>NC_043985.1:32004291-32324291 GCF_902150065.1 Myripristis murdjan
ACTGAAAGGCGGATGGGCCGTGGAACGAGGAACGAGTGTAAACCATCGGCTTCATGCCAAACGTGTGTGAGAGTTTGACGGCAGCAGTGTGTCGCTGTCACACCCCTCAGGAGTGTGTGAGGGCCAAATCTGGAGCCATGAGCTGCTGACGAGAAGCGACTGAAACACTGAAAGATCATAATCATGATCTTAATCATGATTTATCCATGATTACCTTGTGATTAACATGATTAAAAAATCAATCACTGGACATTCCTGCTTTACAATTATTTAGTGGGACATGAGCAGCGACCAGGTGTCGCTCTTCTGCCTCAAGAATACCTGGAGCTTCCTCCAGGGGGCGACATGGAGGGGTGGGCTTTTTCCAGAGAATCAAATATAGAAAAGAAGGAAAATTAGCAGATGGTGGTTAAAAAGTAATTAAAAAGTAATTAATTATGTAATTCCTCATAACTGGCACCAGGTTGGCTGGAGAGTGCAGACCGGGCTGCATGTTTTTGTCTGAACCCGACCCGAGACCCAGATTTATTATATATTTACCGCCTGAGGCAGCCTTCGTGTTGCCTTCAGGGTCATCACGTGAACTCCAGTTGCCCAGAACAGACATTAGGTCCAGCATTTTTCACTAAAAAAACACCAACATGACCAACCACCGCCACATCGTCTCGATAACGATGAAAATCTTCTGAACGTGTTCGGCTGGACGTGTGTCTGCTGTAAACTAAACCAAACTGCTGTAAAAACCTGCGGCCGGGCGCTGGTGACGGTTTTAGAGTCAGACGCGCCCGAGCTGCTCCATCATCTGTGATCATTCATTTACACTGCAGCATCTATTGTCCGCGTGCTGTGACCTTTGACCCCTGACCTCCCTGCTGTCGGCTGCATGCTGCTCGACCATTTCAGGCTTATTCTGCTGCCAAAGTTTCTCTGAATAACAGAAATAAAACAAATAAAATAAAATGAAATTAAAAAAATAAAAAAAGCAGCGGTCAGTGATGAAGTGAGTCTGATGTCCCTTTTTTTTGGCATCGAACATCCATTACTCATCTTTCCCGTTCTCTTTGGCTTGCCTAAAAGCATTCTGGGAATTGTGGTTAATCACTAACTGCAGTAAAAGCAGGTGAAGCAGGTTGAGGGAAAGAGGCTTCATGAAAAAAAAACAACCCTCATCACTGAATAACTGCTGGAATGTGATTTCTGAGTAACAGCAGAAGAAGAGAGGGCAGATTCTTGAACATGAAAGTGGGTGAAAAGTCACCATGGACAGCGAGCTGGGCTCCTCCAGGTACTGCTTCAGGCTCAGACTCTTCCCGTTCACCTGCACAGGAGACAAACACAGACACACTGACACCGGCTGACCAGGTTTAAAAACAGATGAAGTCACGGTGACTGGATTTTTAAAAACTCCTCATTTCTGTTTTGGAAGCAGGAATGAGGATCTGTCAGATGCAGGTGGGGGTCCTACCTGCAGGTGAGTGCAGATCCTCCTGAGGACGTCGTAAACGCTGTCTCTGGACAGCAGGGACACGAACACGTACTGCAGAGAGACAGGCACAGTGTCAGCCACACACACACACACACACACACACACACACACAGAGCATCACAGAGAAACCACACTTTAACATCCAGATATTGACATAATAGCACCTTCAGCCATGCTGCTCCCATCAGGACTTTATCATTACAAATGTCCTTTATGAACTTTATTTTAGATTCTAGCAGAGATCCTGAGGTTTCCAAACATGAGCTGCTGAATTCAGGAGAAATGCGTAAGAAATGATGCAAAAGACATGTAGATATGTTCAAACTGGTGTGATGCTGCAGCCGTAAAACAACAGCATATTGGCTTTTAATATTTCACTCAGTACCAGAATAGAATAGAATAGAATAGAATGCCTTTATTGTCACTATACACATGTACAATGAGATTAAGAGCAGCTCCTTTTAGTGCAAACATGTAATAATAAAGAACAAAAAAATAAAAAAGATAAATTTCAATATAGATAAGAATAAGTAAGAATAAAAATAAGTTATATATAAAGTAAGTAGTTCTATATACAGTAAGGATTTAGTGGTGATATTGCAGAGACGGCTTCCTATACCAGTGTGATGGAGCATCAGTGAAGCTGCAACCGGCAGAGACACAACGTGTTAGGCTTATACCGGGACCTGAGTGCTAATTTCGTACCACTAACATGTAAATAGTCCAGTCATTTTATGAAAAAACCCAGGACAAATTGCAAGAGAAGCAAACTCACTGATTGTGTATCCTCAGTTTGTCCTATTTATTCCTTATATTCCTTATTAGTGCATATCAAATCAGATAATGTGTGATATGCATGTGTAAACAGAATAATTCAAAGAACTTGTAATTGACTTTTTTTCTTGTCTTTGTGTGTGTAATTAACTTGTGAATTTTTATAGTGATATCTGAAAGTAAAATGTTGAACCCCTTTCCCCTGTGTGTTAAAAACAGTGTTTTTTGGTAATATGTGGTCATAAATAGGTGATTTTCAAAACTTTCCACCAATGCGATTTCCTGGAACTTTTTCCCCCTCACTCAGGACAAACTGAGGATACAAAATCAGTTGAGTTTGCTTCTCTTGCAATTTGTCCTAGGTTGACCCCAATTTTGGCCTAAAATTACTGGACTAAAATGTGAGCTGGTATGACAAATCCTTGAATCCTAAAATGTGTGTAACACTGCTGGACAATCCTGGAAAAAAGTTTATTCTATCTTTGAAACTACTTAAGGGAAAATTTAAGGGAAAATCAGAGCTAAAGGGATTAAAATGTCTGAAAACGTGATAACTAAAAAACTAAAAAAAACACAGCAGGTGGAGTGTTCGGCTCAGCTTCTTGTTACATCGGTGCATGTAACGAAAAAAAATATTGGGGCTGACAAAAAAAAAAAAAAAAGACCAAGCAGCTGTCATGCTCTGCAGGTGCTGAACGGGAAAAATTCAATGAAAAGTTAAGGAGGTTCTTTTCTGCCGCTGTCAGAGAGCCTTGAGCCGTTTGACTCAGTGGTGAGTCACTCTCTCTCCACGCAGCGCTCACACTCGTAGTATTCGTACTGTACGCCGCTTTGGTGTAAAAGGGTTGTAGCGTTGCAGAATGTGGAGGAGGTTTTCCAGCTGAACATGACAGCCTGTGTGGGCCGCCGCTCGCTCCAGCGCTCCGTCCGCTTTCTCCTCTCGTGCCTCGCCGATCCGACCGGATCAAAGCGGTTTCTTTTCTTTCTCCACACATCAAGCTGACGAAGTCTGATCAGTCTGATCTGACCAATCAGCAGGCTGACGGCTCCCACGTGGCTTCTGCTGATACATGTGGATTCATGTGATTTCTAAATTTTCAGTTTCAGGACACTGAGCCTCTTTCGGATGTTTCTGCAGGAGAACACACACCGAGTCAACACACCGTCGTTCCTTTTCATATTGTCATACCTGCCCAGGGACCGCAGGTGGAAATTAGCTCTGCTGCTCTAACCTGGCCCAAGACGTCTTCTCTTGTCTTACAAGATTAATGTTTATCTGTGCATTGTTCCTGTTTCAAATCAATAAATTCCTGTCCTGTTCCTGCCCTGACACCGGCTGCTAGTGACGTGTGCATCGCCTCTGACGCCATCCGACTCCACGAGCGCGCATAAATCATCCAAGCATCGCCCACCTGAATTAATTATTTTCTCCCATTGAGACCCCCTCTCAGTCCACCTCCACCTGTCCCTGTAGGACAGCAGTCGGGCAGTGTTAGTGTACTTCACTTTAAAGATCGGAGCGGCTCCTCTCAGCGGCTCTAAACGTTTCCACGCCTGCAGTGACGTCACCGCCGCAAATATCACAGGACAAGTTCAAATTAAAATATTTTGCAGACAAGTTTGGGTCATTTTTAATCGTTAAATTTCATCAACATGATAAGGTCATGCATTAATAACACGCTATACAAAGAAAAATATGGTGCTACCTAATTTCTTTTGGTGCTACTAAATGAAAAGCTAGGTGGCACCAGTGCTACCTGTGAAAAAGTTAGTCTGGAGCCCTGAATACAGTTGTCCCACCCTATAACGTGGTTCACCTTTCGCGGCCTCGCAGTTTCGCTGATTTTTTTTGGTGCAATTTTGCATGTTTTTTTTTTTTTTTTTTTTTTTTACAGCGCATTGTGTTCTGCGTCCTGATTGGCTAAGGGACTGTAGACCACTGTCAATCAATCTCCTCCGTGCCGTGTCTCCTGTACAGAACAGAATGCGTTCATTCTATAATACTGGACTTATTTTCCTACGAAGGTTTGAACTTTGAGAGTTTAAACAAGAGAGAAAAGTGAGAAAATGTTAATGCCTGTCTGAGAAAAGTGTATAAAGTGTGTAGTGAGGGGTTTTACAGCCTTAAAACATCTAGAATCATTGTAAAAAATAAAGCTGACTACTTCGCGGATTTCGCCTATTGCGGGTTATTTTTAGAACGTAACTCCCGCGAGGGACCACTGTATATGACCAATGAGATTTAGAAACATTTTTTCCCTCGATGGCTGCAGGTTTCCTTCATCTGAGCTCATAGAAATGCGTCTTAGGTGTCTGCTCATTTTCACCAGTGCACAGGAAAAAAAAAAGTCCCACTGGCCGCTGTGCATGTGGCTGTGTTTGGGCCGGTGTCAGCGCTCTGCGTCGCCCCCTGGAGGCGGGGCCACATGTCGGCGTAGGTGGGACGTGTCTCTGCGTACCTTCTGTCCCGTGTCGATGGTGATGGCGAGGCCGTTGGGCACCAGGCCGGCCGTCTTGTGCTTCTTCACCAGCCGGACCGACACCACGGGGATGGCCACCTGGAGACACACACACACACACACACACACACACACACACACACACACACACACACACACAGAAAAAACATAAAACTATGACTTTGCTGTTAAAACGCTGCGTTCAGACGATCTGATTTCTTAAAAACACTTAAACAAACAAGTGTTTAAGTTTTTAAGTGGAACAAGGACGAGTTTTTAAAATGCTTTTTTTTCTCAAACCGCACAAACATGTTAGAACGCTCTGCCAAAACACACACACACACACACACACACACACACTGCCCCGAGCCCGTAAACACTGTCAAACATTATCCAACAGAAACCTGTGTCAGAGCCGCAGTGTGTGTGTGTGTGTGTGTGTGTGTGTGTGTGTGTGTGTGTGTGTGTGTGTGTGTGTGTGCATGTGTGTGGGTGTGTGTGCCGTCGGATCAAGGTGAGTTGACCTTTCCCCTGATTCCATCCTGGACTCTGGACACTGCTGGATAAACAAATGTCTAGACCAACACATACCACACACACACACACACA
The DNA here is from genome assembly GCF_902150065.1 of Myripristis murdjan. Classification (NCBI taxonomy): domain Eukaryota; kingdom Metazoa; phylum Chordata; class Actinopteri; order Holocentriformes; family Holocentridae; genus Myripristis; species Myripristis murdjan. Next base: position 32,009,620 of record NC_043985.1, read on the forward strand.
CACACACACACACACACACACACACACACACACAGACACACACACAGACAGTCTAGTAAATAACTGAAGTGACTGAACTGATCTGGTCTCAGTGTCTGATGGAGTGAACGCCGGCTCAGAGACGAGGACAAAGAGAAGACTGACACTTTATATTCAGTGTGAGGCAATCAATAAGGAAATCAATCAATAATGACATCAATCAATAATGAAATCGATCAATAATGACATCAATCAATAATGAAATCAATCAATAATGACATCAATCAATAATGAAATCAATCAATAATGACATCAATCAATAATGACATCAATCAATAATGATATCAATCATGTGTGAAAGCTGAAACATGGTATTGATCACTGTAACGTGACGTCATGTTTCTCTGAGCTGAACCTGAAGAGCAGATCCACCTGAGGCGTCGTCCTGCTGTCTCACCTGGGGACGCTCACACAGGTGGACCTGTCCTCCTCTGTCCTGCTGCAACCTGAGAGCCTGTCCTTCAACACTGAGACGGACAGACAGACAGACAGACAGACAGGCAGACAGACAGACAGGCAGGTGGACAGACAGGCAGACAGACAGACAGACAGGCAGACAGACAGACAGACAGATGGACAGACAGACAGACAGACAGGCAGACAGACAGACAGACAGACAGATGGACAGACAGACAGACAGACAGGCAGACAGACAGACAGACAGACGGACAGGCAGACAGACGGACAGGCAGACAGACAGACTGACAGATGGACAGACAGACAGACAGACAGGCAGACAGACAGACAGACAGGCAGACAGACAGACAGACAGATGGACAGACAGACAGGCAGACAGACAGACAGACAGACGGACAGGCAGACAGACGGACAGGCAGACAGACAGACAGGCAGACAGACAGACAGACAGGCAGACAGGCAGACAGACAGGCAGACAGACAGGCAGGTGGACAGACAGACGGGCGTCCTCACCCACCTTGATGTCTTTCCCGAACAGGTTGGCGTAGAAACACAGCCAGTTCCTGGAGATGTAGAGACGCCCCTGCAGCAGGATGTCCCGCAGCAACGCACAGGAATACACTGCTCAGAGAGACAGACAGGAGGGCAGAGAGACAGACAGGAGGGCAGGGAGACAGACAGGAGGACAGAGAGACAGACAGGAGGACAGAGAGACAGGAGGACAGAGAGACAGACAGGAGGGCAGGGAGACAGACAGGAGGACAGAGAGACAGACAGGAGGACAGAGAGACAGACAGGAGGACAGAGAGACAGACAGGAGGGCAGGGAGACAGACAGGAGGGCAGGGAGACAGAGAGACAGGAGGGCAGAGAGACAGACAGGAGGACAGAGAGACAGACAGGAGGACAGAGAGACAGACAGGAGGGCAGAGAGACAGACAGGAGGACAGAGAGACAGAGAGACAGACAGGAGGACAGAGAGACAGAACGACAGAGAGACAGGAGGGCAGAGAGACAGACAGGAGGAGAGGACATCAGGTCATCAGCAGGAGGCAGTGCACCTGTGTGCCTCACCTGTGAAGACACGCCCCCTGGGAAAGGGGGGGGGGGTGGGGGGGTCGGGGAGTGTGTAATGTTTGAAACACAGGTTCACTGTGACGGAGCGCTACCTTTCATGAGGATCTCCTCCTTGGGCACGGTCTGGAACAGCTTGTGGTACTGAGAGTTGTACTTGCTGACCGTCTGTGGAGCCAAGAGACACGACACGGTTACTTTTCCACAATTAATAATCAAATAATCAAATAATAAACACGTGCAGCTCCTCTGAACAGCACCATGCAGTGTGTGTGTATGTGTGTGTGTGTGTGTGTGTGTGACCAAAAATGTGAGCGGCTCTGCTGGAGAAACAGGACAGAAAAAACAAAGAAACAGGCGAAAGTGCAGAGACTGAGGACAGATCATCAAATCAAGAAGCTGACGTCACCCAGGGGTGTGTCGCTGAGAGGAGGAAGCAGCCACGGCATCAGGTGACGTGGCTGAGCAATTATCATAACAATAATAATAATAATAAACGGCATTTATGTAGCAGCTTTCATTTTTCAAAGTGCTTCACAAACAATAGACGACAAAAACACGAGTCCTAAGAAACACAAGACATGAGGAGCAAAAGGTACAAAGGAGAATAAAAACCTAAAAAGATTAAAAATAAATTTTAAAAAAGCACAGAAAGACGACACTCCCACCCCCCGAACACCTGAGCCGCTGTGTTTTTTTTTTTTTTTTTCTGCGAGCCAGACGGTGACTTCCTGCCGCTCCACGAGCCGCCCTTCCTGTTCCTGTGCGAGACAAAGAGCGCGACAACACCAAACACCTGGCCGCTGCTGTGGATTGTTGTCTGGCAGATGAAACACGTCTGGACCTGTCACCTTCCTCTGAGCCTCTAATTGGATGTTTCTTTGTGTTGGATGTCGCTTCGCCTCTGGATCACCTCGCCAAAGATCCTCACACGAACACGTGAAGCTCGGCTTTGGTGCCTTTCAGCCGACGCCGAGTTGAAATGTTGCTACCTCTTATCTAACTTTTTGATGCGTTTAATGACCTCAAAGACCATCATCCTCCTGTGGTGATGCGTTTAATGACCTCACAGACTACTGTCCTCTTGCGGTGATGTGTTTAATGACCTCAAAGACCACCATCCTCCTGGGGTGATGCGTTTAATGACCTCAAAGACCACCATCCTCCTGGGGTGATGTGTTTAATGACCTCACAGACCGCCGTCCTCCTGTAGTGATGCGTTTAATGACCTTGCAGGCCGCTGTCCTCCTGCGGTGATACGTGTAATGACCTCACAGACCACTGTCCTCCTACGATGATGCATTTAATGACCTCACAGACTACTGTCCTCTTGCGGTGATGTGTTTAATGACCTCACCACAGACCGCCGTCCTCCTGCGGTGATGCATTTAATGGCCTCGCAGACCGCCATCCTGCTGCGGTGATACGTTTAATGACCTTGGAGACCGCCATCCTCCTTCGGTGGTGCGTTTAATGACCTCCTAGTCCGCCGTCCTACTGCGGTGATGCGTTTAATTACCTCGCAAACCGCCGTCATACTGCGGTGGTGCGTTTAATGACCTCACAGACCACCGTCCTCCTGTGGTGATGCGTTTAATGACCTCACAGACTACTGTCCTCTTGCGGTGATGTGTTTAATGACCTCACCACAGACTGCCGTCCTCCTTCGGTGGTACGTTTAATGACCTCGTAGACCGCCGTCCTCCTGCGGTGATGCGTTTAATGACCTCACCACAGACCACCGTCCTCCTGCAGTGATGCGTTTAATGACCTCACAGAACGGCGTCCTCCTGCGGTGATGCGTTTAATGACCTCGCAGACCGCCATCCTCCTGCGGTGATGCGTTTAATGACCTCGCAGATCGCCGTCCTCTTGTGGTGATGCGTTTAATGACCACACAGGTCCAAACCACAGTGATTTGGACCAATCAGTGCATCACTTGAGGCCTGGAAAGCTGGATTCTCGAGGGATTGTGATCTTCAACACAGGACCCTTGTTCTCAGACACTATTCATGTCCTTTCTGGAAATGGAAACCTAACGTGACTGTCAGGTATGTGTTGAGACTGTCCGAATAAAAATCTGTTCAAAGACTGTAGGAAACTTTATGAATCTGCCCAAAACAACATCCAGCAACACGATCTCTAACATGGAGATTCACGTTCCGACAGTCGGACTGAAACTCTCAGTCGGTCCTCGAGTCGAAGGAGAAACTCGACCCCAGATCAAACGTCTGCACTACCTTCTGTCCTCAGTGACGGTAATGTCAGTGGAGTTTCTGTTTTTTCTTTGTTATGTGCTGGTACAAACGGAGCTGCTGCTGCAGCAGGAACGTTCTCAGCTCTGAATCACAATAAAGTATAAATCAATCATTTGTCCACTGGAAAAAAAAAATGATGCTTTCAAACAAGTTTATTTAGCATCAGTGATGACACACGGCCCTTTTTGTACAAGAATGAAGACTGACTCAAGACTGAAACTGCGAGGTCTGAGCTCAAGTGAACGCAGCATTGGTGTATGTGTACAAGACAACATATTATTTTAAATGCTAAATAAAACAGTTTGAAGTGACTGTGAGCTGTTTCTGCTGTACGGTCATAAAGGACAGGCAACAACATGTGAGCGTCTCTGTAATTTAAACAAAGTGTCTCGTCTGTGGAGTCTCAGGGCTCCAGGTGGAACTCAATGGTTTTAATAACCTGACATATATTATATTTTAGTATTTTACTTTCTTTCCCATCTTCTGTTTGCTGTTCTGTCTCTCTTATTCGCCTCCTCTCCCTCTCTCTCCTTCTTTTACTTTATTTGATGTGATGTGTGTGTGTGTGTGTGTGTGTGTGACGTCTGTCCGGCCTGAAACTAAACTAAAATACAACATAAACTAATAGTTTCTGCGCCCTCCTTTGTGCTGCTGAACCAGACAGGTGGTTGGTTTGCGGTAGACGGCAACTTCCTGTCTGTCCGCCCAAACAAACCCCCACCCCCCACCCCCCACCCCGCCCCCGAGCGCGTTACCATGGAGACGAGACGGACGCCGGAAACTTCCGCTGAGACTCAAAAAGAGTTGAAAGGACTCCTGCTGGTCCATCTGCACGTCTGGATCTCTGAACAGGACTGAACGCACCGTGTGTGTGTGTGTGTGTGTGTGTGTGTGTGTGTGTGTTTCGGTGTGTGTGGGTGGGGTCTCCTGAAGGGTTCTGAGTGATGAAATGTCACAGATAATGCTAAAAAGAATCTGAGACGGGTAAAAATAATCCCGAGAGGCTGAAAACGCTCAGCTCTTATTCTCGATGTTGGAGCGGCTGAGAGCAGCTTGAGCCACGTTCAAGTGCTGTGGATGGAAATACTGTGTAACCATGGCAACCGGGGCAAAAAAAAAAAAAAAAAAAAAACATATCGACAGCAGTTTGAAATCTGATTTGAGCTGCTTTTTCCATTTTGTAAATCAGCCATTTTTGTTGACAAGAAAAAAAAATCACAGCTCAAAAACGAATTGAGTTTCCAGTTTGCTGAGGCGTTCAGGTCAAAAACATCCCTACAACGCTCCTACCCCAGGACAGAAAACACAAACACTGATAATATTGATTTGATCAGTAGATATTGATTGGCTCTAGAGGGCGCTGCACTGAGAAATCAGCTGAACATGTGATTTGAGTTGTTGTTATTAAAATAACATTAAATATATGGTACAAGAAAAAGTTAGTATTGTGGGGTCAGCCTACAAAACATCATCACAGTCCCAAAATGAACAAAACAAACAACACACACAAAAAGACATGTGGAGGCTTTTAGTTTTTAGTGCAGCTTCTAAGAACGACTCTGAGCCTGAGAACTCAGGATGAGACGCTGCTCAGGTGTGCAGGTGTGCAGGTACTCAGGTGTTCAGATGTGCAGGTGTTGAGGTCTTCAGGTACTCAGGTGTTCAGGTGTGCAGGTGTTGAGGTGTGCAGGTGTTGAGGTACTCAGGTGTTCAGGTGTTCAGGTGTTGAGGTGTGCAGGTGTTGAGGTGTCTGAGGTGTTGAGGTGTTGAGGTGTGCAGGTGTTGAGGTGTTGAGGTGTGCAGGTGTTGAGGTGTGCAGGTGAGCAGGTGTCTGAGGTGTTCAGGTGTTCAGGTGTTGAGGTGTGCAGGTGTTGAGGTGTCTGAGGTGTTGAGGTGTTGAGGTGTGCAGGTGTTGAGGTGTTGAGGTGTTGAGGTGTGCAGGTGTTGAGGTGTGCAGGTGTTGAGGTGTTGAGGTGTGCAGGTGAGCAGGTGTCTGAGGTGTTCAGGTGTTGAGGTGTTGAGGTGCTCAGGTGTCTGAGGTGTTGAGGTGCTCGGGTGTGCAGGTGTTGAGGTGTCTGAGGTGTTCAGGTACTCAGGTGTTGAGGTGTTCAGGTGTTGAGGTGTTCAGGTGTTGAGGTGTTGAGGTGTTGAGGTGTGCAGGTGTTGAGGTGTGCAGGTGTTGAGGTGTTGAGGTGTGCAGGTGTGCAGGTGTTGAGGTGTCTGAGGTGTTCAGGTACTCAGGTGTTGAGGTGTTCAGGTGTTGAGGTGTTCAGGTGTTGAGGTGTTCAGGTGTTGAGGTGTGCAGGTGAGCAGGTGTCTGAGGGGAGCAGTGTGTGTGAAGGACTTACTGATCCTCTGTAACACTTCTTCACGTCTTCATAGGACAGATCATCGATCAGCTGCAGCCTGCAGGAGACAGCAAACCACATGACATCACATGACATCACATCATGTCACCTGAGGTCCCGTCATATCACGTCCCATCATAATTGAATTTACAACAATAATGTGAGTGAATCAGAGTCTGTTCACTTCATGTGATTATGAGGTGAGTCACAATAAACATGATCACAGTGATCATGTGGATTTTATTCACCAGGCTGGTATCTATTAATATGAATAACCCTCTTTAAAAACAACAATAAATAAATAAGTAAATAAATAAATGCGCTGAGTTAGAGCAAGGCGGCGGCCAGCAGGAGAAACATTTGTGAATTATTATCATAACTAACGAGGCTGAAGCAGCAAATCTGAGGACCAGCAGGTCAGTTCACACAGGTGTGAGTGTGTGTGGCTCCTGCATAAGAACTCAGAGCTGACAGAAAATAAATAAACAAATAAATTAAAAAAAAATCTAAACATGACAATTTTCCAACAGCTGTGACTTAATAACTCGTAATCAAAATGAATAACGAGCTTTGTGCAGTTGCAATTTGATATCTTTGAATTTTGAATTCTTAGTAAAAAAAAAAAAAAAAATCAATTTTGATTAGAATCTCACAGCTGAGAATAAAAGTCAGACCTCTGATAGACACATCTGGATTTTTTTTTTTTTTTTTTTTTTTTTTTTGTGGGACAGAAGTTGACAGGTCCGAGTTTTTGGGAAAACGCAATTTAGAATTTTTTTTTTTATTCATTTATGCAGAAGGAATGTGCTTCCCTGTGAATCCAGACTTCACACACACACACACACACACACACACACACTCATTTGTGTCTGATTTCATGGAGGCCTGAACATGTAAATGGAGTCCAAACAGCAGGGAGAAAACAAAAATCACACACACTTAGACTGCCAAGCAACACTCCACAAGCACCGAGAATTCTCTGTGTGTGTGTGTGTGTGTGTGTGTGTGTGTGTGTGTGTGTGTGTGTGTGCGTGTGTGTGTGTGTGTGTGTTTGTGTGTGCATGAAAGGAGCTGAATAAGAGTGATTGTCCAGAAGAGCTACTGGGAGGCTGGCATGGGAGAAACACACGCACACACACACACACACACACACACACACACACACACACAGTGACACAGGACAACAGAACCAATTATGCAAACAGTTTGATGATGAATGTGAAAACTGGAGCGGAGACTCTGAGCCGTAATCAGGAGCCGACCCGCTGAAACCTTCACCGTTCAAATTTCCACGTTTTTGCAAATTTTTTTTCCACATCGTCACTTAAACAGCTCAGTGTGTGTGTGTGTGTGTGTGTGTGTGATTCAGTTTATTAAACTTTATCAGAATCAGAATCAGAGAGACTTTTCTGATCCCCGAGCGGAAACTGGGTCAGCTGCTCTGCTCTAATTCTCCAGAGAGAAACACTCAGGCAATAGTGAAATTATGAGAAACAGAGAAAGAAACAGGAAATATTAAAATATGTGCACAAGAAATTTGTACAAAATAGTGCATAATGTAAAAATATGTGCATTGATCCTTCAACAGAGTTACAGCGATATATAGGTCATCTGAAACTGCTGCTGTTTTTGTTTTTTTAACCTTTAAATAGAGTGAGTATGTGAAATGTCCTGCTTTTGGCATAAAATGAAAAAAGTCAAAACCAGTTTTTTGTTATCAGCTGAGACTCAAACAGCCGAGCGACGGACGTTTCGAGGTGGAGAAACTTTATTCCTGCCTTCATTTCCAGCTCAGACGTCGGCATGATGTGCAACAACAACAATTTGTTTTTGTTTTTTTTGGTGCTCTTATTTCTCAGCAAGGCAGAGAAATTAAAGACGTTAATAATAATTCTTTAATAATAAATAAACTGGGGCCCTAAATTCGATAAATTTGTGTCATTTCCCATAATGTGTTGCGTTTAATGACCTCACAGACCACCGTCCTCCTGTGGTGATGCGTTTAATGACCTCACAGACCACCGTCCTCCTGCGGTGATGCGTTTAATGACCTCACAGACCACCGTCCTCCTGCAGTGATGCGTTTAATGACTTCACAGACCGCCGTCCTGCTGCGGTGATGCGTTTAAAGACCTCACCACAGACCACCGTCCTCCTGCGGTGATGCGTTTAATGACCTCACAGACCACCGTCCTCCTGCGGTGATGCGTTTAATGACCTCACAGACCACCGTCCTCCTGCGGTGATGCATTTAATGACCTCACCACAGACCACCGTCTTCCTGTGGTGATGCGTTTAATGACTTCACAGACCACCGTCCTCCTGCAGTGATGCGTTTAATGACCTCACCACAGACCACCGTCCTCCTGCGGTGATGCGTTTAATGACCTCACCACAGACCACCGTCCTCCTGCGGTGATGTGTTTAATGACCTCACAGACCACCGTCCTCCTGCGGTGATGCGTTTAATGACCTCACAGACCACCATCCTCCTGTGGTGATGCGTTTAATGACCTCACCACAGACCACCGTCTCCCTGTGGTGATGCGTTTAATGACCTCACAGACCACCATCCTCCTGCGGTGATGCATTTAAAGACCTCGCAGACCGCCGTCCTCCTGCGGTGATGCGTTTAATGACCTCACAGACCACCGTCCTCCTGCGGTGATGCGTTTAATGACCTCACAGACCACCATCCTCCTGCGGTGATGCGTTTAATGACCTCACAGATCGCCACCATCCACAGCACCGCCTCCTCTTCTGCCTCTTTGCAGCAGCTCCATCATTACGACCTCCTGCACCGCCGTTTGACTCTGCGCTGCCCTCTAGTGGTTTTACTTAACATCCATGTGAGCGATGGTTACATCGTTTGAAACGTACGTATTCATTTTCGCACGTAAAGGCAGCACAGCTGAGCCTTAAGTGTGGGCGTGGCCACAGGGAGCCTCGCTGCAGGATATGAGGCATAAAAGCCTTAAACATGTGATAATCTGAGGCTGCGAGTCTTAAAGACATGCGACCTCCACGTCGGTCAGGATTTCCCAGCAGGAGACGACCACGTTGTAGTTCTCTCATGCCGCCGCTTCCCGCTGACATCTCTGATCCAGAAATCTCCTAGGTGGATTACATATTACAGATTACAGATTACAGATTACAGCCCCTCTTGGCTCCGCGGCTCGGAAAGTCTCGGTCTGGTGAACCGTGAGAACAGCCACTTCATCGGCTTCAGACGAGCGAGGAGAAATTTCACCGCTGAAGGAATCCTTTCACTCTGACTGCAGCACGGCCCGGGGGGGAGGGGCGGCTGCCTTTGAGCAAGGCACCGAACCCCAAACTGCCCCCCCCCTTCCCCTTCCCCCAACACCACGGCTCTCCTTGTGAGGTCTGCTGCCTGGAAAACGTGAGCTGGCTGCACATGCTGTAGGCACACACACACACACACACACACACACACACACAGAGGTTCCGCCTCTCCAGCATTCCTCCTGCAGCTTGTTCTGTACGTGACAGGAATGACAGAGCAGTGTGTGTGTGTGTAAGTGTGTGTGTGTGTGTGTGGAGGTCGCCATGGCAGAAGCCCCTCTGCCCTGCAGTCGCTCCACAGAGGATCAGCACGAGTGGAAACACAAACATCCTGATGCTTCGCTGGTGTAAAACTGAGGCGCTCTCACCCTGATGGATCAGATCTGCCATCGAGCTGCTCGCCGTGTTCGCCCCTCAACCCACAAGCCTCCGCGGTAAACTCATATTCCAGAAACATCCGCCATCTTGGATCCAGTGGAAAAAAAAAAAAAAAGCGGGTCTGTAATTTTACCTTCTAACAGCAGCAAAATGCCCTCAAACGTTTAGAAGCTCACACTCCTCATGCCGAATAATCCAAGATTTCTGCAAAAGTGTGCATGCATGAATGTGTGTGTTTGCGCCTCATTCTCATGGCTCTCACACACACACACCTGAACCTGAACACTGTAACACTGCCATGAAGACGTGTGTGTGTGTAGAAGTGCACAGAGCTCAAAGTGGATCCTCTGAGGTGGGAAAGTGAGAAACGACCGAATAAAGGAGGCAGGATAAAGGAGACGGCAGATTGGATCGTCTCCTCTCCGGGAAGGGAGGCACAGTTTGCCGCTCGCGTTCTCAGATTAGATCTTTTCTCCAGAACGGATGAAATTTCAGGTGGAGTCTGGGGCAGCGCGGCGGCACAAACACTGAGGGAAAAGGACAAAGTGCCCAAAAAACGACTCACGGACAGAAACTGATGCAAATGTAATGCACTCTTTTGTATGGGGCCTACAGCAGTGTGTGTGTGTGTGTGTGTGTGTGTGTGTGTGTGTGTGTGTGTGTGTGTTGACGCAGGTGAACAACATGAGACTTCTGGTAATAGGGATCTGAGTACAGACAGTGTGTGTGTGTGTGTGTGTGTGAGAGAGAGAGACTGACAAAGCGAGGTTTTCCCTCTCAGTGTATTGTCTCCTCAGCACGTCTGCTCTGCTTTCATCTCCTGCCAAACAGCCCCACACACACACACACACACACACACACACACACACACACACACACACACACACAGTGGCACAAAAACACTTTGTCAGAACTAATGAGGCAGTTGGCTGTGAGAGGCGGTGGGAGGGAGCTTCTCTAATTTTTGTGTTTTGATGGGGGGGGGGGGGGGGGGCTAAACCTCACACCATGTCACTGTGTGGGATGACATCATATCCTGTGTAATAACATCACGTCCTGCGTGAAGCCAAAATAGTGACAGCGGCGTCCCTCTGGACCAATCAGAGAGCAGAGTTTGCCTGTGAATAATCTGCTGTCATCTGCAAACAGACGTAATCTGCAGGAATATCAACACAATGACTCGTCGGAGAAAGGCTGCAGTCTTCATCTGAACCAGTCAGATTTCAGTGGGCGGGGCTAGGGGGGCGGGGCCAGGCACTGAAGAATCTGCAGCACTGACATTTTCATTTTCATCCACTTTCACTCCTTTTATTTTCTTTCTGCAAATTTAAATTCAGATTAACGTGCAGCGAGCGGAGCCAACGACAGAAACTTGTTCTACCAGGAGTTTCCACAGACGTTTGTGAGAAATCCAGATTACAGATTAAAGACATTCAGAGTGAGAGAGGGTTGATCAGCGCAGTTATCTAAGATTTATTCCTCCAGAACAAAGTCAGATAAGTTTTGTAGCAACAAAAGTCCATTTTGTTGAGGGTGTTTCTTTCATCTCCTAGTCGTCTTTTTGTGATCCTCCCTTAGTGTCTGATTGTAGAAATGATGCTTCTGTCCCTCAGCCACCGCTCAAGAAAACTGATTAAAAAGCAGCGAGATTCAAAGCGATTAATGCCCCCCCCTTAAGGCCAGGCGGTGCCGTTTTTAAAGATCTGACACTGATCCGTCCAGTTTGTGTTTGCAGCAAAACATGCAGATCCTCACCTGAACTGAGGGGGGCAGTGTGCGTCCTCCTCCCTGGGCGGCTCCGCCTCCGGGTGGGGCGGGACGCTGATGTCATCACTCTGCTCCAAGTTGTCCGACATCATCATCATCGGCCTGGTGGAGGGGGAGAAACAGAGGACACGTCAACAACAACAACAACAACAACAACAACAACAACAACCACAACAGCAGAGCTCAGAGGCTGAACTCTGTTCTCTGCGTGAAACGAAGCGGCTTTTCTGATGTTTGAAATATTAAACCAACAGAAATGTTTTTTTTAAAATCTGTTTCAAATGTCAGGACAGACCTTCTGTGTCTCGTTCTCGGCCCCATCAGAAGAAACCTGCCCTCAGATTCCCATCTTCAAATAAAAATGTTTCACGTCCACAAACGCCTGTCATTAATCTGCTCTGATGCTAAATTAAGACTCTTCTGACCGACTGCAGAGAGAAGAAATGACTACGGAGGGAGAGAGAGAGAGAGAGAGAGAGAGAGAGAGAGAGAGAGAGGGGGAGAGAGAGGGAGAGTGGGCTGCAGCAGCATCAGATAACCAGCTCTAAATATAGAGGTGTAGCCGCCGCCGTCCAGCTTGTTAGCAGGAAGTGGAGCACGTGGTGGAGCGGCCACGTTGACCAGCCTTCCTCTGAACAACAAAACCATTTAGAGCCCAGATTAGCAGCGAACAGAAACACCACTGTTCCCCTGGTCCGCCCCAAAAAGCTTCCCTGGAGAAATAAAGCTTCAGAAAAAAAATAAATAAATAAAAAAATAATAATAAAAACCTCCTTCCATCTTCAGCAGCAGAGCGTGAAGCTGAGAGGAGACGAAGCCTGATGCTCTGGCCTGGGCTCGTTCATGTGATCAGCTGTGGAGCCGCTGCGGGACACGACCTCAAATCCTTAAGTAAAAGTAGGAATGCCATCACAGAAAAACACTCCACACACTCCAAGTCCTGCATTCACAATGTTCCCTGATGCATGAACCTGTGAGAAGTGTTTGATTTTGCTCCATGTCCTGTTGGCTGCTTTACCCTTTAACCCTTAAACCAGGGTTGCCAAGTCCGCGTTTTTTCCGCCAAATTAGGCTACTTTTTAAGTGTTGCCGCGGGTAACAAATTTTGTCTGCGGGTTGAGCTTGGGCAGACATGAATAAAGATTCATATTTTGAATGACCAATGTTTATACCCAAATCCTGTCAAACTGACTCCGGGCCAGATCAGCATATAAACTATCCACATATGTCACCTGCTCCACAGACAAATAATATGCCAATGCTGTGTGAGGCCACTCAGCACATGACCAATCACATCATCAACACCACTCAGCTGAAGTAAGGTATCCCATATTATATTTGAAGTTCTGATATACTGTAAATTAAATAGGTGAAAGAATTATTTCGGGACATTGCCTTTAATGTTTAAGGTGTTATTTTATAGATATTATAGTGCATTTTGCAATTATAGCAATGCTGTTGGACTTTAAAAGCAACATATATGGATTTTTATGGGCATATTTTGAGTTCTGGTATTGGGTTGATTTTTGGGCCCCTTTTTATACCAGGTTGGGTGGGTTTTGGGCTGGTTTTGAGTTGCTGTTTGGCTGCTTTTGTCTCACAGACCTGGCAACCCTGCCTTAAACACACCAGGCACCGACACAGGGACTTTTTTTTTTTTTTGTTAACCTTATAGTCTTTGTGTAAAGGTGTGTGTACTTGATGCTAGAAGTCGTGCCACTTCCCAAATGGGTGTGGCCACTCTCGATGATTGACAGCTGCTCTCTACTATAACCGCGCGAACTCTCCCTCGCTGCACCTGATTGGCCGTCCTCTCCCGGATTTCAAACCGGACCAATGTGGCGGCAATTTCTGGAAACTTAGTTCAGCGAAATGTGTTTCCGAAAACATCTGAGGAGAGAAATGAACCCTGCAGCTGCTCAATCTGTCTTCCTTCCAGATCCACGATGGTCAGCTTCAAAGTTTCTCAGCAGTTAAGTAACTCGTTAAGCCGCAGGTTGCCATGACAACACTGCGAACGCAACAAGGGATGAACGAGAGTCGACGCCATCGTCCGTCAACCCCGCAGATTAAAGCTCAGATTAGATGTTTGGTCTCATCACCGTGAGCCGCATCAAATCTGGTTCTTCAAAACAGAAAAAAACACTAACTCTGGGATCTGAATGCATTCATGCAACTTTACTTTTTTTATTCGCACTAAATTGACCCGCTTTTCAAAAAGTATACTTCCAAATGTACTTAGCTAATAGTAACTAGAAGTACACACCTGGTGTACTTGATATGTGGCTTTTAGGTTTCTGTATGTTTATATCTAAATATATCTAAGTGTATTTCTGGATTATCATTATAGAAGTCTTATTTATTTAACCCTTTATAGGGCAAGTGACTATTTTTGGTAATTTCAGAAATTTTACATATCAGGCCCATCCCCTGTCTCAGTTAGTTCAATAATCACTTGGTCTTCACCCAGCCAATCAGCAAAGATCGCTCTACATCCCAGGTCACAAGATTGTGGCATTTGACCAATCTCATTGGCTTTGATTTTCTATTACAAAATGAAAATTTTAGAAAAATTTTATGGAAGTAATAAAGTCCTGTCATGTTCTCTAATAACAGTCTAGGGTTGTTTTTTTTTTTTTTTTTTTTTTTTTTTTAATTTCAAAGTATTTCAATGAGTGCCCTATAAAGGGTTAAGTGTGCTGAGGTTGTGTATGTCTGTATATTATGATTAAAAGTACAAGCATGGGTTACATTATACTAACATGAAGTTTACCATAAGCAAGTGTGATAAAAATAGAGATATGCTTCCAGCTGGTTTAGGGTCAGCTGCTGTTTGTCCTGTCGGCTGCAGCAGCTTCTCTGCTCCCCGTCGGATCCACGAGCGTTTCCTTCACCGAGCCTCTCGACGCCTCGCGGATGCTGCGATCGCCGGGATCTTATTCCTGCCCTGTTGCCATGGCAACGGCCCGAGGACGTGCTGCTTGAATCAGGCGCTCGCTTCACACCTCCTTATCTCGCTGCTGGTGTGAATCCAGCGAGCGGAGAAAAGCTCCCATCAGATCACCGACAGCGAGCGGCGTTTAACACCAACACGCCACATCTGCACCGCTCACTCTTTACTCTGCACGGATTTCCCTCCCGGCTTTTGTCTGAAAGGCCACAGCTGATTACTCAGCCCGCTCATTACCGGCGGCCTCTCAGCAGGATGACTGCGGTGTGTGTGTGTGTGTGTTTGGTCATGATGAGACGGGATACACACTGTTTGATGTAGAATAACCTGCAGCTCCTCTGGGCTCTCCTGCAAACACTGAATAATCACATATTGTTGTTGTCGGAGGCCGAGGCGGTGATGGAAACCCTCAGGCTCAGAGAGTCCACATGGATTTTGTGAGGATAAAAATTACAGAAACAGAAAACTGAAGCACCAAGACAGAAAAACAGAGCGCAGGACACGGTTTTGTCCATTATTCCTCATTTTTCCTCATAAATTTGTGACTTTTTCTTGTGAATTTGCTACTTTAATCTGAGACTTTTTTTCTCTACTATCTCCATATTTCCCCCCCTACACTGGCACTAGTTGGCCTGTCAGTCCGTGGCGTGTGAGGCGGCGCGGCGGCTCTCCGGTCAGCAGCTCAGTGGATCAGCAGGTCTAAACGTCTGCAGCTCAGGGTTCACAGGCTCGATGCTGCAGTGGAAAAACACAGTTTGGCCATTTCTGAGCGTGCAGTTTCACAATACAGCTGAAGGATTAACACACACACACACACACACACACACACACACACACACACACAGTGGCTGACTGCAGGCCCACAGTCTCCTCCTCCTCTGGATCTCCATGGAGCCGGGAGCCGGTCTCTCTCCCAGGACTCTCCTCTTGTTGATTAAATCAAGCAGCACCTCGGGAGGCGCCGGCCGCCTGCGGCTGTTTGCTGTGACGGGAGGCGCTTCACGCTTCACGCTTCACACTCTCTGCTTCAGCCGCTGCCACTGGGGGCCTGAAACTGCAGCTTCACTCAAACTGAGTCCTCTGCTACGGAAAACCAGCAGGGTCATACTTCATCCCCTGTCCCCATGTTTGATTATTATTATTATTATTTCTTTTACCTTTCCTTAAAGTTCAAGAAAACCTTCATAAACATGCTTTTCCTTTACAAAAGCCTCTGCAGCAACACATAAGACTCTCCACTCAGGCCTGTAATAATAACAATAATAATAATAATAATACTATTCATCTATATATATATATCTATATGTGTGTGATCCAGTCAAAATGCCACATGTCAGTTCTTCAATAAATCAGCCAAACTGCATCATATCTTCATATCAGACTGGGTCAGATCCCAGATCAGGATCATCCAGGGGGGAAGTTTTGCCAGTCAGGTTTGAAAGTTCAGTTAAAGATGATGAGTCCAAACTAAAAGACTTAAAATCTGCTGGAGTGTTCTGTTCTTCACGTTTCTGTCTCCGTCCAGTGGTTTGGTGTCTGCTCATAGGTGAGGTGACATCACGTCCAGATGTTTCCAGCTGCTCCGGTGGAGTTTCATATCAGAAAATGTTTCGGGATGTGGAACATCGCCGGTAAACGTCGGGTTTTCATGTCAGTCAAAGAGTGAGGTCTTCTTCCATCTAGAGCCGCCATCACCTTCACCATCACCATCACTCTCTCCACCAACACTCCTGCAGCACGATGGAGACTCAGAGTGGCTGATACTGCCTTCAGATTAATCCTAATCCTGATATTATCTTGTGCTTTGACGATATCTCGGCTTGTAAAGCTGAAAGGACTAAGCACGGAAGGCCAAAGCTAGGTTCAAGTTTTATGAAAAAAGTCACCGTGGTCACGATTCTGCAACACCTGAACCCAGACCGTCCGGCTCGTCTTTTGTGCGGCTAATCTGAGGCCTTTCTGCAGGGATTAGATGACTCTCGCAGCTTTTGGTAATCTGTGCGCTCTCTGGGATGATTCATGTGAAGATGATGAAGACAGCAGGTCGCCGTGGAGCTGAAAGTGGACTGGCGGTAAACTCTGCAGAGACTCTTTGGTGTTTCACGTGAATTCAAACAACATCCTGACAAAGTGCCTGTGAATCACGTCAAGGAGCTGAACCATGACTCACAGTGTGTGTGTGTGTGTGTGTGTGTGTGTGTGTGGGTTCAACCACGCGACATCTGAATGATGACAGCGTCACCGTGGATCATCTCTCAGCCCTACTGGAGACCGTCAAAAGGCCTTCTGGGAAATGTAGTAAACCACTAACGCATGCAGGAGCAGAAAAGACCGGCTGAAGGAGAGTGGCTCCAGCCAAACAGCACATTTGGAAAAGCCTCATCTGAATGTGGGAGATTCTTCCTGTCTGTGTCGGGTCAGGTGTCGCCTGCCGTCGCAGCGTCGCCCCCGACCGCGGCCACCGGATGCAAATCATAAGGAAATGAAACTCCTCTGGAAACACACGGGCGTTCCCGCTCGCCCGCCCGCCCTCGCCGCGCTCCTCTCACGTGACGACCACACAGAGTTACAGGGCCGAGCAACGACCAACATTCAGGTTTCGTTGGCCATTTGCATAATCCCTGCTGCTGTCTGCACACACACACACACACACACACACACACACACACACACAGCCGCCTCTAGTCGGACATGGCAGACTTGTTCCCCTGCCTTCTGCACAGGCCATTTCATTTTGGACTGATATGGAAAAAAAAACCCCACAGACTTCTCTTTATTGTTGTATTTGAGTTTGACCAAAATGAATTCATAGCAGAATTATTTATTAACCTCAAGCTCGGTTTGGCGCCAGCATCTGGAGTGCAACGTGAAGACGACGAATCACAACGTGTCGATCTGCTCATTTTTAACCGATCGGCCGTTTCAGTCGATCACCAAGTAAAAATGTCCATCTTCATTTCACAAGATCACTGAGAAGCTAAGGTGGTCTTCCTTTTCTTTATAAAATTAAAACTTTGAACACTGGACGATTCAACGATTACCTGAAAACACAATCAAGAGAGAAACTGATTTTTCAAACAGTCACCATGTGCAGGCCTGCTGGAGTATTTCTAAGGTTGAGATGCCGAGGAAAAGATGCGAGAACGGTGAAACATCTCTTTACAGACAGATGAAAGTGACTGGAGGCAATGCAAACTACATGTGGACACTCACTTAGGGGCTGCAACTTAAAATTAGACCGGCGCTGGCCTTTAACTCGGGTCAACCTTTTAACGTCCCGGGACGGCTCAGTCAGATGAGGCGCTTCATTTCCACCAAATAAAAAAAGTGACACTTTTACAGGCCAACATGAGAGCAGGAGGACGGAGCTCTTTAAAGGACAGCAGGGAACTGGAGTCCCAGAGACACTTGGACGGACTGGACGCTCACATTTTGCACAGTGATAAACTTGTGTGTAACGACTTTTTTTTTTTTTTTTTTTTTTTCAGAAATAGCTGAAGAGCCCTCTGTGAGAGAGTGTGTGTGCTCTGTGAGCCGAGCAGCAGCTGGATGAGCTTTAGTGGGACGCTTCGTCTTGCTGTGCTGCAGGCTTCACTCCCCACGCGCTGAGAAGGAAAAGGGCGGTTTGTTTCGTGGGCCTGGACCTGGACCGCCCCGAGCGCCTCTGAAAACACACGGGGGGCACCGCCGCACCGTGCCCGCCTCTGCAGCGAGCCGAGCCAAGCCAAACTGAGCCGAGCCGAGCCAAAGCGGGCCAGGGGAGCCTGCAGGGGGAGAGGCTGTGCATTCAGACCTGGTGGAGCGAACAGAGTCTGCTGCTGCATGTTAACAAGCCTGAGAGGAGGGGAGGACGCAAGAGCCACACTGCAACAATTAAGGATAAAGTGTTATTCTACATGCAAACAAAAAAAAAAAACAAAGCAGGGATACAGGAGCTGCAGTGTGGGTCCTCAGTCAGGCAAACGACGACCAGCTGCTCTTTGGAGACGCTCAGATCGATGGAAATATATTTAAGTTTGTCTCCTCATTAAAGAAACCTCCAGTGTAGAATATGACCTGCAAACTTAACTTTAAAAAAAAAAACAAAACAAAACAAAAAAAAAACACCTGAGGCACACTGTTCTGTTGAAAAAATATTAAAAAGCCTTTCTTACTGCATGGCTAAGTATGATGTGTTTCAGCTCCCTCGTCAGCGCGCACTGGGATTATTCTACATGTTCTTATATTTCCCCCTCAGACAGACCAAGCGGCTTCCTGTCAGCGATCACACAGGAAACTAAACTCATGATGCACCTCTTGATCATTTTTACTGAGAAAAGCAAAGCAGCAGAGACAGATTTCAAACCCAGAGAAAAAAAAAGACGGAGCCAGAGGCAGAAGCAGAGACAGAGACGGAGCCAGAGGCAGAGGCAGAGACAGATGTTCAATATGAGCAGCAAACATCACAGAGCCTGAGCCTCTGCTGGACTCAGCTCTGCTCTGCCCCCCCACTGAGGGGCTCAAAGCGCTCAGCTATGGAGAAAAAAAGACTAAAAACTATACAGTAAAATAAAAAAGGACCATGCAATAAAATCATAAATAACCAAAAAGGTAATAACCAACGAAATAATGCAATAAACTACACTGATGGCAATAATAAACTATGATGAACAGTAATAAGCATCCCACTCATAATAATAACTACAGCTACAGCTTTCAGCACCGTTATTAGCAGCATCATTTATACTATGAGTCTACTACTGCTGCTACTACTACTACTAACAGTACTACTACAGCTACTTCTTGCAGTACTAACACTCCTGCTGATGTTCCCGTCGCTGCGGTCCTACCGGGGCTCCGGCGGCTCTCTCTCTCCGCTCCGCCGGGGTGCCGCTCCGCTGGCCGGCCGGACGCTCGCTGCGCTGCGGCTCCGTGAGTCTGTGAGCTCCGCCGGATCCGGTCCGGACCTCCGCCGCTGCGCCGCCGTTCAGCCCGGAGGAGACGCCGAGTGAAGCTGCCGCGCTGAGCCGCAGCACCGGGACCGCACGCCGGAAAACGTCCACCAGGCGACTTCCGCTACAAAATAAAACCCTAAAAGTGACTTCCGCTCGGCCCGGGCGCACAGTGAGGGAGAGCGTGTATGACCATATAAGGAGTTTCCTGTCATGAGGAAAACAAGAGGGTAAACACTCATAAGTCTTTTTTTTTTTTTTTTTTTTTTTTTATCACTCTGCTTTGAACGTTTTATTTATTTATTCATTAGGCTACTGCTATAACAATAAATCGGACGTCACTGCTGTGGTCTCTGGTCATGTCAGAGTCCACATCATAAATACTTCACTTATCCTGGAGGGGAAATTAGGTCAGCTGCAGGTGCTCAGATTCTCAAGACAAGAGTATATAAATCTATAATCATGAGCTAAATTATATTATATGAAATTCTGTAATTAATTATTTATATTTAGATGAGCAAAAATCTGAAATATAGAAAAATATGTGCATTAGAAATTTGTAAAAAAAAAAAAAAAAAAAAAAAAAAAAAAGGGTTAGAAATTGAGCATATGTAACATCAGTAAGTGTTTTATCTTTGTCTTTCTTAACTAATGCGTGACAAGATGATTTCCATTTCACATCACATACCACCTACTGGAATGTGTCAAATCCCACAGACTGGTGCCCAGTGTGAAGAGAGTGAGGGGGGATTTCCACTTTAAACTGCCTGTCCTTCACTCTGCTGCTGGTGTGCAGCGCCTCACTGTGGCCAAAGAGCCGCACTGCAGCGGAAAGTGACTCCTCACACCTGCCACGCTGAGGGTCAGAGGGAGCTGGGAACTCTGGTTTTCATCAGCCTCATTTTCTGTTCACCAGTGCGTCACTCTGATCAGCCAGCACTTATTTTGTGATGCAGTGCTCTAATTTACTTACTTTCTTTCTTTTTTTTTTTTTGCAAATTCAGCCATTTTCCCTCACGCTGCCTCATGTGCAGATGACCAGAGTGACGCTTGGTGACAACTAGAGACAAACTGTGAACTTGTTCTTCTCCTCTTAATTAAAAACACATCCAGTCAGGCGCTGCATTGCATTCTGGTCCATGTGCGGCTCCCGTGGTGGAGGAATCGCTCCCTGTCCTCCTCTGAGATTTATCTCTCTCTGTATGATTGTTGAAGAAGCGCCTTTACTCTTATTATGAAGGACTGAACCCAAACAGTCACCTGTCAGCCGGCCAGTTATCGTGAAATAAAGACGCCACCACCAGCAGCTGTCAGAGGCTTTAGGGCAGATTTCCCCTTTAACAGAGCTCCTAAAAATAATTAACTAGGAGCTGGTCCTGATGCAGTTTGGCTTATTCCAGATTTATTGTTTGTTTTTATCAGTCACATATTATCATTTTTTTAAAAAAAATTTATTTATTTATCTATTTTTCTCAATTTTCTTTTTTCCTTTCTTCTTTTTCTTTTAACCTTTTGTCAGGATGATTGGATTTGAGCAGAGAACAATGATTTATTGTTTTTGAATCACACAGCCAGTATGAAGAGACAGGACCTGAAAAGCTTCTGGCTTCTTCCTATCCCTTTTGAACATGAACTATATTATTCAATTGACAATCAATAAATTTAGCTTTTATTTGCTCATATTGTTTACATATCTGTTTATTTATCCCTGTCTTTTTTTAACATGTTCAATAAAGTATAAATAAAAAAAATGCAGTATTGATCAATACGTCGACTGATTTTAAATAGAGATTTTGATTTGTACATGAATGTCTGTAAGAGTTTTGGTGTTTAGTCTTAATGTTGTTTCAGGGTTTGTTTACTTTCCCTCCCTGACAAGAATGAAATGTAGGGGAAAACACAGTCGGATATAAAATGAGTCCAAACTGAAGATGGTGAATTTCATCAGAAGACATGAGTATTATATTGGTTTAAAAGACAATACGAGTCCAGTTAAAGGTGCACAAAAATACGTTTGAATTCGTGAATCCACAGGCAAACCAAAGTTATTAGCCCATTAGCCGGCTAATGAGAGAACTTGTGAAACATGATTCGACCACATCAAAATTAATCTGCAAAACTTTTCACACTCAGATCATCCTGAGTCTCACCCTGCCGCTTCCCGTTCAAACAGTTTAATTCACAAATAAAATCCGACTTCCACTTCTGTAATTTTAGGTGCATTGAATCGATCTTGCATCTGTCCTTTGAAAAGGCAGCAGGTGACTGGCAGATGGGAACTACTCATCTATCAAACCACCACAAGTTTAAAATGATCAGTTTGTAGAAAATATATGCAAACAAAGACAACCCACATGCATAAATGTGTACTTTCTCATACAAATATTAAAACAAAAAAAAAAAAATTCTCACATTTTTTTTTTGAGAAATATCAAATGATCGGCTCGATGTTTTTGATGCTGGGAGCAGGTGATAAGTTTGTATCAAAGGTGCCTAAAGTTCAGCTTCAGTTTTATATGCAGGTGTTGTATGAACCGCTGATGTGTTTTTGTCACATACAGGATAAAAAAAAAACAGCTATTATTCATCAAGGATCACAATTTCCACTTAAACATCTACATCTAGGCCACAACCCTGAGTGAAGAGTTGAGAAGCTCCCTAACTCACTAATGACAGCTGCTCTGAGATGTCTGACCACCAGAGGGCGCTACAGCTCAAACTCCACTTTAAACACACAGACTCAGTCCCGCTCCTTGGCCATGTTGAAGTGTTGATCGGGCTGCACAGTTTTGTCCGAACTCGATCTGAGACAGGAGCACAGTAACCCAGCCCGACCCGAACCCCAGGATTTTTTTTTTTTTTTTTTTTTTTGTCTGAACCTGAACTGAGCCCCAGATTTCGCTGGTCCTCCATCGCTCGGTTACAATTACCACATGAAATAGCCGACCCAGACCTGAACTTCATATCTAAAATTTTGTCCGTACCCAGCCCAACCTGTCATGTCCCGACAGGCTTGGGTCGGGTGTCCACTCTTACTCACGAAGCCTCAAGAGGAACCTGCCATGAATTATCAACCATTCACATCAAACTAGAACTCTTCATTATAAATATTGGGCTGTGGAACAGTAATGGTGCAGTTACTGGCAAATATTTGGAATCAGATGTAGTGATCATTTTATAGCATTTAGCCTCGATGGCCTCTATTCTCTGTTCGGTAAGAACTCAGCACTGCCCCCGCTGTCCAAAACACTGAACTGCACTCTTTTGTTCTGTCTCGTAGCCAGTGGATGTGATTTGGTTTTCTCTGTCTTTAGGCTTTAATGTGAGCCCTCCTGTACATGTCACTCTGTGTGTGTGTGTGTGTGTGTGTGTTAAAATAAATGACCACTCTGCGCTCTCGTGCCGTTCCACCAGCTACAGGTTTAATATCAGATCAACAACAGTAGAAAAACAGAGCAGAGGCTACCAGACAAAAAGAAGAGTAGGAAATCCAACAGCATCCAACAGGCTCTTTAAAATAATTCCTCTGTACAGTATTTACACACACACACACACACACACACACACACGCAGGCATACACACACGCACACACATACACATACATACATACATACACACAGTACAGTACAGATACACACTGAGGAGCTCCTCTCCTCCAGCCCAGCGCAGCCTCCTGCAGGAGGAGAAGTCCATCTGTCCGTCTGTGGAGTCGCATCAGAGCTGAGAAGCTTCTGGATGTAGCGTCGGCCACAACGCTGCCCTCTGATTGGTCCAACCTCCTCTCGTTTCCGCGGCGTGTTTCCCGTGAAGCCGAGCCGCGACCAAGCGAAGGTGTGGCAACTTCCTGCAGAGTCCAGGGCTTGAGTTGCTGTCACCGGTCCTCAGAGAGGTCAGAGGTCACTGTAACTAGAGTCTGAGGGGGGGGCGGGGCAACGCGGAGGTCATGTGATGATCGAAGAAAACGAAGCGAGACAGCGTGCCATAAAACGACACAAAATAAAAAGTTTGTTTAGAGACAGGAAGTGAGTGCCATGTCCTTCGGGTTCCACAAACACAGCAGAACAGAACACGGAGCCCCGCCCCCTCCCCCTCCCCCTCCACCTGCCGCCAAAAACTCAACAACAACAGAGCTTGGCACCGCCCACCGCCAGGAGCATCTGAACGTTTCTCCAAACAGCAGGTTCACTCTGTCCCCGGTCGCTGAACCGAACCAAAGCTCCCTCCGCGGCCCGAGCACCAACGAGCCGTCGGTACCAGCCAGAACCAGCAGAACCAGCAGAACCATCAGAACCAGTAGCACCAGTAGAACCAGGCCTTCAACCCTCCTGGAGTCCCTGCGGTCCCAAGCGAGGGGACGGAACGGCAGGCCGGACGTCCAGGCAGAGAAATCAAACGTACACAAACACCATTGAACTGATGTTGAAAACAGAAAACGCTTCCTCATGTGATCCGGTCACATGACTCCGGGGAGGTTGGAGATCAGCCAATCAGGTGTGCCTGTGGGAGGGGGAGAGGACGCCGTTGGTTAATGTGCATTTACGCTGGAAATTCACTTACTGCTTTTATTCATGTTTCCATATTTTTCTCCCTTCCCTCAGTACAGTAACATGCCCTCGTGCTGCATTCACAGGCATCAGTTTATCTGAGCTCTGCTGTGCTTCCTGCCTCAGTTCTGCTGGTTTGTCCAGGTGAGAACGATGTCATTTAAACAAATAACACACACCTGTAAATGGTGTGTGCTTTGTTAGCGGTGAGAACATAATCTGAACCAAGCAGAGGACATAATCCCAAAAACAAGGGATTATGAAAAGGTGAGCACAACAAAACAAAGTGAACTGATGCTCTTATTCAGCTGTTTGTTAATGTGCTGTGTTCTCAGGGAAGTGCCTCCTGTTACATAAAGTTACAGGATGCCTCGTGTCCAATAAACAAGCTGCCTGTGAGTCACATGACGCGTTTAAAAGCCCCGGTTGGCTCGTAACCGGAAGCTAAACTACAAAACTGCATCTGGTTTTCTGGCTCTTCCACTCCGCCTCAGACCCAAACAAGAAAACTCAAAGTGTCACGGCAGCTGGGATCTGCTGGGGTCTGTTCCTGCCACTAGGTGGCAGCGCAGACTGCAGCACTGACATGAGCAGCTGTCAGCCTGTAAACCAGTGACCTCCAGCCTCCGGCGAGGTCCACCAGTCCAGCAGTGTGTGTGTGTGTGTGTGTGTGTGTGTGTGTGTGTGTGTGTCTTACCATTCTCACCTCCGTGCAGGGGGGTACATGGACGGGGCGGAGGCTTGCTGACTGGCGACGATGGCGGAGGAGGAGAGGCCTGCAGGACAGACACAATCATCAGCTCTTGTGCATCCAATAAGGTGTTTATTTGGCTCATCACATTAGAAAAATGCTGACATGTACGACTTTTGCGGCCTTTTCACATTTTTTTAATAAGCCCATTGGATTTTGGGTTTAGCACTCCACTGAGAAACATGCTGAAGCACAAACCTCCCCTCGAAAATGACTAAAGCAAATTAGCGTTCAGAAAGCCAAATGTAAAATTTAGGACATTTGAAAATCAAAACAAAGAAATAATGAGACTATTTCTGAGAAGAAAAAAAAACATATGTGATGGGATGCTGTAAATGAGAAGAATAAGAGAAAGGACAGCAGAAAAATAACTGTCAGAGGAAAATTCCACCCTCGGATCTTCTTGGACAGATTCTGGGAGATAATCTGTGACGGTGTTTCCTTGCTCAATCCATTTTCCCTCAAACAGCCAAGTCTCCTTCGACTTGAGGTGGTCATTTATTAGGTTTTCCAGAAGGCCTTTTGACAACCCTGAGAACAGGGACAGCTGCTGGTGCTAAAGAGAAATAATGATCCTAGAGTTTTCAGTCCAGAAAGTCCCTGTATGACTGTTGAATGTCTGAAAATGATGAGCACCTTCAGCCAGTTATCCACAAAAAAGGCACAAACCGACTGAGTGGAGTCAGAAATGTGAAGTACAGCGGTCCCTCGTTTATCGCGGGAGTTACGTTCTAAAAATAACCCGCAATAGGCAAAATCCGCGAAGTAGTCAGCTTTATTTTTTACAATTATTCTAGATGTTTTAAGGCTGTAAAACCCCTCACTACACACTTAATACACTTTTCTCAGACAGGGATTAACATTTTCTCACTTTTCTCTCTTGTTTAAACTCTCAAAGTTCAAACCTTCGTAGAAAAATAAGTCCAGTATTATAGAATGAACGCATTCTGTACTGTACAGGAGACACGGCACGGAGGAGATTGATTGACAATGGTCTACAGTCCCTTAGCCAATCAGGACGCAGAACACAATGCGCTGTAAAAAAAATAAATAAATAAATAAATAAAAAAAATCATGCAAAATTGCACTAAAAAAATCCGCGAAACTGCGAGGCCGCGAAAGGTGAACCGCGTTATAGCGAGGGACAGCTGTACATCACCAATTGTTGGTTTAACTGAGTTTTCAGTGGGACTTTTCCTTCAATCTGAACAGAGTTATCATAGATGCAAAGTCTCACCTGAGTTGTAGGACAGGTCATACTGTCCGGACAGCAGCGGGTACCCCAGGTGATGATGGGAAGGCAGGATGCGTTGGGAAGGCGAGGATCGTGGCCGGTCGGCCTCCCTCTCCCTGTCTCTGTCTCTGTCCCTGTCCCTGTCTCTCTCTCGGTCTCGGTCTCTCTCTCGGTCGTGGCTCTTGTCCTGGATGGAGGGCGACTTGCTCTTGTACTGGCTGGCGTGCTGCTGCAGGAGCTCCAGTGCTTTGGCCTCGCCCGGTGGCTTCACAGTGGGACTGGACCTCGACGGCTTCTCGCTCTCCTCCCCCGCCGCCGCCTTCCCTCCGTACGAGTAGGAGAAGCCGCTCGACAGGTACGAGCCTGAGGACAAACGGGCCGTCAATGTCACACACACAGCAGCATTCACTGAGCTTCAAAGCGTTCACACAGTCTGACCCAGCCTGTCAGCAGACAGAACAGCTGAGGGCAGGGTGTGTGTGTGTGTGTGTGTGTGTGTGTGTGTGTGTGTCTGTGAGGCATGTCGTGATGCCGTGTTTCCTGTGTTCATGTGTTCATGTGTCAGTGCAGCTGGCTGGTGAAAAGCTTCTCCAGCCTCCACAGCAGAGCAGCCTGTTCTTTATTCTTGTCGCCTTAAACCAGTTACAAGATGCCAGAAATTGCGAATAGGAATGAACAATTAATCCAACTATTATTGAAATCACAATATGGCCAAGTGCAATATCCAAACTGCAGGAGCTGTGATTTTTTGACAAAAGGAAAAATGTGTCAGAATATAATTTTTGTCGAGAACTGCAGTGCTTCAGAGTTTCTCTGGCCTATAAACTACGTTCTCCAGAATAAGAAAACTTGTTTTGGCATAGACTTACAATCACACCATCATCATTTTTTCAGTGCAAATGAAAAATATCGTGCAAAAAATGAGCACTGCCACTCAAACTGAGCGTCATATCACAACTGCAATATCTGTAAAAATCACAGCAGTATGATTTGATTTGACCAAATTGTTTAGCTTTAATTTCAAGTGGCTGCTGCTATCAGTTTCGATTATAGTAACTCTGATTTGTGAAGTTACAAAGCTCTTGCCAAGTTTCTTGTGAATCACCAAACGACTTGCTAAAAAAGTCATCTGCTGATGTAACTGGACAGGAGTGGAAGAACTGAAAAGAAAGTGTGGAAAAAATGTGTGGGAAATTGTGAAGCGCTCAGAAACACAAAGTGAAGTAAGACAAAAAATGCTTCGCCCACGTTCAGATCTATAAAATTCTGCCATCAACACATCATGTGGGATTAACCTCTTCTGAGGAATAAAGGTTTCATCATCATCATCATCATCATCATCATCATCATCAGGATGACGGCTGCCGCTCTTACCCGGGTAGTTCTGCATCATGACGGAGGGCATGCCTCGGTAGCCGGGGTGGCTGGGCTCGTAGCCCTGGCTGTAAGCGTAGGCTCCGTGCATGTAGGGCATGTAGCCCTGGTGCTGCGGCAGCGGGGAGGAGAACTGAACATGGGAGGTGCGCGCCTCCTTCACGGCCCCCCGCTGCTCCTCTGAGACTTGCTGAGTCCTGACCTCCACCCCCTCCTTGCCCTCCTCTTTCTGCAGGCTGTCCTTCGGCCGCGGCCTCTCCTCCTTCCCCTTCCTGTCGCGCTCTCGCTCCCTGTCCTCCTTCCACCTGTCGTCCTCCTGCGGTTTGGGGGCTTCTGGGTATTTGTTAGGGTAGACATAGGGCCACAGACGTGCATCCGGCTCCTGCAGAGGACAGATGAATTATAGACGAGTGACAGTGGTAACTCCTGGCTCAGGGCTGCAGCTCATCAGTATTCTCATTAGCTATTAATCCAGGGCTGTCAGCCTGGAGCCATGAGGGCCGAGAGGCTGCAGGTTTTCATTCCAACCATAAACTCCAACAGGTGATGTCACTGATTGGTCTCTTCTCTGTGCTTGAAGGTGAGGTCATCAGTGAAGTCACCTGGTGGAGTTCTTGGTTGGAATGAAAACCTGCAGCCTCTTGGACCATCATGGCACACTGTTTGACACATGCATATTGATCTATCGTATATTTGTTTCAAATTAATAAATCAATCATTCTTTTGATCAAAAATAATGATGAACTCTGATCAGCAGCCAAAAAACCCCAAGTACTAATTTTATAATGACATGAATGGAGAAAAGGAAGACCATCGTGGCATTTCAGTGATCTCAGTGAAGCTGGAATCAGTGACTGAAATTACAATCAGCTGATGTTTTGTTGTTCAACGAATCAATGAATCGGCTAACTTGCAAACGCTCCATCATTCAGCACAGGGAGAATGCAGTTACCTGTCTGTACCACATGGCGGCCTCCATGCTGGACGGCCTGCCTGGCTCTGCCGCCGCCGCCTTCACTTCCTCCTTGCCGTGATGTCCCGCTTCGCTCAGCTTCATCCTCAGCCCCTCAGGCTGGGGGGCGGCGGCCTTGGTGTCCTCTCCCTTCGGCATAATGACGGACTTGGCCTGTTCAGGGACGGGGCCGGGCTCTTTGGACTTGGCCTGGTTGGGCCCCGCCTTGCCGCCCAGGTCGGTCAGGCTGGGGGCCTTGGAAAGCGTCGGGGGCACCGCTGCCTTCTGTTTCCACTCCTCCTTTCCAGAGGCTTCCCTGTCCTTGGCCTCCGCCTTCTTGTCGGCCTGCCTTTGCCTCTCCTCGTACTGCTGGCGGTAGGCGGGGCTGGAGGCCAGCAGGTGGGCGTGGTAGGCCTGGTCGGAGGGGTAGGAGTAGGATGGGACATAGTACTGGTTGTAGTACAGAGGCTGCATGTACATGTTGGAGCGCTGCTGGATGACTGACGGCTGCTGAGGCCCCGGCTCCACTTTCCTCTCCTCCTGAGGCTCCACCTTCACTTTGGCCTCCTCACCCACCTCCTGCTCCTCCTCCTTCTTCACCTTCACCTGTGCTCCCTCCACATGAGGCAGCGCCGCCGCCGCCGCCGTGCCCGGGCTGGGGTTGGTGTAGCTTGGGGAGTAGTAGGAGTCGTAGGTGGGGTAGTAAGGCGAGTCCTTGCTGGGGGCCTGCGGAGGGAACAGCGCCTTTTTGGCTGCCTCGCGGGGGCCTTGATCAGGCTCCGGCTTCACTCCCTTTGCCCCCTCTGCCCTCGACTCCGCCCGTCCCTCCCCGTCCTCCCCGGCGTCGGAGATGTCAGAGTAAGCGGGGCTTCCGGTTTTGACGGACGCGTTGTCGGCCCCGTTCTGGTTGAGGTGCAGAGGGGGGGCGTGGCCGGCCTCCATCCGGCTGGACACACCGATGGACGGGCTGGGCGCGTTGTCCGAGAAGCTGTACACCTTGTCGGCCTCTGCCTTGATGCTGGCCAGCCGGCTCTGGTGAGCTTCCGTGGCGCCATTGAGTAAAGCGTCCGGTGGCTCTGAGTAGGGGCTCCTCCCCTCCTCTGGCCGGCCCCCTTTCCCCAGGGCCTTGGGGCTGTCCCCTTCCTTCCCCCCCTCCCGCTTCTTCTTCTCCTTTTTCTTCTTGTCCTTGGCAAGGGCCGGGCTGGAGGCGGGGTCAGCCAGCGGCGGTGGTTTGGGCTGGATGCTCTTCAGCTGTGGGCTCTTGGGGACGGACTGCACCACGGAGCCGAGCGCGGGGGAAGAGGCCTGCAGGGCGTACGGGGAGGCGGCGGCGGCGGGTGCGATGGGCCGGGCCGGCTTCAAGCCCTTCTGGCTCAGTTTATCGGGCTTGGCGCCGGCTACCATCTTCTTGCTCTTCCGATCATCCATCCCGTCGTTACTGGCCTCATCTGTCAGACACGCCGCCTCCTCCCCGCCATCCGTCACATCCGGTTCCGCCTCCCCAGCCTTCTTCTTCCCCTGCTTTGACACCAGTTTCCCTGACGAGGGGGACGGGCTCTGGACATCAAAGCCCCGTCCCTTGGGTGTGGCCGAGCGGGCCGGGGAGATGGCAGCGCCGTTACAGGAGGCGGGGTCAGGATGGAGGCCAGAGTCGTCGCCGTACTCGCTGTCCCCGTCCTGGTCCAATCGGACGTCGTGGTCGTTGTGGGCGCGCGCCTGGTGGTACTTCAGCCCGTTGATGTGCTTGTACTTCTTGTTGCAGTTGGGGTGGGGGCAGTCAATGAGGACGGGGGAGGGGCAGGTGCGGTCGAGCTGTGGGGGGGGCAGGGGGTCGGACTTCCCGGCGGGGAGGGTCGGAGCGCCACTGGAGTTATTTGAGTTGGTCCTCATGCGTTTGGAGGCCTTAGTGTCCTCAGAGCTGGAGGTGGGCTCCATGTCGGAGGCCGGCTTGGTCTTCCTCTTGGCGGATGACGGGCTGGCCTTGGCGTCCTCGGCGCCGCCGGTCGTCTGGCTGCCTCGCCGGCCCTTGCTGCTGCTGGCGGCGCCGCGCGTCTTGCTGCTGCCGCTCGCTTTGTTGTCCGACGAGTTGCTGTTGTCGTTGAGCGGCGTGTTGCTGCTCGGACGCATCCGCTTCCCCCGACCGCGACCGCTACGCATCTCTACGTCGCTGGTGGGAGACTCACAGAACCTGAAAACACACACAGAGTGAGCGTCGAGCAGGAGGGGCGGGAACCACGCTCAGGTCATGCAGAAGAATTTGAACCAGAAAAGTGTCTGAAGTCTCTGAACTCGAAATTTACACGCCATGACTAATTTTTGATTATAAAAATGAAAATAATGTACATATGTTTTTTTAAGAATATATTTTTGGGCATTTCTGATTTCTTAGACAGCAGAGAGAGACAGGGAAGAGAGAGGGGATGACATGCAGCAAAGGACTGGGGTCAGAATTGAACCCAGGCAGATGTGGCTAAGTTAGCCTCAGCAGTTAGCGGTACGTGGTCTACACAGCGAGCCATCCCAGTGCCGCTAAACCTAAATTTTTAGCTGAGGACCTTTAAAACAATTCTGAGTACATTATCATTAGCTAGCTGGCTTATTTACATCTTGCTCACGGATCACAGACTTGCTCAATGGATCAAGTTTTCTAGAAAGTGATTCATCATGAGGTGTGCCAGAATTAAGAAGAGAACAGCTTTAATTATAGATGCATGTGTGTGTGTGTGTGTGTGTGTGTGTGTGTGTACCGCGGTGGGGCCCAGTCATGTCTCGTGCAGTCCAGCAGGGTTCCCACATACGTCTTGTTTCTCCAGGTGACGTTGACAACCAGCATGCCTGCAGACAGACAGACAGTCAGACAGACAGACAGTCAGACAGACAGACAGACAGTCAGATGCCTGATGGGTAGCACGGAAACAAACAGCAGTAACCAGCACATCCATTAGACCCAGTAAACCCATTAAAGCAAATGCAGTCATTACGGCAGCAGGACACCAAGAACATTCTGGATCTGGCCTCTCAGCTGTTGAATGGTTTCTTCCTCCCTCTGATTACTGATTCAGTGATCAATATCTGTTGATTGAAATGAAAATTTGAGCAGGACGTCCTTCCTAACAACAGGATGTGACATCACGGCGTCCAGCAGCACAAACAGCGTCGTGTTAAACTCATTCCTGTTCTGATCAACTTACAGTGGTGTGTGATTCTGTCCAACACACTGAACCGTTTCTAATGACCTGCTGGTAATGAAATGTATAACGCAACATAAGAAATGAATATGTGAGTTAATTACCAGGTGACAACAGGGACTGAACCCACTAATCAAACTGTTCAGAGCAGAGAGAGAAAAAGCGTCTCTCTAAAATTCAAAAGCTGTTAAAAGATCACACTCGTTCTCCATGAAGAAACATAACGTGAGCATTAACAACAAAAATAAGGCTGATGAGATCAGCAGCTGGACGGCTGATTGGCTGATCACCTGATGAGAAAGCTGATCAGTCGATTTGATCAGTATCTGACGTATTATCAGGTTTATAAGAGCCAGAATAATGACTGGAGCCTCATGTAACAAAACTAAGCCACTGGGTACTGCCGCCCCACACACACACACACACACACACACACACACACACACACACACACACAGCTCTAGTCATAAACAGCTGTAAAAAGGCAGGAGGGAGGTTGGTTGTCCTCTCTGTGACATTGTGCAGCTCTGGGCTGCTCTGAGTGTGTGTGTGTGTGTGTGTGTGTGTGTGTGTGTGTGTGTGTGTGTGTGTGTGTGTGTGTGTGTGTGTGTGTGTGTGTGTGTACATGTAGGACCCAGCTGTGGTGTTAACAGCCTCCTGGTAGAGAGAGCATAGGTCCGTCATCCTCAGTTTGTCTCCTGAACAACCTGCCACAGCGTGTGTGTGTATGTGTGTGTGTGTGTGTGTGTGTGTGTGGATAGAGGCACTGATTTACTGTGACTAAGTTGCTGTGTTTGACCACTGGAGGGCGACACTGTGCTCACTGCTCTGATCTTGACTCAGTGAATCCAGCAGCAGAAAGTATTTTGTGTTTAACAAGGCGAGCGCCACGGCCTGACTCAGAGGAGCTCTGTGGCTCACACACCTGACTGACACCTGGGCTCAGCCTCCTTTTATTAAACACACTGTCGCCCCTGACATGACAACACGATCCTCCTGTTCGCTGCTCGGTCAAAAAACAGCAGCGATCTTCTGAATTTAAACATCAACCAACACTTCAACACAAAACCTGAGTGGGGTTTCTGCCGGCGTTCTGTAAGGGTCTGAACACATGGAGGATTTTTTCCCCCAACCACCACTGGAGTCCAGTCATTTTAGGGCAAAATTGGGGTCAACCTAGGACAAATTGCAAGAGAAGCAAACTCAACTGATTTTGTATCCTCAGTTTGTCCTGAGTGAGGGGAAAAAAGTCCCAAGAAATCCCATTGGTGGAAAGTTTTGAAAATCACCTATTTATGACCACATATTACCAAAAAACACTGTTTTTAACACACAGGGGTAAGGGGTTCAACATTTACTTTCAGATATCACTATAAAAATTCACAAGTTGATATACAGTGAATTAAAAGGTTACTATATATATAATAACCTTTTAATTCACTGTTTAAATATCTGTTCTGGCATTTATTCCTTATATTCCTTATTAGCGCATATCAATCAGATAATGTGTGATATGCATGTGAAACAGAATAATTCAAAGAACTTGTAATTGACTTTTTTTCTTGTCTTTATGTGTGTAATCAACTTGTGAATTTTTATAGTGATATCTGAAAGTCAAATTTTGAACCCCTTTCCCCTGTGTGTTAAAAACAGTGTTTTTGGATAATATGTGGTCATAAATAGGTGATTTTCAAAACTTTCCACCAATGGGATTTCTTGGGACTTTTTCCCCTCACTCAGGACAAACTGAGGATACAAAATCAGTTGAGTTTGCTTCTCTTGCAATTTGTCCTAGGTTTTTTCATAAAATGACTGGACTAATGCCTCATTTACATGGATCCTACAGGGATCCTACACTATGCAGTTATCCAGCAGCCGCTCTTTACAGAGGGACCGGGTGCTTTCCCAAATCCAAAACAGTTGTATGACTCTCACTAACAGATACTACAACAGTGACCACAAAGACGCGCTGTTTTACCAGTCTGGCAGAGTGCTGGGAATATCCGGTGACAGGTAGCTAGAAATGCCAGTTAACATTAACTGATACTTCAGTGTCACCTCTAAAGCAGCACTAATCTTAGCCACCTCTCCTGTGCCGTGTTTAATAATGTGGAAAGAAAGTATAATGCTGCTATTTCATAAAACTCAGCTGAAACAAGGATCCAGTGTGCAGGCTAGACTGCTTCAACCATGGGCAGATAAAGCCTCAGAGATTTTTTCTCTTCAAAAACTAACAAACAAAAAAAACAACAGAGTGTGTTGAACATCCTAAAAGGCTGAACGTTTCCATCAAAAGCAGTGTTAAGCCAAAAGCCCCCCCCCCCTTTTTTTATTTTATTTTATTATACTTATTTATCTAGCCTTTCCCATAATGGGTATTGTTATTGTTTCTTTTTTTTTTTTCTTGTGTATTGCTGCTGCTTTGTCTTGCACTTGTAGTTGTCATTTCCATGTAGTACTTTTTATTTTGTCTTTTTTTTTTTCTTCTCCTATTTTTGTTTTGTTTTGTAAGTGCATTGTAAAAATGTATAAATGTAGCAGGATGAATGATATAAGTGATGAAAGCAACTACAGACGATATGAAAACCTGCAATAAAATAGTAAAAAAAAAAAAAAAAAAAAAAAGCAGTGTTAAATGTCCTGTATTATGAATGTGTTCAATGTCCACGATATGGTGAGGGGAAATTTTTATTTTATTTTTATTTCCTTTTATGCTACTGAAATGTTTCCCACAGTCAGACATTCCTGCCGCCTGTTCCACTGCAGGTTTGAAGTTTTAGACCGCTGTTGTTTTCTCCGATGCCATAAAAACCGCGGAGACACAAACTGCTGCACAGGCCGGATGTAATCCATCACTTTAAACGAGACAATGGTTGTAATTATTCCTGCAGGAAGTTTATTGTGGTCTGGGCCTGACGTGTGCGGCGGGAAGCAGCTGTGCCCGCCTCAGACTCACCGTCCTCCGTCTCCTGCCACACGATGCCCTCCAGGTTGACGCTGGTGCCCGGCTCGCACGGGCCCAGGCACTCCGGCTCCGTCGCCAGCGCCGCGTCCGCCGTGTTCACCGCCACCGAGCGCGTGCGGACCATGATCTGCTCGCAGGGAGACGAGATGTCGCTGTTGGCGATGGGAGCCAGGAGGTGCAGAGGAGGAGGAGCGGGAGTCGAGACCGGAGACTCCATCTGCAGGAGGAGAGGACAGGAGGGGCATGGTTATGAAGAATCACATCAGAATAATCACACTTGGTTTGTTTCGACTGGAAAACATTGTATTGTTGAACACATTTCAGGAGGCACACATTTCATTTTCTCCACTACAGTAGCAGCAAATAGACCACAATGCAATGCAGCACTAAAACAGGTTGGCTGTTGCGTAAGGGTATTATGCGACTTTCACTTGTACTTCACTCGAAAAAACAACAACCTCTCACTCTCCTCTCACTATCACTCTCTCCATCTACACCCGCAGCCACAGCTGAAAGCAACAGGTTCCCACCCGTCCTCTGGGGGCTGCTGGAAGGCCCCCGGGTCACTGACTGAAGGAGAGCCAGGACAGGCAGGCCGAGGGAACGTGGGTTCACCAAAAAAAAAAAAAAGTAAAACAGAGCGCTTCATTCTGAAATAACTCCTGGAATGTGTTGAACAGATTGATGATATCTAACAGTGTAAGAGGATCTGATTGGGTGGGAGGGGGAGCGGGGCTGCGAAGCGAGGCCTGTAATTATCTGGTGGGGAGCAGCTGGGGTGGCTGCAGCTGTTGTCATGGAAACAATCCCAAAGAGCCTCCTCGCCAGGAGACGGGAGGAGGAAGAGGAGGAGGCGCAGACAGCTGATGGCCTAACACCGTCTAACAGCTGATCTGACAGAGGCGGGCAGAGGAGCAAGAGGACAGCGAGGATCGCCGGTGTGAGGTCAAAGGTCACACGGCGGAGCCACTGGAACCTCCCAGTCTGCTGCCGACAGCCTGCCAGTCAGCACGGTGGGCACACCGGGTCAATTAGGCGCTAACCGAGGCAATTACCTCGGAGCAGAAGCAATTAATTCCTGGTGGTGTCAATCGAGTTTATCTTCCTCTAAAAAGAACGCTCCTCCACCCCTCTGCTGTCTGTCTGTCTGTGGTGCATTCACTGTGTTAGCTCGGTGCGTTCGCATCGTGCTCATGGTGAAGAGTTAACGAGGGAACCGCGGCGTGCCTGAAAAGTCGGGGCTCGGTCCGGTTCCAAGTGAACCACGGTACACTGCGTCACAAACGAGAACATAATCTGACTAAACGACAGGAAGCAAAGCGCGACGCGGTGCACGGCGGGCTGAAAACGGATGTTGACACCTGAAGCTGCCAGACGGAGCTGCTGCTGCCAAAATGAGTCGGGGACAAATGTGGAGTAAAAATGAGCTGACAAGAATGAGCTCCTGCAGACACAGACTCCTGTAAGCGCATGAAAACACCCAGATCTGAGCGGCTGGGGCTCCATTCTCCGGTGTTGCTCGGCTGTTGCGACACGCTGGTGTTCAAGACTCGAGTTTCCCGAGTCCAATTTTTTTTTTTTTCTGACAGATGAACCTGTTTAACCGCGTCTTTGTGTGTTTGCATACATTTGTTTACATGTTTTGGTTCAGATAGCACAGGGCCGGATGACTGGACCACATGAACAATGTAATAAAGTGGCAAAGTCACGCCGAAATCACACCAAAGCAGCGAAAACGACCTATTTCACAGCAACATGTGAGCTCATGTGAGAGAGCAGCTAACACACACACACACACACACAGAAACAGAGAGCTCTGCAACTACACCATACAGTGACACATGCCAGGACCTACTCCCAACACACACACCTTAGCAACAGTCTCAGTCACCTGTTGCCATGGGGACACAGACTCTGCCACACCCACACACGCCCGAGCTACATCAACCAGGAAGTAGAACTGAACCTGAAATCAAAAGCACCGAATCAAAAACTCCAGACTCCTCGCCTGTCAGACAGACGGAGAGACAGGAGGAGAGACAGGAGGAGAGACAGGAGGAGAGACAGGAGGAGAGACGGGAGGAGAGACAGGAGGAGAGACGGTCTGCTGAAGTCTTACCTGGACAGACCGGTCAAAATCCAGAAACGCTTCCTCTGACATGAACTCTGAGTAACTACCGTCATGCAATGAGAGGAGGAGAGGGAGGAGGAGAAAGAGAGAGAGAGAGAGAGAGACAGAGAGCGAGCGAGCTCCCAGGAGAGCCGGTAACCTGGCCAACACCTGAGCGTGAGCAGCCGCCGCCAGCCAATGGCAGAGAGAGCAGCTCAGTAACTCATCTGAGGCCTCGGCGTCCCGGGAGGAGAGGGGAGCCGTTGTTGGGCTCAAGCTACAGACCGGGGCCTGTCAATCACAGATCGGCCTGCCAATCAGTGCGCAGACAGACAGACGCGGGAGCCAGCCGCTGGTCAGAGTCTGTGGTTTTAGACGAAGGAAACATGGATCCTGCCAAAGAGCGCTGCTGCTGCGGTGTTTCAGTGATGTTGCCTCGGCTGGATGTGACCAGAAGAGCACAAACCTCCTCTGACACCGCACAGCTGCAGCCTCCATAACACTTTCTGTTTGTTCGTTTGTCTCCCAGGTTTGATTTTTTTGCAGACGACAGCACAAGTCTGCAACAATGCAACAGCAACTCCGCAGCTGACTGGAAGTCCCAGACGGAAAACAGAACTTACCTTTCTAGCTTTGTGTCCGTGTGGATAAATGATAACTCAAACTATTCTGTGTCCGTTTCATGACGATGTATGTTTCACCTGGCTTTAAGAGGCTCAGCAGCACTGGAAACCAGTTTCTCACCCTGCAGGTTTTCTGACAGGAGATTCAGGGGAAATGGTTTTAAGTTCCCATGGAGAAGCCTGAGAGGCAGCCCAAACCAGAGCTGGCTGTGCGAGCTACCAGTTTACTGACCGGTTAAGTGGGTGTTGCCGTGGTAACAGGAGAAACCAACGCCCCCCCCCCCCTCAACTCTTACCCTCATCCTCAAAAATAAAAACACCAACATGGCCGCCTGGAATGCTGGGAAACCCCCTGAAGACGAGTCCCGACTCCCCTCACCTCGTCTTACAGGAGGGCAGGGCTTCTGCTAAACTTCGGCTATTGGCTGCTGCCGTGAGACGAGGCAGAAGAAAGAGCTGAACCACCCTCCCACCCCCCCCCCCAGCACGCACACACGCACACACACACACACACACACACATACACACACACCCCAACCTACACTCCAAACCCAGCAACACACACATACACAAACACTCTCCTCTCCATTCAGTCAGAGTGGTATTCGTTACAACAACAAGCCACATTCCTTTCAAGGTCACTCTCTTGCTGAGAGCGAGAAAGAGAATGAGAGAGAGAGGGAGAGAGAGAGAGAGAGAGAGAGAGAAGGGCAGTAAACACGAGGCAGAACTAGATCCTGATCTGCACTTCACCAAGACTCTCTTTCTTTCAACCACAGACAGACAGTTCAGCTCGTCAGTGGTCTGATTCATCTGGGCTCTGATCTGTGAAACTGTCTGCAGCTACAGAGTCTTCAGCAGACAAATCATCTGTAGTGCACGCTGCACTAAAAAGCATGAGCTCGAGCTATTTTAAAAATGATCAAATAGTTATTATTAAACAGTTTGTCCAGCAGCCTGTGTATGGCGGTGAGCCGGCAGAGCAGTGAATCACAGCTGAGCACACGACGCTGCAGAGTGTGTTTATGGTTCAAATGTGAAATATCAAACACTGAGTCCATGTCTTTACTACAACTACCTGATCGTGAAATTTGAGGATTCCTTGCTAAAGACTGGTGTTTTTCAGAATCATAATCAGAGATACTTGATTGATCCCGAGGGGAAATTTGGTCAGTTGCAGTAGCTCAAATTCTAAGAAATAGAAAAAGAATTATAGAAATATAAGCTGTAAAAAAGTATGACCAGTTTGATATTTTCACATGTAAAATGACATTTTTAAAAAAAGAACAACAAAACAATGTTATTTGTATGATTATTCAGCACAAATTAATTTAAAAAACAACCTCTATCTGCTGCACTGAACAATCCACTGACTGTGGAAACCTCCAAGTCCGTGAGGGCCACGACATCGTCATCAACACAGTGATGCCACAGAGAGATGGATGTGATCCCTTTCGGTTGTCATCACAGGACGACGTCACGGCAGGGTAGGTATAATTTTAGCCTCAGTGCAAAGGTCCGTTCGCTCAGAAACTCGAAAAAGTTCTGATCTATCACACTCATCACCACGCACAGCTGGGAGCTGTTAGTCACACTGAACACCTGGAGGAACGCCCTCAGCGCCCGGAGACACTGGAGGCCAGAGGACGCCTCAGATGAAGAGAATACACCGCTCCAACATAACGAGGCTCTCAGCCAAAACATCGAGGGACTGCACGACTGAAGCTGGAGGGCTGATGGAAGAAAAGGAGGCTCTCCATCAGGAAAATCAGACTCTCCACCTAAACAACAACACGCACAATGACAGACAGTGTGAAATCCACGATTTGCAAGGTGGCAAGCTAGCGGCCTGTGAGGAGGAGGAGAAGGCCCTCCTGAATAAAGCGGACGCCACCACCTGCAAACAGGCTGCAAAGCTCAAGGTCTGTGAGGCGGAGAAGGACGAACACAACGAAGCCCTCTGCCAGGACGAGACTCTCCACCAACAGATGGACAGACTGCGGGAAATCAAGGGTTTCCAGACTGACAAGCGAGTGGCCTCTGAGGAGGAGAGGAAAGCCCTCCTGAAAAAAGTGGAGGAGCTCAACTTGGTGATCAAAAAAACTGGACGTCACCATCCACGAACAGGCTGCCTTGCTCAAAGTCTGTCAGGCAGAGAAGGACATGCAAGCTGATGAGCTGAAGGCCTGCAGGGAGGGACAACAAGACCCTGTTTGAAAAACTGAGGGACACACACACACACACGCACACACAGACATATAAAATCACCCAATATATCTTTATAAGAGCTTGTTTCCTCCCCAATATTGATATGAGTATCAGCTTTACCATCAACCTCAATCGCCTGGCTGATTTGTCGTCTGAGCATCATTTTAGAGACGTTTGTGTCTATTCCTTCATGAACGGGCTTGGTTATGGGCTTCGTGTGACGATGCAGATCTGCATGTTGGTGACTTCACATTTAGTTTTTTTATTAGCAAGGTTTCTTAAAAAGCGCACACAAAAAAAACACAATATTAACGGTAAGGGAAAAGGAAAGGGTGGGGGACAGCTGGCCAGGTTTATTAAAATAACATCAAAAACAGAGTCTGCACACTGAATTAAAAATTGCTACTGAATTTTAATGTCAAATATGGGATCGCAACATTGATCTGATTCAACACTAAATTCAGTATGCAGACTCTACATTTTTGATGTTGTGGCCTCTGTCTGGCACCTGAATGTCTGATTGGATGTGCATGGTCTGTGTCTTTCCTTATTAAAGAAACCTTCCCTGATGAATGAGTGGCAACAAAACATCCTGAATTTAGAGCAATAACCAAATTTGATATTGCTCAAGAAGGCTATCCAATCAGTATGAGATTACAGAGAGAGAGGAAAATAAGCACAGAAAAAGTCAACTGTCATAAATTCACTACGAGCATCTTTGCCTTTATTTTCACAAACAATACTGGCTTTATGTATCCACATTTACTGTGAAGGTTTCCTTTTCATTCAAAATGGAGGTGTGACTGACTACCTGGCCAACAATCACACACTGGCTGGCCATGCAGCGTCAGGTGTGTTTCAACACACACCAGCACAGGTTTCCCCCAATCACTGAGCCTAGTTTCTTGTCTGTCAGCATATTTGTATTTTATGTTAAGTGTTCACAGCCCAAATGTCTCATAACCAGGAGGAAAGCTGGAAAATTGTGTTTTTCAGTGGAACAGACCTTTAAATTGGATTAGGCCTGTTGGAGTCTGCTGCACTGAGATTGCTTTTATCTGTTGGTGGTGGTCTGGTCTGGTTCAGATGGAGCTGTGAGGCTCCGCTGTGATGACAGATAAAAGGCTTTATTTCCACCATTCAGTTCCAGGACTGTCACGACACTGGAGTTTCTAACTTCACTACAACGCCCAGAAAAATATCGACACTCCATACCACGGGGGAAAAAATGACAACATATTAAAAGGGCATAAAAAATGGATTTCATCTGGAACTAGAAGAGAAATAAATCACTTTTCAGACACAAAGATTTTTTTCCTTGTGTTAAATTAGGCTTAAAAGGAAAGTTATTTAACTAGACTGCATTATCTTTGTAATTTAACAGAGAGGGCTTGCGTGCATCTCGCTCCAGTCACTGATGAATAGCATTTTTCCAAATGAGAGCCAACCCAGCCCAACTCAAGCAGACCTGATGGTTTTAGGGCAGCTCAAGCGAAAATATGCTGGATGATATTAAAACAAAGTTAAATAACCAAAACACATTTAATGGAAACTGCTTAATGTTTCAGTGATGTTTAAACAGGATCTTTCATCAAACTCACAAAATTCTTTTTGTAGACTGGGATGATGGTCCTTAAGGTGCTACACCAAGTTTGATGTGTTAGCCCCTTTTATCTGCACCACTTTGCAGCATGTTTTTCATATTGTCGTGTTGATATCCTGTCCATGTTCATTAACCACATATGAAGAACAATAAATAAAAAACAACCAAAACTTGTCAGGGAGCCTCTGCAGCACCTGTCGTGTTCAGCTAGTGATTTTAATTTCAGGAGAGTAAATAAAAAGCAGGAAGTTACTGACACTAACTTGAAATGACACAGAGATGAAATAGCTGGGCACTGGGCAGTGGACAGGGCAGTGTGTGTGTGTGTGTGTGTGTGTGTGTGTGTGCGCGTATGGCTGGCGGAGACGGAGTGAGAAAGGGTTTATTTTTTATTTAAAGAAAACACTGCAGTGTGTGTGTTTAAAAATTTTCTTAGCAATATTTACCTAAGTATGATACTTTCTGACAACCCTCTTTAGATCTACTGTTAAATTCACGTCACAGTGCGAGGAACAAAGACTGAGGAGTGTGTGTGTGTGCAGCCCACAGATAAACACCATGACTCAGCATTACGAGGAGCGACACAGAGAGATGTGGACTTTTGATGTCCTTTAATAAAAACAAAGGCACTTAAAAATACCACCACACACAAACCCCGTACACGAGCCACCAATCACGCCTCAAACAACCCACTGTCAAATACACACACATGTGCACACACCACACAAGCTGCAGCCCTGGACCGCAGCATTCCTTATGAGAGGATTCTGCGTACCAAATTACACACAAAAATACAAAACATGATATGAAGCATGGTAATAACAATGCATAACAACACCATCAGCAAACAGCACGGCCCACTGAGATGCACACGTTGTTTACCAGAGTGTAATAAGCATGTTTAGCCCTACGGTGAGCAGACATCAGCCCCTTCAACAGTAACACTGGGTCGAGAGAGAGAGAGAGAGAGAGAGAGAGAGAGAGAGAGAGTGAGAGAGAGAGACCTTGGAACCCCATGACACATTCTTCTCCTACCAGGAATTCTGGGAGGTGTTGGCTCAGGGCCCCCATCTGGATGTGTCCAGAGTGCCGAGTCAGGAATGTTGTTACCTCCTTTACTCATACACACACACACACACACACACACACACACACTTGTTACAGGCCGTGGCCTCCTTGCCACAGCCTGTAACAAGTGTGTAGTCAGGAGGCCTTCAGAGGACACACAGAGGAGAGCTGCTGGACCCCCTGGAAGGGCCCTGGAACGTCCCCAGAACTCATGGATCCTTCACAGATCGCTGTCTGTCTCTCAGAAAGACCCATAGTGCCTTCTCAGAAAATCATGGAATCTCCTCAAAGTAACATGGCACCTCTGAAATGTCCCACTGAACTTCTCAGAGGACCAATGGATTCTCCTAAAGGTCACATGGAACCTCCTCAGCGCCGTTCAGAGTTCCCCAAAATATCCACAGAACATCGTCAAGGATCCACAGAACCTGCTAAAGGTCCCAGGAAGCCGCCTAACAGACTCATGAATTCTTCTCAAGGTCTCGTGGAATCATGTCAAACACAGGGAGCGAGGAAGTGATACACAACTCCGGCGATGGCTGCGATGACTCGTGAACTGAGAGCCATAAATCAGCCTTCAGGAGGCCCTGCCTGTTCTCTCCCCCTCTCTCTCAGAGGAATGTCAGAAATGAACAGCAGGTTAGCTGTTATTTCTCCACAGGACGCCAAAACTCACTGGAGGACA
Organism: Myripristis murdjan; assembly: GCF_902150065.1. Taxonomy (NCBI): domain Eukaryota; kingdom Metazoa; phylum Chordata; class Actinopteri; order Holocentriformes; family Holocentridae; genus Myripristis; species Myripristis murdjan. The sequence goes on from NC_043985.1 coordinate 32,052,390, forward strand.
CTGGAATAACATCTGGGAAAGCGAATGGGAGAACGAGAGAGAGAGACACATAGTGAAAGAATGGAGCAAGTCTCTCTCGCTCTCTGGACGGGGGCCCAGGCTCTAATTCCTAGAATGGCTCTGGTCTAAACTTCTATACTGAGAGAGAGAGAGAGAGAGAGAGAGAGAGAGAGAGAGAGAGAGAGAGAGAGAGAGGGTGAAGGTGCAGGTCTCACAAAGTCAAATGTAACTATTTCAGATTGTTTTAATGATACCGCAAATTAATTTTAGGACCAGTGAGACCAATTTTAAAAACCAAACTGAAGCAACAAACTGGACAAAAGCCAGCGCCTGTCCCTCCAAGTTTCATCAAAACCAAGTGAACTGGTGGCGTCGCAGTTATGATCTGTTAGTGTGTGCTGCCACTCATTTTAGCCCTTTTACAAAAGGTGAGTAAAGGTGAAATCCATTAACACCTCCTCAACAACATCTTTTATCCTTAAGTGTTGTCATTTTCTCTTTTACCGAGTCCATTTTCCTCCACCTGTCTCATCCACCTCTACTTCACTTAGAGGTTCCTTGACTTCCCAGACTGCCTTTCATCAGCCACCAGAGAAGCAGTTTGAACTTGCTGCTTTCAGCTGTGGGCTCGGCAGACAGTGATGGTAGAGTGAGTTTTTCCAGCTGAGAAAAAGCGAGTTGACCCCCTCTTCACTCAAAACACAGTGCGTGTGTGTGTGTGTGTGTGTTAGAAAGTGTTGGAGGGTGAAGTCACCACCCCCTTCTCTCTCCCCTCAGTCTTTCCTGTCGCTCTGCACTGGAAACTGTCTAATAAGGAGAAGAGGCTTCACTCCTTTTCCAAAGTCTTCCTTCCTGTTTAGTCTGACTTTTCCTCCACACCTCCTCTCCCTGTGTCTGGCACTTTCCATCTATTTTCTCTCGGTGCTGCGCTGTGGTCTTGATCAGATGATATGCTGAGAGGCCAGTGAAATCAGGGTCCATCAGAAGACCAACAAGCTGTCAACCCAGGGGTTTAAAACAGATTTTTTAATGACCGCTGCCTTGGCTGATTTAACAAATGTAACTACAGTGATTTCATGCAGAAACCCGTGGAGGAAAACTGTGAGAGAGGATATTTTTGAATTCTACAATTTAAACTGGCCGTCAGCTGACAGCAGCTCGGCTTGTCTCGTGTGAGGCTGCAGTTACACTCCGGCTCGGTTATGTTTCACAAGGCGAAATGTCAAGCAAACCATAACTTATCAACCAAGGCCACATGGCAGCAGCTGTTTCCCTGGCCGGTCAAACATTAGGAGCAGGACAGGACTTTGTTCCAGGAGCAGAAACATCACCGAGTCGGGTTAATATGCAGGGCTTTGAAAAAGTACACATCCATCTTTAATGACTGTTAGCACTCAAACGAAAAGTCAATTGTTCTACTAGCTAGTCGAAAATTGCTAGACAGAAAATTTATCATTTCTATAATTGACTGTTCTCGTTATTTATCAAGTAAAAATGCCAAATAGTTCTTGATTCCAGCATCACTATGGTGCTAAAATTTACTTAATTTCTATAATCATTTCATAATAGAATTAATACTTTGCGACAGACTAAACAAGTTTTCTGAACATGACTGTGGGCTCTGCTAACTTGAGCATCTGTCAATGTTTTTGACACTTTATACACTAAATAATTAATCAATTAATCATAACATTGGTGATGAATATAAGCATTACTTGCAGCCCTCAACTGCTGTGACCCAGCTGGGAGAGGAAACGCTCCCGGGCTACGTTCACACCGCTCTCATTACAGAAAAGTGTTGCCTCAACAGTGTTCAGTGGTAATAATCTGTTTGTAAACCAGCTGAAGTATCAACAGCGCTGATGTCAGAGAGCAGGAACTGGGTTACGAGATCAGATTACGTTATTATTAGCTCACTCTCAGATGACGTTATTCTTAGTTCACTCTTGGAGAACTCTTACTTCACTCTTAGTCACTTAGTTCCTTTCTCCTGAGCTGAAGGGTGTGAATATTAACTCGGTTGTGGAAAACAGTCTGTCTGATGGAGGCTCTAATCAGTCGGATTAATTATAAATCCAAATCAGGAAACAACGGTTCCTATAGGTGGGGAATCTTGGGGAATTATGATTCTCGGGGGTCGCAATTCAACTTAATATTGACTTTCAATGTGTCACTGTGACTGCTACACACACGATTTTGATGTTACAACTAAACACAGCAATGGATGTTGCTGAAAATATTCTTTGCCAAACACAGACGCGTAAGCACTTACAAGATGTTAAAGTTTTTGTAATGTTTGACGGAAAAGACAAGGTGTGTCACTGTGTACTTCCTGTCTGTGGTACAAGGCTAACTGTGGTTTATAGTTTTCTCATATCAAGTAACCTGCACTGCACCGGATCAGACAGGAGTGAACCAGACTAACGGTGATGATGTCAACTCTGGCTCCTCGCGCTGCTGAGAGCTCTACAGCTGCATCTGAGATCCAGAGAAGTTTCTACACAGCAGACGAACCGACCCGCTTTACAGCACCGAGCCTCAGCAACACAGACGAGCTCACATAACCTCTGCTCATGGTGGCCAGCCCTCTGTCTCACTGGAAATTCCTCAAAATGGCCTCCAGGCAAACTCCTGCATCAACTGAGTAACCATGTCAGACAAACAGGAAAAATTTATTTTCCATGGTGAATACACACACACACCACTTTAGAAAGGAAAAATCCCCCACAAAACACTTCAGTGCTGTTATAAAATCAGATATCAGTGATGTGCTTTTCACTTCATGCTCTGTTTAGTAGTTTGGCGTCGGTTTCCTCTGGCCAATCGTAGACGAGGTGACATCACATGCAGATATTTCAAGCAGCTCCGGTGGAATTTGATATGAGAAAATGTTTCAGCGATCAGGTTTTGGTGTCAGTGCCTCACAATCAAACAGTGAGGTCTTCTTTTTAGAGTTGCCGTTTTGCACCAACATCTAAATGCTGCAGCATCAATGGACCTGAATGCAATGCTATGCTGGCGACGCAACATTTCAATGTGGGATCATAAATCAGCCTTTACTATGCTATCACTATCTCTCCACCTCCATGTAACACCCACAGCAATAAGTATATGCTGCCTCTCTGGTGAGCTGCTGAAAGGCGTTTTAGGAAACGAAAGAAATCACTCACCGCTGTAGACAAGGCAGGTTGAGGGAGAGTGGGTTCATTGAAAAGTAAATTACATCACCAAATAACTGCACTGTGCTGAACACTACAGATACAAGACCTTACAGGGTAAAAGGAGGTGGAGGAATTTTCTATTAAGGCCAAAAACTGATTAACTTCATCTGCAAAGACAACAGCACAAAGAATTCAGTGTCCGAGCCACGATGAGGCCGAGTTGCTGTGAATAGACAATAAAACATGTCTACTCTTTGAAAGAAACAATAATTCAGAGAAATGTCTTTCAAATCGCGCTGGGCTGAATGCGATCGTGTTGGCGGTTCACAGCATCATGAATACTCAGAACATGAGCGGAGCCGAAGGCCAAGCCGGCCTGGCAGAAGCAGAGCCGCACTGCCACCAGCCAGCTGGGTCTGAAGCGCTGCAAGCTGTCAGCGTCTCTCTGTATCTGAGAGCAGAGGTGACCAGGAGGCTGCTGCTGAAATGCGTGAGGCAGACGGAGCGCAGCGGCCAGCTGGACGGGCTGAGCGGAGTGTAAACGGTGCGACTTGGCAGCCGGCCTCCCCGCTGCTGGATAACACACAGGTCTGATGGGCTGATAGCTGCAGCCTGGAGCCCAGCACTGAGCGGGAAGCTTTGGCAGGGATGGAAACCACAATACTACGCTAATTTTGGTAATAAAAAAAAAAAAATTGGTGAGCTAGAAAGAATGGCAAGTATGGAAGAGAAACAGGCTGAAGACAGAGCAGCTCAACTGCACCAGAACAGAAACTCTGGTCTGTACTTGTATCTGGAAATCCACTTATCCACCAATCTGCATTAAAGGCCACATATAGAGCTCCTGGAAACAGTGCAGGGCTGGGAGCTGTTATTCCCTGAAAGACCACTCTTGTCTGTAACATGGAGTATGGTATCATATGATTTAAAAAAAAAAAAATATTGCGATTAATTTTACAGACATGCAGTATGAGTCATAACTGCAATAGGAATGACCATTTTTGTATTATAATTTTAACTTTCACTGAAAAAGATGTTTAAATGTTTTCTTACATCTGGAAAATTCAACTTAGGACCATCAGGCTTCATTTACCACGATGTTTTGTCACACATTTAACTTTACCAAAAATTGCACTTGGTCATGTGATTTCTATAATATTTCAATTAATTGATGATCATCAACATGAAGCTGGATGTGGCTGATGGAGATATCTGTCTTGGCGTCTGCATGTGAGCTGCAGGACAGATCCAGGGCAAGGAGCAGGAAAGCCTACAGATACATCATAATGGGTGCATTTGAGGTATTTTGAGGTACATTTGCTCCCTGCCTTTAGGTATTGTAATGAAATTGTTGTCATATCATTGTCCATGCTAAAACACAGAAAAACATTATTGATTCCTGTATAGTGATTTTTTTTTTTTGCACCTTTTCTATGGTATGTTTTCTTCTTCAGTTACAGATATCATGATGTATTGTAACTGGTAATCTTACAACATCGTATGTCACAGAATCACCTGTATTGTGATGCCACTGTGGTCCCACTCCTATTTGTGATGCAACTAAAAGAATCTGGAGTCAGTGGTACTAATCCACCCAAAGTCTGGATGAGACTGATGAGGTCTACAGGCACTAAACTAGACACGTAAACCTCGTCCACAGAGAGCTGTCAGCTGTCAGTGAGAAGCAGAGCAACACATTAATAGTGCATGAACAAAGAGCCTGGGCACAGCACACTGACCTGTGACCAGCACGGTGCTGCAGTGTCCAGGGTTTGATCCCCTGAGCAGCACACCTCTGTTTGCTCCGGCTGGATGAGTGTTTCTAACAAGAAAAAAATTAATCCTCTCAGCTCCCTCTTACCTTCTCACTGCCGACTTTCTTCAGATTTCGGCATTCGCCGCTGTCCACCTCGTCTGGTTCTGTCGTCATGGCGACAGGCTGGCCAATCCCTGCAGAGTCCAGAACAATATTCCCAAGCTGCTCGGCCGCAGCCAGCTCTGGGTTTTGTTGGCCCTCAAACGTGCAGCTGCGCGGGGCCCCCAGCGGCAGGACAGGGGCCCCGGACTCCTTCTCTGCGTTTACCACTCCTGTGGCCACTACCTCCATTTTCTCCTTCTTAGTTTTCCCTGTACCCTCCTTCTCCTTCTTTACGGCTGGGAGGGCACGGGACGGTTTGCTAGTCTTTTCAGCTCCCTTAGCAGGGGCGGAGTTGGGGTTTGGGGACGGCGGTTCCCCAGGGGCCCGACCCTGAACCTCCTTCTTGGCTCCGTCCGAGGCCGGGGCCTTAACACTGTCCTTAGAGTTTTTACTACGCTTTGATTTGGATTTGCTTTCCTTGCCCTGCGATGCAGCAGCCACAGGGCTGACAAACTTGATATTGTCTGGTAAGGCAGCCACAGCACTGGGTGGGGCGGCCATGGCCCCGCCCTCCTTACTGCCCGACATCTCCAGCTTGTCCTTCTCCAGGTCGGCGTCCAGGTCAATGATCAGATTACCGACACCGATATCCCACTCATCGCCGCTGTCGTACGTGTCCACCGCGTTGGAGTCCACACCTTTCCCGCCTGCAGGGCCGCTGCTGAGGGACATCTTAGTAGGAGCGTCCCGGAGCGCCGCAGGAGGGCCACAGGAGGGCCGTGCTCCTCCCAGCCGCAGGACGCCTCCTCAGGGCTGGACCCCGCGCCTCCTCCCTGCTCCCCACATCGCCTCCTGCACACACAAACACAGCAATACCTCAGACACATGGAAACCAGTGACACCACGCTGAAAATTCTGGAAAAAAAAACTGATTAGAACAGATGAATTGAGTCAACAGGTCGACTCATTATTCTGGTTAATAAAACAATGAGCTGCACTTTTCAGAAAGCAGATTTAGGACTTTCTAAGTTGTCTTTCATGTCACCTGAAGTTGAATTAACACAAGTAAGTAAGTAAGTAAGTAAGTAAGTAAGTAAGTAAGTAAGTAAGTAAGTAAGTAAGTAAGTAAATAAATAAATAAATAGCCATTAAGCTGGTAAACTAGCCTGCTTCTGACTGAACACATCTGATTAAAGTTATGAAACTCAATACTGGCAGAATATGATGCACGGCAGGAAATTTATAGTAAACGGACCTGAAATCAGGATGCAGACTGTACTCTAACTTTGTTTGGATTCGTCTAATATCCATTTTACACTCAGCTGAAATACCACTACCATCGGGTTCTTGGTCTCAGTGTAAACAGATTAACTGTGATTTTAGTCGTGTATACTGAACCATTCAACAGTCCTGGGTGAATATCGGCTTCAGCTCCCAGCAGCAGAGAGTACACGGGTGCTAATGTGTACCTGCAGTGGCCTAACCTCAGTGTAACTATAACCTGTTTAACATGATTAATTACTAAGTATGCATGATGTTGGATTTTTTGCCGAAATCCTATATACCGATATTTTCCAGCTCTTTTGGCAGATTGCTGATGCCGATATGGATATATGAAAATATTTTTTCCACCTAAAGCCTGCAGTGGAATTATTAACATATTATTATACATGCTGTTATCTTGATGGCCCACTGACAGATACAGACATAAAATACAATGCTTTTTAAAATGAACACGTTCAATGGCCAAAATAAGAGAACTACTTCACCTTAGGTTATGTAGATTTATTTTTATTAGAGATTTTTTCTGCCGATATCCCACATGCTGATATTCATTTTAAAAGCCTTTATTGGCTGATACTGATCATGTACTGATATTACCATGCATCCATATAAATTAACCATAAATCACCATCTTCTGGGCTGCATTGTGACTTCTGTTAATAGCGTTATTGTACTGAGAGACCGCCGGGAATTTCAAGAACAGATTCTTCAGACTTCCAGACGTCTGAAGGACGTGCAGACCCCCGGAGTGAAAGTGTCTGGGAAGATCAGAGGGCGTGTCTCCAGCCACCAGCAGCTCTGTTCCCATGTGACAGCCTGGTTGAGTGGATGGATGAGGTTTACTGGTACTAGCATAAAGGCTGTATTGACGAGGGATCACAGCCATTCACCGTTCCGCCTCTCACAGCAGCAGTATCCTTGCTTTAAAGCCTCTTTTGGGCCACTTATCATATGAATGGAGCGTCGCGACCTCTGACCTCCTCTGACAATACTGGGCTGACGACAGAGTCACGGGAGAGGAAAAGAGAGGTGGGAGGGCGCTGATGCTAATTAAACACATGGCTAATGTTGTATGGAGCCAGGGGACGACTCAGGGACTGCAGCTTATGATCATTTTTATTAATGATTATTTTTTTTTCCCATGAATCGATTGATCATTGACTGTAAAGTTTCAAAAATAATGTCAAATGCTCATGGAAAGTCAACAGAGCCCAAAGTGATGTCTTCAAATTGCTTCTTTAGTTTGACAAAGAGCCAAAAATCCATCTATCAGTGTGTCACACCAATGAAAACCATGCAGACTCCCCTTTAACCCTGACCCCCAACCATAAAATGTTGTACTTGTACACAGTATTACACTATGACAGCACCATGCAGTTTTTGCCAGTAGAGTTTAATTGGTCTTGACTTTGATAGTACAGCTTGACATTATTACTTCCACCTCATCCTTCATGGTTTGAAAATCCCTAAAGTTGATCCCGTATAATTATTTTGTCAACCAACGACTTCAGCGACCTGCTCAGTGTTAACGTGTCACGGATTCGAGTTGAACGGAGCAATGGAGATGGAGGCTTTTCATGCCCAACAGCTCCACACACCAACTGTCTGAATTATGTACTCGCAACAGATAAAAACCAACTTAATAAAACTGACAGCTAGCTGGCCTGCTCAGAATGAAAATGCCACGTCTGGTACACCGGTGTGAACGGGAAAAAAGCAGATCTGCATGCAGAGTAGGGGCAGGCGATATAGACTTAAAATGATACCACAATATTTCATGGTAGTTTGCAGTAACGATATTCAAGACGATGACTGTGTGTGTGTGTGGGCAATTGAAAGTGCTGGTTACATGGTGATGGTGACCACAGGGGGTGGGAGTGATGTGAACAATGACACTAATGGGAAACCCTGAATGAGCTGAATTATGCTTTGGCAGCCGTTGATACAGCCGGGCGGTGTGGAAAACACTGAGCTCCACTGGTCACAGAACACTGTAGGCTGTGTGGTAGGGTATGCAAATGTGTCGACGTGTCATCACGCTGCCATATTGTTTTTTGTGTACAAATTTATACCAGTATTATCATAAACGATATGATAAGACACCGCCCTAATGTAAAGGGTCAGGCAGAAGGCAAAAACTCAAAAATTCTCTCCATGAGGGGAAGCCTGGTGACACCTGATGTTCAAGCAGAGAGGGAAGCTGCAGCTGTATCTTTCAATAAAGGACAACCATCTGATCTAATTTTGTGCCATCAGTCATTCAGTCAGATTCGGGGCCACTCAGACACAGGACTTCATGCAAATGCTTTGAACTCCTTGTATTTCAATGGAACAAATTGCTGGTCTCACTGTCAGTGCAGGGAAATACAGTGCAACGTGGCTGGGTTCGTTCAGCAGAAAAAAGCTGAAAATAGTTCAACTTTTGAAGAGAAGCAGTGCGGAAAACACAATGGACTGCCAATCAGTGACAAAATCATGCAACCCAGTGGTGGACAGCCACAACCCGTCTCTCCTGTACTGTCTTGCAGTGCGCCTGGCATCCTCAGGGCGCTTTGTGTTTTTCTGTGTGAACAGCCACTTACTTGTCATGTTTTCCCACTATCAGCTCTGGTTTCCAGCTGTGAACAGGATTATCTCAGCAGGCAGCCGTGACTTTGGCAACCTGACCGTTGACCCCATGTGGCTAGAGTGTTACCCAACGGCCCGATCGCTCAGCCCAGCCAATCGCTAATCAAACCTTCCTCTGTATGCATGCGATTGGCCGAGTAGCCAGATGGCCAGACAGGAAGAAGGCTGCACTAATCCTGCTGTTAATAACAAGGATTCTGATGCTTTGGTGAAACACACACACCAAACACACAAGCATCCTCCTCCTTCAAGTCAATCAGCTGACAGCTACAGGAAGTCTCCAGGAAATAATCCCTCAAAAACACTTTACTACATCCATGGCTTTTTACTTAGCAAGGCTTGGTAATCCGGGACAGCAGAAGCAACACTAAACTCCGCAGGAGCACAGTTCAAGCTACCCTTGACACCGCAAAGTTTTAAAGACAATGGTTCAACGTTACAAATTTGCTAAGTGGGGCAAATGTGGACTAGACACAGAGGTAAACAGAGTGCGGTGGAGTTCACAAGCTGAGCCTCCAGTATCCAGACTAGCGAGGTAATTCCTAAGCTTCTTGTGTTAAAATGACTGAGTGGATTAGCTGGTGGCGTCCGGGCCGCAGTGCTGTTCTCAGATCAGACTTTCTGCTCAACTGCCTCTAATGCCACACTTAATTAAAGCCGGAGTAGTGGCAGGATTTCCTCCGGCCGCCCATTTATCTGAGTGCTCTGCTGCACCATCGGCCACAAACAGCCTCTTTATATGGAAATGAGCCCGAGACGCTCCGAGCGGGACGAAGCCGTGCGGGAAGAGGACCGACAACAAGAAGGATCATCTGAGATGCTCTGTCCACACACTGCAGCGCTAGCAGGCATCCCATGATGCCAGTGGGCTATAAACTACATGTCCGGGGCAGGGCGAGTCCTCGCCCAGTTGTTAACATGTTGTCACTGCTGCCGGTGATCTACAGCAGGACAGCAGGAGGGGGGGGGGGCTGCCAGGCCCCCTCAGCATGGGACAAACACGCTGCTAGTGGACACATTCTGTGTGAACTGATGCTAAACTGGCTGTGTGAACAAGGCCTGAACAGTCAAATCATGAACTACATGGTTAACAGCATACAAGTTCACTCATTTTTTTTTCAACTGAGATTCATTTTATTCCATGCTATAGTTTGTTCATCTTTTGTTTGTGATGATAAAAAAGTTGTACAAAATTTCTAAAAGTTGTGCAGAGCAGCCATAAATAAATGTGCCCTAAGAGAAGATAAAAGTAGGCGTGACACTTGTTCTACATAGGAATGTTACGTTATCAATACCATGTATGTAACAAGTGCTGCACCTGCTTTGTTTCTCTGATGATGCATGTTTTTGTCAGCAGCACATTTTCTCTTGCTGTTTGAAGCAGAACTTTTAATTTATTTGGTAAATTAATAAAATAAATCTTCATTTTTTTATCGAAAATGTTATCACACAAAAACTGTAAAGCAGATGGCAGGTCTGCATTCAACATAAGTCAAAAACAGAAAGACAGTTTTCTTAATTTAAAGGAATACACCAATGTTTTTAAGAGAAGTTAGATGGTGGAACTGTAACTGGTACTGGACGGTTTTGGAAGATCTGGCACAAATTCAGTTCTCCTAAAACAACCCTCATCAGAAACACAGTCATTAAGAAGCTCCTTACTCACTGAGTAACGTGGTTTACTGCTGCTAACACACAGCTTCGTTTGGTGCTGCTGTGACTTGATCTGGATCTGTTTTACCATTAACTTGTTACTCTCACTATTATACATCTATTTTAATCAACTGTTTTATTGTTTCATCTTTTGTCTTTTATCTCCTTTGTTTTGAAAAGTGCTATATGCCAGATAAGTAAAAATTAGCCCATCATTAAAGCAACTACTACAGCACTTTGTTGTTTATCTGTTCCCTTTATCCTTTTGTGAAGCACTTTGACAGTTTGTTTTAAAGGGGGCTCTGTAAATCAATTTATTATTGTATTAGTATTATTGCTGTTGTTAATACTGCTAGGGGATCTAGTGCCAAATCATTACTGTTACCAGTACTCCTCCTCCTAGATTAGTGGTAGCAGTTATGTGGTGCTGGCGTCGGGTGCTGATGCATAAAAGCTACGACTGTTACCTGGATAATTTATGCCCAGACTGCCGTCATCATTTGGTTAGCAAAGTCACTTCACAGTACCACACTTTCCAGCAAGACTTACTCTGCCAAATGCTCAGTTCATCACTGACAGTCTTTTTGCTGCTGCTGACTGTCCTGTAACAGCCTGGCAGGAGAAACCTCTACAGAGAGAATATTTCAGCCAATCTGACTCCACTGAAGCTCCAGAGACACAGCCTACCCGGTAGCATTTAGATAAGGCGGCAGGAGAATGATGCTGCCTGTCTAATGTGGTGTAGATCTATGACAGTGAAGCCCGATGGGTCAGGAACTCTCTGCTCTGTCTGCACTGAGTGACAGAGGGGGGAGAGAGAGAGAGAGAGAGAGAGAGAGAGAGAGAGAGAGAGAGAGAGAGAGAGAGGGAGCGGTCTGAAGAGTCAGCTGAAGGAGAAAAAACAAGGACATGAAACAGCACCGAGAAAGAGAGTAAGGAAGAGACAAGAGGAGAGGTGGAGGAAAGGGAGCAGCGAGCAGAGTGGACTCCCTCCTCTGCCAGCTGAGGTGCTGATCAAACTTTCTGCTGTCTCTGGTTTTCATCCCAGCTCAGTTTCCTCCTGCAGTAAAACTGACTTCAGACCAGACCCGGACTGCCATCTGAGTTTTGTTGATTTTGAGCCACTTGTTTCCTGTGGAGAAAACTGAGGCATCGCTTAAAAGCCGCTGAGGCCAAAGGTCAAATGATTTGAACTGTGACCCAGCAGGCCACCAGTGACCTCTGAGCGCTCTTCGGTCTGGTTCCTGCTGATGCCCGAGTTGGTGCAGAAAAAAAGTTGGAGGAGAAACTCATGTAGTGTGTCCAAGACTTCATTTGATAAATCAATAAAACATGTATCAATTCACTAAATTCAGACTACTTTTCTGTTATTTACTTGACCAGTTGTTTCAGCCTTCAGCCTAAGACACATAAAACTAGAAAGTCTGTAGGTGGCACAAGATTGATCCTCAAGAGTTTCAAGGTTCAATCTTGTGTCCTCCATCCTTGCAGCTGCAGACTTTACTAGAGCTCTGGCCAATGACGTTGTGTAGTCAGAGTTTCACGTCAAAAATGTTTCCAATTGCTGTGTCAAAATAAAACAGTGATACTATAGTGATACTGAACTGACAGACTATTAATCTTAATATTAATCTGATTGTATGACCCAAAATATGACTACATGGCAAACTAAATAAAAATGTTTGTTCGACATTATGACAGATGAGCAAAGTGCAACTATGACACTTATTTTGGTAAATCGGAAGTGGGAACACATTATACCTGGTACATTACACCTTTCACTGGGACGTCCTTCAAATTAGGTGTATTGTTATTTGGTCTACCAGCCAGCCCTAAAAATATTTGCATTGTAAATGTCCCAGTTATGTTTGACTGGTTTGCATCTCCAGTTTTGAAGTTCCAGATGGCAGACTTTAACTTGAATCTGCTTACAAAGATCAGTAGAGTGAAATAAAAAAGATCGTAGAGTGATCAAACACCTTGTAGTGGATACGAATGTAGATCCAGTTGTTACACTGAATGCCAGCCTGGAGCATCCCTAACCCAGTGGATGGTATATCCCATAATCCACCAGCCACTGTCACACTCGTTCAGCAGCCTGACAGATGTTTACAGTAGGCCTCCAAATACTGTCTGGTTACCTTGAGAGTAGACTGGAACAGATTTTCCTCTGTTTAAATTTTTTTACAACTGCCAAATACTAATGCTGCCAAACACTTTTAGCCTCACTCACACTGAAACAGGCATGAAAGACAGCAGGAGGAGACTGGAGGCTGCACAAGGCCATGAGAAGAAGCAAAGTGAGAAGATAATGAAGAACTGCAGCACAAGATGAGAGATGACAAGATTAGTGTGTGCACCGTATTCATATAGTGCCTTTATAGCTTTAGACACTGATAACTGTGTGGTTATTATCTATACGAGCTAAACCTAAAAGGAGACAACGAGGAGGAACTAAAACATGACATGATAAGAATATCTCACTATGTCATTACCATATCTCATTACAGTATCACAGCAGCGGGAGGGGGTGGGGGGCTGTTACACGTAGCAGACCTATTCTTTCTGGAAAATGAGAGTTCAAATTTGGCTTGGCTACATTCATGCAAGAGTCCACCTAAGAGGCTGCGCTTCCACAGAGTGACAAGCAAAATGTTTTTATCAGGTAGATTGAGCTCTGCATATGAAAAACTTTTGTTTTCATGTTTCCCAATCAGTCAACTTTGGCACTGTGCAAAAACTCTTAGGCGCTGCGTCTAAGTCACTGGTCAAGTAAAGAGGAGCAGAGAGGGAAAGCAGCTCAACTGATTTCATTTATATGAAATAAGCATTTATAACTAATTGATAAATGAAATGAACTATTATGACCTCTACAATAATCAAAGCTTAATGGAACTTTCCAACTAGAGACCTGGGGAATTCAGAGGACGTCTGGCTTTCTTAACTACTGTATTTCACCAATTAATCGCCCGGCCGCAAATAGCCGCCTGGTTCTTAGAAACGCCTGGGGTCTGCACCCATTTTGCATATTAAACACCCGCCCGAATAACCGCCGGGGCGATTATTTGCATTATATTGAGGTAACCCAAAATAAGGCTACTCACCTTATTTTTGCAGAAGTAAACACTTAGCCGCACAATAACTGTGCGGCACTTCCGTTTTCTGTAAAAATAAGAGAGCTAGCTAACGTTAGAAAAAAAAGGGTGTACCATAATCTTAAATTGACCGACTGTAAATATGTTGGACAGTAACTGTCATCACAATAATGGCCTGGTGCAGGTCTGTGCAAAAATAAATAAAGGCCTGCAGCGAATAGCCGCCTGGTTCTTTTAAACGCCCGGGGTCCAAGTTGATTTTGCGTATTAAACGCCCGGGTGATTAAATGGGGAAATACGGTATATTGAGTTTCTGCAGTTTTCCAGAATTTAATTCATCAACTAATCTGTAAAATAGTCAATAGATCAACAGTCAAATAGTCGTTATTGGCAGCCCTGATCTCATTACAGATTTCTATACTGCTGATCCAAAACATCTGTAAGACCTCTGAAAATGTAAGACTCAAAGGCAACGTGTAACTCTATTTGAGACCTTTTATGATCTTGAGTTGCGATAATTCATTTTATAGAACTGAAGACAATCTTTGTGCATCCCTGTGTTTTCTCACTGAATCTGTATTTCCTGATCAGAGAGAGAGTGTTTCTGTGAAGGACGAGTGGATTCCTTCTATAATTTGTCTTGTTTCCTTCTTGGCTGGCTGTCTGTCTTTCCCACCATGTAAATCAAGAATAGAAATACTGACGGTGAGTGGACATTCCATTCTCAGTTTATCAGTATCTAGTTCAGTCCGAGTCTGGTTTATCAGATAAGCATCTCAAAACTATCCCCTATCATTCTTCCATTTACAGGCAATGGAGGCATTAATAATGAAGCTACACGCCAAGGTGAGATCAAAATGAATTTTCTAGTGCTGAAATGATTAGTCGATACATCAAATGACCAAGTTAAACTGCCTGCAGCCGCAAACGTGAGCGCATTGAGTCCCTCAGCTAATCAGATTAAGAGCATGAAAGTCAGGCGGGAGCAAAGCAGCACCATGTATTTTTGTTCATGGACAGGCTGGAAAGTGACGTGTTGAGTTGCAATAAAGCGCTGAAGGGACAGGTCAACACTGTGGAGGATCCAGTGGCTCACATGAACGGTTACTGAGCAATTCATTAGTTGATGTTATTTTGACAATATAAAGAGCAGTTACTAAAAGACTTTGCAGATGAATCAATCAATCCATCAATAAATAGATGAATTTTAACTTCTTAATTAATGCTGTGATTTGATACCAAAAACCTCTGACATTTGGAGAATTCTGCAACCACTGCATTTTTCTACAATGGGATGAGAATCACCAGAGGCCCCACGATACGATCACAACACTTAAGTCACTTTATGATGGCATTGTGACAAATGTGTGTCATTTTGCAATACGCTGAGTATTGCAGTCACATGTATTGCAATTTATTGCCTTTCATAACTTCTTTCAACTGCAAATTATGTCCCCAAGGGAAAATGTTGTCAACATCTGTCTTATCTATTAAGATTAAGTTTTCACTCTGTTCACAGTTCACTTCAGTCATTTTTAATGCAGCAAAATGGGACAGACTAACCAACTCTGTCATAAAAATCTGTCATAAATGTTGCATCGATTCTTGGCAATACAATATTGATACTGGTGTCTGTGTATCAATACAATATTGCCACACAAAATATCACGATACTAGGCTGTACTGATCAGCCTTCCATCAGAAACTCCCCCTTATCGTCAATATACCAAGGAAAACTATATCCTCTGAATGACCTAGGGCTCCAGTTTTTGGTTGTAAAGTTTCTTGAAGCTGTGATTATCCTAGAGGTCACAACATGTTATTTCCTTTATTGTTTAGTCAATTAATCTAAAACATTAATTTTTCATAGTGAAAATACAAATATACTGAGCCACTTTCCCACACTGCTCCTCTTCACTTGATCAAGGGGAAAAGTTTTCAATATGCAGTGCTCAAGCTAAAAAGAGATCCACCAGATAAAACATTTTGCCTGTCAGTCTGTGGATGCACAGCCTCCTGGGTGGACCAAGTCAAATACAAACTCACACTTTCCAAAAAGAATAGGTTTGCTATGTGTAACAGGCTGCTGGGCCTGCAGCAGTCTTACATAAGGCTGGATGCACATCAGTTCAGTTGAAATGATGTTCTCTGTGTCTGAGGAGGATGCCAGATAATCTGTAAGTAAGGCTTAGGTTCCAAAAGAGCAAATTTTTCCTTTAATCAAGTTAAATTTAAGTCATGTACGCCCTTTTCTGTGCTGAAGAGTGAAATGGGAGACCATAGTTTTATGAGTAAGACAAAGGTGAAAATGAGAACTGTAAGCCTCTCACAATAGGTTAAAATCAATATGTATAACTGTATTCAAAACCATGCAAGACCTTGAGTTTAGATAGTATGATCTAACACACTTGAAGACTTTTATCAAGAGCTGCAAATGGCCTGTAACAACAGGCAGCAAACTGCTTTTCTATCAGGAAGCACTGAGCAAACAGAGCTACAGCAAGCAGAGACAGGCCGACTGATTCTGTCTCTCTTGCTGTTAGCAAAGCCACTTGACATTACAGAGGACTCTCCATCTCACAGATCCACTGCTCTGCCTGCTCTCTGTGGTTTGGACTGAAAGCCAGCCGCCTGTCAGCATCTCTCTCCATCACACAGACTGCAGAGGAAGCTCTACAGCACTGACACTTTAGAAACAGCTGATCGCAGGGATGGCAAAACATATTGAAATTCAATATACTGCAGTGCAAAAATGTAATGATATGCATGTGGGGGAGGGGGGGTCAAAAAATTGAACTGCGGCATGAGCTACATTTTATTCTGCTGTAGTAATCGCAAATAAGACAGCTTGTCTATCATAATTTAAATAGCTGTCCATCCAAATTATATTATTTGCACTTTGCAATGACAACATTTCTAACTGTTTACATTATGGCAAGCCAGTGTAATAAATAGACATATTTATGGCTCATAAGGAAATATAATTATGCATAGTCATGCTCTGCTGTCACTGAACTTTTATTTATTACATCGTATCGTAGCTCTATTGAATCACAAAGCCCAATTTGTCCAAACTCAAACATTCAGCAATTTATCATAACATATGAACTTGGATAAAAAAATAAGCCATCAAGGAAATCTGTGTGGTAATCTGCTAGTTTACCATTTTCATGGTATATGACACACACACACACACACACACACACACACACACACACACACAATTTGGATTTTGGCAGGTTGCATGTAGTCGCACCTGATTAAAGAAAGTAAGATAACACTGCACTGCCTGTAGTTCTACGTTTATCTAAATATTATACAACGAGGGCTGAAACAATTCTCATATTTAGTTAAATGTAAAATGTATCAGTTAATAGTTTGATAACTGAATAATTATCATTATTTATCAAGTAAACATAACAGAATATTGCTGGGTGCAACCTCACAAATGCTGTGGATTGCTTTCTTTTCTTCATTTTATATTATGAAATTAATACTTTGGGACTTTTTTTGGCTGCTGGTCAGACTAAGGAGGCAATCTGATGACATCACTTTGGGCTCAGCTAAGCTGTTACATTTGGCACTATTTTTTAATGATTTATAGACCAGAAAAAACAACAATAAGTCAATACATTAATCAATAACAAAATAATTGTCATCTGCAGCCTGTTATACATTTCCACCCTCCATCCCCATCAGGTGACAGAGGGTGGAAACATCATCCAGCACAGTGAAATGGGCGTCCATTTAGTCAGTCAACAATCATTAGATAGAGTATATATACTGTCCTCCAAAGACTAATTTCTGGTAATAATACAACAGCGTGCACATAGAAAACACAGTAGGCCATAACATATTGCAGAAACACAGAGTCAACTCCCAAACAGCTGTGTTGGTCCAGCCTGGCCTTTGAAGGCAGTGACTGAACCAGGCTCAAAACTGCCTGAATACAGGCCATTAATCAATGACAACCCTCCTGACACAGAAGGTGCTACCTGCTTGGACATCATATCCACTAACGACCAACAAAAATCTGCTCAAAATATCTCATGACAGCACCGACAGTCACCCCTTCAGCATCATCACGATATCGACAGAGTTAACCAGTCAAAGATGTTGTGATATTTGATTTTGTCCTCACTGTCTGCCTCGACTCTCTAGGCCTACTCTGCAGCTATGCAATTGTCATTTTTACTGACTTATTAGTAATGAGTAGACTTATATTCTAGGTTCCTGCCATTCATCGTACTGTGCAATGATACTCTCAGTAGGTGGTAGCCTGATGTTGATTTAGAGTTTTCAATTTCTCATGCACTGGGATCATATGGTGTAAATGTTAATCTGTTTTCCAGGGATGCATGATATTGGATTTTTTGCTATTTTTGATATTTTCCAACTCTTTTGACAGCCAATGCAGATACTAAAATATATGCACATATTTTTTCCACCTAATTGCAGAGAACATCAAGCCTCTCCTGTGGTGGAATTAACATATTATTATGTCTGCCTTTATCATGATGGTGCACTGGCAGATACACACATAAAATAGTGCTTTTCATAATGCACACATTCACTGGGCAAAACAAAACTACTTTAACTTTGGTTGTGTAAACCCATGCCATATTTATGTTTTATACAAACAATTTATTTCGAACAAAACTGCAAGATTCACCTTACTGAAACAAGCGCTCCCTTAGAAAATCCTGACTGCAGCCACAACCAGGGCAAATTTGAACTATTTCACATATTTGCATGTCATACCGATACCGACATTTTCATTTTAAAGCACTTCATACAGTGGTCAAGAGGAGTGTAACGATCCATTGAATGACTGTTCAATGATCCAACAGGATCAATGCAAAGTGCAACCATCCGTCATCATCGCCATCTTTCAGATCACGCCACCTTCATTTGAAATTCTCCCGGAACGCTTATGTCGCCGTTTCCACCTCAGCACACCTGAAACTGTGGTAGTACCTGCTAGCTAGTGCTGTGCTGATACTGACAAGCATCAAAGATAAAAATGAGGAGGAGGACATTTGCTTCCCTCTTGGAAACCATTCAGCTGTGTGGAAATACTTTGGATTCAGGAGAAAAGGCGGGTCGACTGACAAAACACATGCTGTATGCAGGCGACGCCGTTACGAGATAAGATACTCAGGAAACAAGACGAACCTCGGCGGGAACCTGAAAAGCAAACACGGCGTTGACCGTCACGCTGCAGGTAAAGTTAGCACGCCAGCTGCCGCCTCCTCACGGCTTCCACCAGCTTTTTTCCACAAAAACTGAATCACAATTCATTTGCAATCATTTGCAAAGCTTATTTTTTTTTTGGTTTATTAAAAATAATGTCATGTTTTTCATTTAAATGTCTGACAAAGTTCAGTAATCAACCTGTCAAATCATATTTTAGTTGTTTAGTGAGTTAATATAAGGTAAAGTGAGTAATTGTGTTAATGAGAATATGGTATCATCTGCTATTGATCGCAGGCCCCTGAATCAAATCAAATCGAAAGTGTATCACAGCAGACTTTGTAATATCTGCAAATATTGTATTGTTGTACAAAGAAACGATATAATATCGTATTGTGATGAATCTTTACACCCCTGGTGGTCAGGAGAGGCAGCATCCAAACTCCTGGAGGTCAGCACGGCCAAGGCCTTCATCTCTCTCTATCTCACCCGGCGTTCCAAATCGCATACTTACACTTTTTACTTTTAGTATGTACTGCAGCTGCCCTTACAAAGTATGTAGTTTAGTATGAAATTTGCATGCATATGCATCCTATTGGGACACACTACATGCATCGTCCCTGAAGTCCGACCCTCTCGCTGACTTCCGCCGCCGTCCGTAGCGCCACATTTGGATGTTGTTGTCAAAATGCCGGTGCTGTTTCATACTGCGCTGTCATATTTCTGATCTTCTGTCTTCCTGTCGTTTCTGCTGTCACTGAGTGAGTTTTGTGCGATGTGTGTGTTTTGTTGTCGTCCGTATGTGGGCGTGGCTTGTACGCACAACTCAGTCAGTGCGACGTAACGTCCGCTGCGCAAAGGATTGTGGGTCAGAATGGCCAGAGCAGCATGCTGAAATCCATACTGCGAAATCTGACCGGATGTAGTAGAACATCCTGGTACAATTGGCATACTGCATCTGACGCACTATGTATTGGGACACACTAAATCTTTTTTTCCCTACTAAATAGTATGGTAGTATGAGTATTGGAACGCAGGGTCAGTCTCTCTCTGGCTCACGCTCACACGCACACGCACACGCACACGCGCACACACACACACACACACCTATCTTGCTACAACTAGAGTCTGTATTACTACAAATAATTTGTTACCACTGCTTCTACTGCATTTTTTAGATGTTTGCCATTTACCTTGTGGCTTTTCAGTGCCATCCTCCTCAGTCTAAATATTACAATAATATAGTGGAGGGGCACCATCAGTTCTAACTATGTAAAATCAGGCTTTGATTTCCGTTTTAATTTTATGTCCCACAGCTGGTGGAAGCTGCTGGCTTGATCTGTATGTGATTAAAAGGAGGTGGATCGTAATGCAACCACAGACAATGTTAGCTACTGGTTGAAGTATTTATTTTATATCACCTCAACAAGCCAACAACGCACATACCTAAAACACAATAAATCATCTCAACACAGCCACAGCAGGGTTTATGCTAGACTTTTTATTTTGGTGATATTCCTGAAGTCTGACCAGACATAAGTATCTGACGTGTGTTTTGTAGCGTTACAGATATAAAACTTACATTTGAAGCATCTTTAGATAAGTAGTAGCAATTCGTTTTCAGTTGCATGAGAGATGAATTACATACAATTACATTTTGGAGACAAATTAAATGAAAAATAAATAAATAAATAAATAAATAAATAAATAGAACAGTAACTACTTTAGCCAATGTGGCACTTTCTTCAATGTGCTTGTGGAGATTTGAGGAGGAGTTTTTGAAGAGGAGATAGTTTTCGTGGACACAGCAAGCACTGAGTTATGTAATTTGTCTTTTTCAGATTTTGGCAAAACCCTGTGTCCAGGTGTGGCCACTGGCCAGGAATTTGTGCTGAAAACGGTTGAACTTGCAGGTTAGAAAGGAGAGAAAGTAGAATGAGGATTCTACTCTCTCCTTTCTACACTGTTGGCATCTTGGCATTTGCTGTAAGGTGTTTCTTCTATCACTGCATTTAGAGCAGATAAGAGACTTGAAACAAGGGTATAAATGGCAAATAAAAACATGAAATGTACTCAGTTATGACTATCTTTTCCCCCACAATTGCGCTAGTAATGCCTGCTGAAGGTCTATTAAAAAAAAAAAAAAAATCACTCTAGAAGCTGGACGCAGCAGCAGGGAAAAGGTGCAGGCACTTACTGCACATTTCCTCCTCTCCTGGTCAGGGGGACGAAATTTTGCTTTGACCTGGAAATAAGCAATTTCAGTGGTAGCTATCCTTGTTAAGTTGTTACTGGTGTTCGAATCAGACATGACCGAGAACTACAGCTACAGCTAGACAAACAAAAAGAAACATTTAGACTTTAGGAAAGCTGAGGATATGCTGCATTCAGGTATCCTTGGGTAGTATTGTTTGGTATTGTACAACTGCAGCACGCCTAGCCTCCACATCCATGCTTAAGATTCATTTTCTCGCAATACTGTGGCCTGATGGAGAGACAAGTGAAGCCCTGCAGCCCACTGGAGTAAACACTGTGATTGATAGTGGCGAAAAACAGTTGCCTCTTCAGTTGCGATGCCCAACTTTGGCCAATGTTTGACTAATGTGAACAGCTTCCAGAGCAGACCACTAACTCAGATCTGTCGCTGCCGGCAGGGTTTGGTTTTTGACATGCAGTCACGACAGAGTCCAGTGGCTCCACAACTAAGAACCAGCTTATGAACTGACTCAGTTCATCAATTCAGGATCCTGATTTACAGCTATCACAAGGCCAGGAGAGAAGGATAAACTCTGCTACCCTTATAAATCTGTCAGAGTCAAATGAGGACATCTCTGCCTCTGGCTCCTTTCCTTCTCCACAGTCCTCACTATTCTCTCTGCGTTTACTGATACTGCAGCAAATGTCACAGAAAAAATAAAACATCAACTCTGGTATAAATGGACCTGGAGGATGTTTTCCATCAGGCGTAACAGGCCGAATTCATGGAACAGAATTCACTGATTTACATTCTCACATTTTTTTTCCACATAGTGTGGTGAGAATTAATGTTTTCCTCAGACATTGCCTGTCTAACTAGTTCACGTCAAAACAGACTCCCAACAGAAAATTAGTTTACAAGATCTCCTGTGGCACAAAGACATCATAGCCAGCAGTATTCAACTTACTCAACAAACATGACCAAATCAATACCACACACTGAAGACGGCCTGCCACAAAGCCACTTGTACCAGGTGTACAACAACAGGACCAGGAGACTGATTCTCATGGTTCAGGGGAACAAATAAAACAAAAAGAGTCTGCCATGCACAGAGGCCACTTTACACAGGATTCACCAAGAGCCTGCACTTACAAAGAGATTTAATGTGAAGACAAACATGCTTTCCCCTCGCACTTCATTTCCTCTTTTGTTTTCATTCATACATCTGAACCCCTGTGTTGTTTCTAAGTGAAAGGACTGCCTGTCACTATAATAGCAGCACAATGTCGCATTAAACCCCGGTAATACACACATTTACAGCAGGTGAAGTGATTATCACACACACCGATTGAGTAACTTAATTCCATTTACACAGTTTCACTCACTCTGGCTTGGACTCTGTCTTTCCCCCCCAGCACCTCAGTCTAATAACTCGCTGCAGGCCTGCAACCACTGGCTAGCGTTATGCAACCATGCTAACCTTGTAATATCTACAACCCATTATCCACATTAATGTGAGTCTCCTCCTGGTTGACACTGACCGAAATTGTGTATGAAATATAACGCAAAGCAACGCATTAAACTGGACTTGACGATGCTGTTCAAACAAAATCCATCGCTATATCATCATGTATCGCTAGTTAGCATTTAGCAAGCGATATGGATATTTGGATGGCTGATTGTTTTTGGTTATTTGGGTTAAGAGTAGTGGTTAAAAATGCAACAATGATAACTTGCGTGGCTAAAGTTAAAACAATGGTAATGACAATTATAAGTTAACGTTTTACATGATCGTTGTAAACATGGCTCGGTCCCGCGGAGCTAACGCTAGCTGAGTTAGTGGGATTGAGTTAGCTGAGGCTGGCTGGCCTTGGATCCCAGTGTCATTTACATAACCTTAATAATAACGTCTTATTCAACTTCTAACCGGTTAATATTGGCGACAAACACCTTCTGTAACATTATCTGTAGGGTATAGTTTTTAAAAAATGTGAGGTTATTAAGCACTGCCTTGAGAGCGACACCGA
Organism: Myripristis murdjan; assembly: GCF_902150065.1. Classification (NCBI taxonomy): domain Eukaryota; kingdom Metazoa; phylum Chordata; class Actinopteri; order Holocentriformes; family Holocentridae; genus Myripristis; species Myripristis murdjan. The sequence goes on from NC_043985.1 coordinate 32,075,486, forward strand.
GGCCCGCCGTGGCCCGCTACCCGGCTAACGACATCCATTATCGGACACTGTTTTACCAGCCTCGGTCAGATTTCAGCATACTCCGTCCAGTTTTCATAAAAGCCAGTGATTTGGTCAGAACGCACACACAAACTAAGAAGTGATTGGCATCAAAATAACTAAGAAAACACACACCTATCGATGGTCTCGGTGACATATCGCCACGCAAATCCTTCGTGTGATCTGCCACCACCATCGATGCAGTGCTTTCAACCTGCACGTCAAACCCCTGGGTCCATTATCGGACAGCAGCTGGCTTTCTCGGTTTTGTTTTGGTCTTTCCCCGAGAAATGGTTCCCGTTTTCAACTCAACTCTTTAATGCCTGGTAGATATTGATCTGGACTGGAGCAGTGATATCTACAACACCTGTGCAGGTTAACGCTGTGAGCTTGGGAAACACAAGGAGCCGTATTGTGCTGGCTGCAGCAAGTCGCCAAACGTTCACCTCTGAATCGGAGAGCGTAAACTCAGAAACCTGTTTGTGTTTTAAAGACTTGTGAACATGTGTGTGTTGCTTACTGAGTGACTGGAGGCTCTACCGGTCAAATTCTGCAGAAAAGGGGGAAGAAGCGGGTCAGACGGGGACGTGTCCGATAATGGACGCATGTACCTTAGCCCCCCGGTCTCTCTAGACAAAGACGGCAGTTAGCCTGGCAAGCTAACCCGGGATAGCTACCAGGCTATCCCGCGTTTCAAAAAAGTGGATCAAAATCCCACCAACACAGCCGATTTCAACGTGCCTACTCACCCCGTTTGGAAACCCTATCCGACCAATGTTCATGTACACTCCATAGGGCACGATAATCCCGGTGAAAGCAGTTTTTTAAAAAGCTCCCAAACTGGTGGATTGAACGGGCAGAGCAGTCAACGTGCTCCCAGTTCACTGGAGCGCAGCCATCACACGGTCACATCCCCGAGAAAACTGGAAAACAGCGGGAAACACCGACATCTGAGTCCGTTTTCAGGCCCGGACGAAAAACAAAGCGGATCCCCGGTATTCCATGACAGGATGCGATATTCCAGGAGTTCCCAGATCAGCGTTATTCCTGTTTACAGACACACAGACTGGGAAACACCAACAGACAGACAGACAGTACACTGACTGGATCTAAATGGCTGTTAGATGCAATGCAACCGAAAACCCGGAGAGCTGGATGCCTGGTGTCACTGGACTGGAGACCGCACACCGGACTGCTCCCGCTGGCCCGCTCCCACCGGACTGGATCCACTGGAGCGGAGTCACCGGGCTCCCCGGACCGGGATCACTGGATTCAACGGACTGGATTCGGCGGAGATAGTGGACTCACTGAACCGGACAGGTCTGACTGGACTGGACTGGACTAGACTGGATTGCAGTGGACTGAACTGGACTGGACTGGACTGGACTAGACTGGATTGCAGTGGACTGAACTGGACTGGACTGGACTGGTACCACCTGGCATGATTAGATTGGCCCGGATTGTGTTACAATAGTTTTGTAAATTCCATTAATTTTTACTGGATTTCATTTTTGTTTTGTTTTGTTTTGTTTTGTTTTGTTTTCAGTTTAGTTTCAGTTAGTTTCGTACAACGGAACATTAGGGCCATTGTGTGTGTTGGGGGGAATTACCAAGCCAGGGGAGGGTGTTGGGTAAAATTTCAAGAAAACAATGTGGTAAATTTACAAGAAAAAAAAAAGTCATGATCTTATGAGGGGGAAAAAAATATTTGTGACTTGAATCTCGGAAACTCTGATTTTTTTTTTTTTTTTCTCTGAATATTACCCCTCTCTCCCCCGGCTCCATAATTTCTTTTTCCCTAGAAGGACAGTAATGTTCTAAATTCTAGTTTCATATTCGGTTAACTCATTTTTTTTTCACACCTTATTTCAGTTTTTAGTTCAGTTTTAGTTAACGAAAATAACCTTGTGCTGCAGTTGACCGGACTCAACTGCTCTTACTGGAACGGACGCAGTTGTCAGCTCGAGTTAACAAACTTACTCATTCCTGTTGTTGTAGTTGAACCGCGCAGCCTGAGACTGAGTCAAGACCAGAACGAAATGAGTCCCTCTGAAAATCATAACTCTGTGCTGCGTACTGTGTGACAAATCAGATAACACGGGGCGCAGAGAAATCAAACCAAGGGAAACAGTGGGCTAAAACACAACCAATCATCATATCAGTCAGTCACTGGTTTCAGTGGGGAAACTGATGACTTATTCTGGCTCAAAGAAATCATAATACACTGATTTTCACACACACCCACAAATCAGAATGGTGCACTACCTCATTTCCACACACTCAGTGGAATGAGGTGTGAACTTGTGGCATTTAGCTGTGTGGGTGTGTGTTGCAGACACAGTGATAGTGATGACAGACAGAGTTTTTCCAGTTGAGATAAAAAAAAAAAAAGAAACTAAATGATGGGCCCCTTACTCTAGTAAAAGTGACATCAGCTTCACCGTGAAAAACATGCTTCATTTTTTTTTTTTTCTCGCTCAGCTTGGATGTGCAGTGAAGAAGACCTGGCAGCGCTGCAGGCTGTGTAGGAGCTTCCTCACCCACATAATGGCATTTGCTCCTCCAAGGGAACGTAATAGATCCTCCAAGTTTGACCCATAAATTCCTTCCCCGTCCTGAGACCGAGCTCCGCCAGAACCGCGCTCCTCCAACGTGAGTGAAGAGGATCTGGCTCGGCTAATAACACAATCTTGAGCAGCGTCCCGAAGCTGAAAAATCTAAAGGTTTTGAAAGATGCGCAAAATGTTTAGGATCCATTATCCTGCTCTCTAGCTTGCTGCGTGGTGGAAATACTTTGGACTGGTTCAGACTGACCTCCAAAATCTGTTTTTTTTTTTTGTTCCTATCCAGATTCTATCCAGATTGTATCCAGATTGATTTTAGAAAGTCTGGACAGCTAAAAACCGCATGGAGTGCGATTTTTGCAAACCAGATCCAAACCACATTCAGAGAAGTGACTTCACTGCAGTCTCCCCTGTGTTATTACACAATATTTCACATCTTTCTGTTTCTTTCCCTGCTCCCTAATGACGCTGAAAACTCTCTGCCATAACATCCCATCAAATCCTGGAGCAGTTTGTCAGTTTTGTTCAGTCCAGGACAGGAAATGTCTACTTCAAAATAAAACCCGGCACATTTTGACTTGATTTGACTTTTCTGGTCAAACAACCACCTACACACCTCTCTCTCTCTCTCTCTCTCTCTCTCTCTCTCTCTCTCTCTCTCCTCACACACACACATTCATTAAATGCATGGATTTGAAGCGGGTTACCACAGCAACAACAATATGATAATGTTGGTTTTTGATGAGTACCATTCTCCTTGTCTTGCTCCTTATACCTTCTTTGCACACACACACACACACACACACACACACTTTCATGCACGCATGCACACACACACACACAAAACAGCATCGGCAGCAGTGTGTGTTGACAGAGAGAGCAGAAAGCGCTAACACACTAATCACACACCTACGACTCAAAAGGTGTTTTGTGTGTGTGTGTGTGTGTGTGTCCCTCTGATTTCACTTTTAATCAGTGCACAGTGCAGAGGGGTAGAGAGCCACATTTACATTTTTATTTGAATCCTCTCTCTCTCTCTCGTGTGATTATCTGAAGGACTCTCGCCCGGTTCATTACACAGACGCTGGACGCCTTCAGGAGCGAGCGCCACTGGAGGAGCCGCTGGAGGAGTGAAGGAGGAATGAATGAGGGAGTAATGAGGGAATAACAAACAAGCGATGAAGGAATAATGAAGGAGTAATGAATAAAGGTGATGGCCCGACTCCATGACCAATCAGCCGAGCCGAATCAAGCAGCTTTTTTCCTGTTTGCTCCTGGCAGTCTAAAACAGAAACATGCAAATTCTCATATACATGTTTCTTATGTAATTATCCTCCATATACACAGACATTAAATAGTCTTTTGCAAATAAACTGCAGTAAAAAGCAGTAGCCACACGAGTGCACATCCCTGTCAATGTTATATCTGACTTGATGTGAACCGTTTTTAAAATTCAAAATAATTATTATTATCCAGATAACCTTGTCGGTGTAGTAATTAAAGCCTGTATGAATGATGCTACCATGGGAGTCTATCAGGGAAATGTCAGGGTGGTAACTCAGTAATGGGGTCAGTATGACAGTATGAAAGCAGGCCATTAAGGCCAGATCAGATGGGATCAGATCAGATGGGATTGATCACATCAGGTCAGATCAGATCAGAGAGTTTTTGCCCGGTGAGACGCGTAAACAAACACTGACACGGCGGATCAATGGCTCTGATTACTGCGCTAACGGGCTCGGCTGGCCCGCTCTGCTGGGAGCTGGCAGCCACCGAGGATAAAAGCATGTCAGCGATTAAGAAAGAAAAAACTCTGCCATTGACATTGGAGCCGTTTAGACAACCCTGATGTGTCCTTTCTCTCTCTCTCTCTCTCTCTCTCTCTCTCTCTCTCTCTCTCTCTCTCTGTCAGCTCTCCTGTCTCTCCACAGAGCAGTCTAATAAGCAGACTTCAAAATAAATGGATTCCCCACGGCGTTTCATCACAGCAGGAGAACATACACCCACTCAGTAGCAAAACATGCTCAGTTAATCCCGCACACACACACACACATGCACACACACGCACGCGCACACACACGCAGCTGAAATCAAAGGACATGCTGTTCTGAATGCTGTGTAGAGCAGCATATTGAAACATTTCTTTGAAATCTGCCCCTGGCCTCCAGTCTCATCTTTATTCAGAGGAAAAGCTGAGTATAACTAAACGTTTACTGTCACTTATATGTGTGTGTGTGTGTGTGTGTGTGTGTGTGTGTGTGTGTGTTGTTAGTCTGCAGTGACAAACTGTTTGAAGAGGTTTTTACAGTGGATTCCATTTATCGGTATGGCATTATAATCTGTACTTTCTTTATATAGACTCATGTGCAGCAACATAAGCCTGTTACAAGCAACTAATGGAAAAGCAGGTCGAAGGTCAAAGGTGACAACACCAACATGACAGCCATTTTGAATGCTTGACATGAGGGAGAGGGGAACGTATGTGGGTTCCCATGCCCTGTGTTCCCATGCCCTGTGTTCCCTGTGTGATATTAAAGTGGTATAATGTATAATGAGTGTAATACATCCACCAAGTCTGGCTCGTCAACTCCTTCAGCATCACAAGAACGAGAGCATCACCGGGAGAGTACCGCTGCAAAATGAACGAAGTCGACAGACCAGAGAAGAACATGATATTGAGCGGCAACACAAAGCTGAAAAACTGTTTTGAGGGATGAACAGCGACACACGTTTGTTTCAGTTTCACTTTCAGCACGCTGCTGTCCAAAATGGTTGAACTAGATTCAAGATTCAAGATTCAAGATTCAAGATTCAAGATTTTTATTTGTCACATGCATGAATGTACGTGTACAGCAGCAGTGAAATGTGGTGGAAACTACTCAGCACTGTGCAATAAAATAAGAATAAAATAAAGATAAAAATAATTAAAAAAAAAAAAAAGATAAGATAGAAAGTATATATACACTATATATACACTTACATAGATAGATAGATAGATAGATAGATAGATAGATGTACTTTATCGATCCCAAATTGGAAGAGAAATATATATCTTTAGAAAAATTAAAAACAGCAAGAAACAAAACAAATAAAGTGGATCAATACAAAGAATATATATAAAAAAAGAAAAAACCTTTACATACCCTTTAAGAGAAATAAAAGCTAAAATATATCTATAGAATATCTATAGACTGTTTACCTTTGACTCTTTGCATAGACTGTATGTATAATGAAATATATCTGCAAAATAGCTATTGAAAAGAATATATAGAATAGATGTGTACCCATTATGTGCAATTTTAAGTATAATTTCCTGATGTACTGCGTGGCAGACTCTAAGACTTGGTTCAGTTGATGAACCAGACTTGGTGGATGTATTACATTTGCACAGACCAACAAAAATCCAAACTATCACTGTAATGTGATTTTTTCCCCCCCATTTTCAAACACCATTTTGGATCATCTGTCAATAGAGATTACAGAGAGGATGTGCAAAAGGAAATCGGCTCTTTGCAAGATAAAAACACACTCCAAGATGAAAATGGAAGATGACAAATGATACAGATATGGTTGTGTTTTTTTTTTTTTGGACTTGTACGTGTTGCTATTGTTAATTCATCCAAGTTTTACTCCTGCACTGAAAACACAAAGACCACCCTATCACCAAAAATCATGAAAACAAGACTCTGACAGCTCATAACTTGTGGGATTTCCTATTCTGCAGAGAAGGAGGCTGCTGCGTTTTTCCCTTCAGCGCACAACACGAGGACACTTCCTCACCCAAATGATATTGACTCTGAAAATGCGGACGTCCCACCAAAATGATATGTTTTCTGAAATGTGACTGAGGAAACTGAGGCTACAACCAGCCGTGAAATAGATGACTGAGGTTTGGGTTTCATACCGGCCATTCTCGCCAAGAAACACAATACCGTGCAGAGAGAGAGGCCTGGCTCGCTGCTCGCTTCTCTCCTTCAGTTTAACTGGACCTGACGGCTTAATAAGAGGAGAAAGTTGTTTGTCTGTGAGCTTGTCTGTCGTCATTATTTCCCCCTCTGGCCTGTGTAGTCTCCATGGGGAGAGCTGGAAGAAACAGACTTTCTTGTCAGATTAATGTATTTCTATGAAATGGAAAGTTGCATTATTTTGAGGTTAACGTACACACCAAACATCTGCATCTGATGTTTTACTTTGAAGCGCTGTTTTACTGTATCTTTTATAGTTTGAGCTTTCCCTTTATTATTTTTTGTTTCTGTCTTTATCTTTTCATGTTTTATGACTGTTGAAAATATTACCATGCCAAATACAGTTATTTGAATTTGATTAAATTGAATAAAGGGTAAGAGGGAGAGAGCGGACATAAAAACATTGTCAAGTGTATTGTTTATAGCCTTTAATTTTGTATGTTTTTGTTCATACCATTCACTCTCTCTCTCTTTGAAAGACAGACAGGAGACTGAAGTCAAAGTGGATGGCGCCCTCTGAAGGTCGGCCCCGGTGCAGCAGGACAGTCAGCTCACACACACACAGTCTTATTTCATGAGTCTGGTAGGTTGAAAATGATTACATGACAAATGCCCACTTAATTATTTAATTTAAAGCAAATAATTCAAGTGTAGAGCAGCCATGTAAGCTGGCCAAGATACAAACTGCAGCAATATACTTATATGGAGTGCAATGGTATTCGGAAATAAATAGTTAAATCAATAAAAGCATAAAAACACATTTGACCTGTTCCCTGATATGCCAGAATTCGTTAACCTGAGTCTAATTTATGTAGAATTAAAAATTAAATATTATTATCTGATAATGATATCTAAGTAAATGAATATAAATAAATAAAACTGCTAATGAAAATATATAGAAGGTCTCAGGCAATAGATAGATAGATAGATAGATAGATAGATAGACTGATTGGCTGACAGCTGATACTGACAGCTTGACCAACTTCTGTGTGTGTGTGTGTGTGTGTGTGTGTGTGTGTGTGTGTGTGCGGACTCCTCCTCCCCCCTCCTCAGTGAGGTTAAACAGATCAGCTCAGTAATAATTAATAGGAACTTTATCTGGTTGCAAGATAAGACATAGAAGGGGTAACTCTCCATAGCAACAACCCCCAGGCCAGCACACACACACACACACACACACACACACACACACCTCCTGCTGGCTCATACCTTGTGTGAGCAGCAGTGTGTTTGCTGTCAGAGCGGCAGCATGCATCGGTCCTACCAGCCGATGAAACCTGTGACCAACCGCTACCTGCAGCGGCGATGGGACCAGAGCAGCTACGAAGACCACAGGAGGAAGGTAGGAGGATGGAGGATGGAGGATGGAGGTCACAGAGCTGGTGATGAAGGGTTAGTGAAGGATCTGAGAATTGGTCAAAGATTGAAAGACTGGTGAAGGATGGATGGGATGGAGATGAAGGGTTGGTGAGGTGTCAGTGGTTTGGAGGTGAGGGTTATCGAAGGACTGGGTATGGACTCAGGCTGGCTGATGAGGTGAGTATCAGTGAGTTGGTGATTGAGAGAGTAAGGGATTAGAGGGTTGGAGGTAAAGAGTTTGTGATGGATTGAAGGTGTGGAGATGCTGGGCTGGTTGATGAAGCATCTGGAAGCCGTTGATGGCGGGCTGGTGAAGGACTTGCTAAGGGATCACTGGTGGCAGGTTGAGGGTTGGTGAGCAAACCAAAGGCTGGTGAAGAGGGTGGAGAGATGTCAGAGGGCTGGACATGAAGGTTTGACTAATGAGGCACCAGTGGGCTGGTGATGGAGGGCTGGTGATTAAGAGTTTGTGAGGGATTGAAGGGTTGGAGATGCAGGGCTGGCTGATGAAGCATCTGGAGGCTGTTGACAGAGGGCTGGTGAAGGACTGAGGCATTGGTGAAGGATCGCTGGGTTGGAGGTTCAGGCTTGGTGAAGTTGGCAAAGAAGATGGAGCAATGTCAGAAGGCTGGATGTGAAGGTTTGACTAATGAGGTATCAGTGGGCGGGTGATGGAAGGCTGGTGAAGGATCACTGAGCTGGAGACAGGGGGTTGATGAGGAATTGAAGAATGGGTAAAAGGTTGCTGGATTACAGACTGGGGATTGGCGATGGACTACATGGAATCGTGGAGAGTTGGACATAAAGGCAGGTATCTGTGGACTGGTGATGGACATTGAGGTATCACTGGGTTTGTGACAGAGAACTGATGAAGGACCAGGTGGGTTGGTGAAGGACTGAAGGGCTCGTGAAGGATCACGGGGTTTTTGAAGGATCACAGGATTAGAGATGGAGGCTTGGTGAAGAATCTAGGAGTTGGACATAGAAGGCTGACAAATGATTGATGGGTAGGAGATGAAGAAATGTTGGAGAAGTCGATGTGGAGGGTATCTTGGTGGTATCAGTGGGTCAGTGATAGAGCGTTGGCGAAGGATCGTTGAGTTGGAAACGAAGGGTTGTTGTGGCATCGAAGGGCGGGTTAAGAGTTGCTGGATTGTAGATGGATTGATGAGTTGGAGATGGAGGAATGTTGGAGGACTGGATGTGAGTGGCTGTTTAACGAGGTTTCAGAGGGTTGGTGAGGGACCGCTGGGCTGGAGATGGAGGGGCTGTGATGGACTGGTGATAGAAAATTGAGGAAGCATCAATAGAGAATGCATGCGATTTCTGAAAACTATAGATCAGATGCTCCTTGTCCGAATACTGAGATGGTCAGCCTGTTGAACTGCGATATAACAGCTACATGTCCTCTTTTAGTGGTTGTTCAACTGCAACCAAATGTTCCAGAGTTCACCTTAGATGCTCCTTCATATTTATTGATTCATTTCAGTCTAAATGCCATACATGTCGCTACGACTAAAACTAACTTCCCCATTGGAATTGGTTGCATGTACTGTTGGTGATCTAGGAATTTAAGTTGCACTTGTTCTAAGTTTGTTGTCTCACACAGATGTTTAGAGTGTAAATATTAACTGTAGGTTCAGTGGGTTGAGTGTTTTCTAGTGTTTTCCAGGATCAGGTTAGGCCACATCCACAGTTTTGTTTTTAGATAGCTGTCATTTCCTCTCCAGGTGAACTTTGCCCAGCCCATAGTGGACACCAGGGGCATGAAGACACCAGCTCACGTCCAGCTCAAACTCAAGAAGCTGCAGGTCAGTAGACACACACTACCTACCTACCCACACACACACACACCATTTCAAACCCCACCACCAGCTGTAGCTCCAACAGTAAGCATGATGAGCCAATCAGTAACAAGATGCATTATCTGTCAGGGTTAAATTAAAATTTGGTAGTATAGCAGTTGTGGCATTTCAAAGTTGCCGTTTCCCACATTTAATTTAGCACTTGAAAGTTTTTTGTTTTTTTTTTAAAGCTACAGCAGAGCGAAAAGTATCATCTCTCCCGGGTTCGTCAAAGCCACACCATTCGTGTCTGAGATATCACATTTCAGTGTAAAATTTGCACCTTTGGTTGTAGTGCCCTCATTACACCAGTCAGAGTAATGTGTGAGGACAGCTAGATGTGTAGCAAATTTCCTGTCAGCTTGATTTAACAGTGTAGGAGTTAGAGGCTTTCAAAGTTAGAAATGTTGAACTTTAGTGATGGTGCCTTCATCAGGGCAACAGTGATATTTTACACCTTCCAAACACTGACAAGATGCATCACCACCACGGCGTCTTGTCAAATATACATTTATTTGTGTGAAATTGCATGAAAGTAAAGCAGAGTGTTGATTTAAAAAAAAAAAAAAAAAAAAGAGCATGAACTTTCCTCCTGATTTTTAAAAAGTGCTCAGCGTCTGTTGAACTCTTGGTTTCCATGATTCAGCTGCAGGATGAGCGTCTGTCCATCATCGACAGAGACAACCGCTTCCTCGCCTCCAAACTGGCTGAGATCGCTCGCTCTCCAGGCCTGGTGGACCACAGGAACCCGTACCAGCAGAGGAGGTGGGACGCTGCTGTTCGCCAGTCAGCTGTCTGATGGTGAACAGCAACACTGGCACACATGGCTGCTGCTGCTGCTGCTGCATTCGTTCATTTGGCAAATGAATGAATCACAAATACAAAAATTCTGCACTCATGATAAAGAGAGAGTCTTCACATTAAAATATGATGTCAAGTCATTTCTTAAATTATGTTACATCTTTACGTTACCTTGTTTCAGGTGGTACTTTATGTCAGGTCATCACGTTTTGTCATGTAATGTCACTGTATTTCATGTCACTTTACATCTCGTCATTTCCTGTCATGTCTGTTGCCTGTTTTTGTGAGATTGTGAGACAGGAGACAGCCACCATCTTGCCACTAGTATTTATTCACCGCATTTTTAACATCAATACGGATGCAGTGACTTTAAGCCAGATAAGCGAGTCAAGCTAGTTAGCAGGGAAGCGATCAAACGGAAGTGCGGCACAAAAAAAAAAACAAAAAAAAAAACCATGACAGTTCGACCAGATTTTGGTCTCGATGATCTGTCCTGTCCCATATTCACAAACCTACGCTGTGTCTCATGGCTTCAAGTCCTCGGGTTGGTGTTGTTTCTGTGTTGCCATGGAGACCTGCACCGAGGGTTTGTGTGTCGTCACAGCAACAGCGGGGTCCCGACTCCTCAAGCCTTCAGCCGTTGCCACAACTTTGTCAGCTCGCCGCGTTGGCCCTTTGAATCATTGATGTGACCTGTCCGGCTCTGTTATGGTGTTGAATTATTGATGGGTGGATGTGATGGTGCTGACGGCCCGTCGTCACCGGGCCTCAGTCGACTGTCATGCACGGCGTCCTAACCAGCGGCAGGCAAACACAGGAACCGGAGGAACAAGTGTAGACGCAGAAACCGACTGATCTGCTCCTCCTTTTCTAACCTCTTGGATCACTCTGAGCTCAAAGGGATATTCATTCCATCTATAGTCGGCGTGTTATGAGCTCTGACCCTTGACCTCCTTACTCTTCTTAAAGGAATACTCCAAAGTTTTGGGCAAAATACGCCTTTCTCCAACTTCCCCAGACTGAGACATCATCGATATCATTTTCACATCTGTACGTCCAGTGGTTTGGTTCACCCTCGGAGTCGCTGTAAGGTTTATGACTCCAGGTTATGACACCAGGCTAATGACTCCCATAGACTTCAAGTCTTTATGCTAAGCTAACACGAAATGCTACCCATAGGAGCCAAACCACTGGACGTACAGAGGTCATTTGTTTTGGAGTGTCTCTTTAAGTCAAGCATCAAGTTATTTGTGGGCTATTTAGAATTTTTCATAATTTTCTTAATTTAATTATGCATAAATATGATACATGAGCACATATATGGAAAACATAATCTTCAAATCTACGTTTGCTTTGTGAAATCATGTCTGATGTGCAGCTATTCTGAGTCCCATTAAGGTGCAATTCACTTTACCCACAGGAAGGAATGAAGTCTTAATAAAGTGGATGTATATGTATGCATATATGTACTGCATGGAGGTTAGATATATTTTTCAGACTCTTTTCAACTCTCGTTTCTGTTTTGCCTCATCAGCCTGAATTCTGACAAGAGGAGGGAGGAGTTTCTACTGGTCAGCCGTCAGAATCAGGCCATTTTCCAGCGAATCACAGCCCGCCAGTCAGACTACCGCCACCAGCTCTGGTTGGACGACTGGGAGAGGACGGAGCGGCGGCGGAACGACATCGCCCGATTCCCCCGAGGCCTCCCCAGGAAGCAGGTGAGTCTACACAGCAAAGTATGAATGTGTGTGTTTAAAATGTGAGGTTTAGGGTGTTATACAGACACACCATGACAAGCTGTCTCAGCTAGCTCTCTGTTTGTAGCTACGACAGCGTATCAGGGCCATTGAAAGGGAAAAAAAATAATGGAGCCATCAAATTATACTTGTTAATTGTTGTGTTCTGAAAGCTAATCATATCCCAGGCCAGTAGGAGGCGCTATGCAACTGCTGTTATACAGACAGAGAAGAAAAAGAGAGGAAGCGTCGCTGTGAGTTGTGATATTATTCTCTGTCCAGTGCCTCTTTTCCAAATGCTTCAATACAAATAGAGACCAGCAGACGTGGTGATCTGAGCCCAGAATCACAATCTTCAGAGACGTTGCCGTGACTTGGGCCGATTCAGAAGAAAACCATATTGTGATTCTGGGCTAAAATCAGCAGGATTTCCTTGTTCCTGAATCCCAAAGTAGAATCTGATGAGGTGATCAGCTGCAGGCCCGAGACACGGCGAGCAGCAGCAGAGGCAGCCCATGTGGAGCCTTGGCCAAAAAAGAAGAATGACTTTTCTGAGTTTTTTCTCGGCTCTGTAATTTCTTTTCTCCCTACCATGGCCCTAATTCTTTGCCATAGCAGCCTGTGTGTGTTCTATGTGACTGAGAACGTGGAGCTGGTCTTGTGTTTGTGCCTGCAGAAGTCGGAGAGGAAGGTGAAGTTTGCATCTGCAGAGAGCAACGAGCAGCCGGAGACCAGCAGCAGCACTGACAGCACCGACAGAGAGACATGAAACACACACACACACACACACACACACAAAGATACAGATGAAAGTGCTCTGCTGCTCGCTTGTATTCTCCACCAGATGGCATTAAACACAAGGCTTTGAATCGCAAGTGGCCTCACGTCTGTTTCCAAGTTTCTGGTCTGTTAATTAAAGCTGTGTCTGGGTGAAAAATGAGAAAGACAGAGAAGATTAATGACAATAATTACACCAGGGGAAAAAAAAAACTGTTGAACTGAGCCACAGTTATAAATGAGAATAGTTTTATCCCATGAGCTTATTTGGTTTCTATTATCAGAAACTCCTCAATAAGCAAATCCAGGAAATGTGAGGGAATTAGATGCAGACGTGCTGACACACACACACACACACACACACACACACACACACACACAGGACGCAGGACGGCTCACCTCTCATATAAAGTCCATACAAGTCATAAAATGGAGGGAATAAATAATTGTATCCTCTGACATGCACGTTCAATATTCAGTGTGTGCATTACAAAACTATCCAATTTAACGAGTCACTTGACGAGTTTTACGACCTTGTTTTCTGTGAGGCGAGGGACGCGGTGAGGTCATGTCACTTGTGTTCTATTGTGTCTCATCTGGTTTTTGGGGAATTTTATTTCATCAAGTGGCAGGATCTTAAAATAAAGGCGGATCACACAGCTTGCGTCAACATTAAGTCATTTGCACATTTGTCGAAATGAGATGATTTGCTTTGGACTCGAGTGAAATGAACTCACCTACTTTCACTGACCTACATATGAAGGCTTTCATTTCAAAAAGTGTCTGGTTTGCTTCTTGTAAGGAGGAACTGTTGGCTGATGTTTAGCGCTCAGATGACTCCGTCCTCTGAAACGATGCAGGGCAACAGGATTTATGCTGCAGAGAACCAGACGTTACCAGCTCCGGCCATTTCATCATCACTATTATTATCTTTATTATTAACTGTTGTGATAACCTTTAGGTTTTGGGGGTTTGAAATGACAACTCTCTGCTTTCTGAATATTTGAGGGCTGAATTTTAATGTTCCTCTGGGTTCACTAGCGTACAATCAAAGTTAAATTCAAAATATAATCGAAATCCCATCAGCTTTACTGTCTGGAAAACAGCTGATTTGATTTGATTTGATTATGCTGTCCATCATATAATGACTAGAGTCAAATAAATAAAGCGCTTGCATGCAGAACCAGTTTGCATCACAGAATAACTCCACATATGACAGCAAATATCAATCCACTGTCAGATATTTGGTTTGTTGCTTCCTGATTTTTCCACTTTCCGGCTGAAATTTGCCGCTGTAAAAGCCTCCTCCCTGAATATCCACTTTACCTGAGCCTCACAGCCAAACAAAGGTGAAGAGATGAGACTTTGTTTTTGCATTTCCTCAGAAAGGTGGCCTTACAGGTGATTAATGAACAGTATGACAGAAAAATAAAACATTGTTAATCAATAACCCCGTGCGCAAAAAGATCATCATTTCAAGGATAAAGTGACAAAGTTCTGAACTATGAACTGAACTATGCAGGTTTTCAGTTTCAGTTTCCATTTCTATTAACACAGTGAACACACCATCCGAACCAGTTTCTAAAAATACAGTTCTGATCAGCCTCACTAATTAAATGTCATTATACTGTGGAAAGCCATGTGTTTTTTCTCAGTTGGAGGCTCTTTTGTTTCTCCGTCCTATGACATTTTAGATGTGAGGCAGCTCCAGCGTGTCTCTTTACAGAGTAACTCAACAGCCTGTGTGTGAAGTCTGACCTCTAACTGATGACAGGTAGGCTGCCAGGTCGGCGGCGGCAGGTGGTGACCTCACCTGCCGCCGCCTGCTTGTCATCGTCAGACGCTGGGCTTCAAGTAAGTAAGTTAAGCTTTATTTGTACAGCACCTTTCAAAACACACAGCTGCCAAATACTTCAAGAAAAATATAAATGAATAGATTATAAAGCAAAACACAATAAGAAACAGCCCAAACTATAATTCTGTGTCTTTAGAAGCCACTTAAAACACTTCAAAGTTTCAGCAAATCTCATATTTTGAGGAACTGAAAAAAACACGATCACCTTTTGAGTGATTGAGACGTAACAAGAGGAGACCTAAAATATCATACATGTTGTACCAATCCCCTCATACTAACTGTCTTTTCCTAACTGCCATCCCATTGGTTTAAATTTTTTGAATGACACCTGCTTGTGTCATGTCCCACCCCCAAAATACTGTTTTAACAGGAACTTCATCACATGACACAGACAAGATGCTCTCAGATGTCATTCTGATGTGATTTTAACATCTTATTTCACTAGAAAACGGGTGATACTGCAGTGAAGATATTGCATTGTTTCATGTATGTGCTTTTACACACGTTTCATGATTTGCAAATTAAGAAATATTTCATTTTTCAGGGCAGAAGTTGTTATGCTGCTCTGACTGTGTGAATGTGTGTGTGAGTGTGTGTGTTGGCCTGCAGTGGAGGCTGCAGCAGGAGTAAAGGGATCAGGAGGAGTGGTTTGACTGTAAGACGGGGCTTTGGAAAAGCCTTTAACGTCCTCAGTGTGTCCTGCTTCTGAGAGAGACTGGAAGTCTCCGCGGGCCAGGACACCGGCCCATCTGGGACCAGTTAAGCAGCCAGCCGCTCCTCCGGCACCATACCAGAATACAATATTAACAATAATTATTCAACAACTTCTCCGTCTCTTCAAAGGCCAGCCTGCGACATATAAAAACAGCCCCTCCACCAGATATATGCGCATGTTTTCTCAAAAATATAATGAAACACAGAGCGCAACAACGTGATTGGTTTTATGGAGAGCAGCCGTGCTTCCCTGTTTTACAGCGTTTCACTCTATTAAGATCAGAGGATTTCAGAGAAACCAGGACTGAGACCTGCTGCACAAACTTTATTAGTGCAGGACTTTACAAAACAGAGACACAGAGAGCTTCAGACAACAATGTCCTGGCAAAAT
The DNA here is from genome assembly GCF_902150065.1 of Myripristis murdjan. Lineage (NCBI taxonomy): Eukaryota > Metazoa > Chordata > Actinopteri > Holocentriformes > Holocentridae > Myripristis > Myripristis murdjan. The sequence continues at coordinate 32,091,531 of NC_043985.1, forward strand.
AAAAGCCACGAAGATGAGCGCTCATCATGCCAGACAGGAACTCCACCAGACAAAGTCCACAGTGAACACAAGAGAAATAAAACGGGTCACAGAAACGCTATAAAAAAACCTCTCTGTGGTATCCTAACTGTCAGCTGCAGTAGATTTAACTCTCTATTGTCTCTATTTTTATTAATAGTTCATTTTTATTTTCTGTCACTTGTTCTTCGTTGCTGCAACAATTTCACCAAAGATATCCGTGCAATTCCATCTTTTGTTAAGTTATGCTATGTAAAGTTATTTGTTGATATGTATACATATTTATCATTTTATATGCCATGCTCTGATTTGTGAAGTGATGTTAAATATAATGCTTTATAGAGCATGGGTTACTGTTCATATCTGACTGGCTGTCAGCTGTGTATTACTGAGCCGTGTCGCTTTACTATTGTCAGCTGTCAAACTGATAATCAGCTGATTATCTATAATCAATAGGTAATTCTGCTTCTGCTGAGCTACCCAGCAACAGCTGACTGAAACAACATTCTCTGTGTTGCTAACAACAGATATGTTCCCTAATATGACTTTTACTTTGAATTATGAGTCTGAGGGGGAAACCGTTCATCAGATGAGCGATTAAACTCGTCGTTATGTAATGGAACAGAAGACGAATTTAAAAAACTGGAAAAGAAATGAGGAACTACAAGAGAAACGGCGTGGACCCGGCCGGCTTTAAATATTGACTTGAAAGTAACATTGTGACAAATGTAATGTAACAAATGTAACGTAACAGATGTAACGATGTAACAGATGTAACGATGTAACAGATATAACGATGTAACAGATGTAACATTGTGACAGATGTAACGTTGTGACAGATGTAATGTTGTGACAGATGTAACATTGTGACAGATGTAATGTTGTAACAAATGTAACGATGTAACAGATGTAACATTGTGACAGATGTAACGTAACATATAACGATGTAACATATGTAACATTGTGACAGATGTAACGTTGTAACAGATGTAACATTGTGACAGATGTAACGTTGTAACAGATGTAACGTTGTGACAGATGTAACGTTGTAACAGATGTAACATTGTAACAGATGTAACGTTGTGACAGATGTAACGTTGTGACAGATGTAACTTTGTAACAGATGTAACGTTGCATGTCGTCTGTAAACAGCTGCACTCCTCAGTCGTGCTCCCCAAAGGAAGACTCCTCTTGAGTTTTGACGACGCCTTCACCTTTCCTCTAGCGCCATCCTAAGGCTAAAATGTCCATTTCAGAGTCTATTGGGTGGCTCACCATCAAACTGGGAGAGCACGTTCATGCCACCCAGAGGAGGAACCCTGTCAGTTTCGGTGACCTCGCGACCTTTGTCCGTCCTCAGGTGGAGTGTGACAGCAGAGGCAGAGCTGGATCCTCTGCAGGACGTCTCCCTCAGACAGACAGCTTGAGCTGCTCCTCATTACTCAGCTGATTGTTTTGCTCTGTTTCCTCACTGCTGCTCCTCTCTGCTATTTCCTCTGTCTCTTTATCTGGGCGCAGCTCCATCCCAGTCTCTGTCACTTGCTGGTGGAACTGGGCTTCTCCAGCCAAAACAGCACACACACTTTCATTGAGAAACAGAGCAGAGAGAGAAGATAATGTGTCTCTAACGTGTCAATCAGATCAAACTGATTCCAGGTCAGTCAGGCATCGGCTCAAACCTTCAACATACCACACACACACACAACACTCACTGCTTACTGTTTATGTTACTGCTATTGCAATTTTTTCTGTGACTTCTGCCACTATTACTCTCTATATCACTATACTATTACAGTTATAACCATTCCTGTTGCTGTTAATGCTACTAGTATTACATCAGTGTTATTACCATTAACTACTGTGCACAAATCACTTTGAAACTTTGTTTAAAAATTATACCACTTTTTCCATGAGTAACCTGCTATATTTGCCTATCTACAAAATCTTCATACTGAAATAGACTAAAAGAGGATAGACGTATGACTTGACATGCTGAAAATACATTACAATGTGTGAGTGTATACATTATAATTTGTAATGTTTTAATAATTGTCTTCATGATAATGCTCCTTCCAGGAATTTGTAAAATGCATAATTATTTTTTTTCTCTTTTCAGGACACTCATGGAACAAAAAAATACCTTCCTATACTTAGAAGATTTGGCATTGTACAAAAAATTAAGAACAATATAGATGAACTCAGAATGTTAAACATAAAACTGAGCAGATATACAACACATATGCACCGATTACATGAAGGTAAACAAATTAAGGAATCATTATTAAAAGACTGGAGGAGAGCAGACAGAATTTAAATAAAGCAGTTTAGATTAAAAGATCAGTTTAGGACAAATTATGGATTACTGGGAAATGTGTGAATCTTTAAAAAGACTCGACAGCCTCACTAATTGCTGCAGGTTCAAGAGAGTGAGCATATTATTATTATGAGTTATAACAACATGAATACAACAGGTGTTTAATTTCCTAGTTGGATTAAAATAAGGGCCCCACATGGAGATTATGTTCAGGGCCTCTGAAAGCCTGGGGCCCCGTGTGTGTGTGTGTGTGTGTGTGTGTGTGTGTGTGTGTGTGTGTGTGTGTGTGTGTTTTCAGCGTCTCTCAGGAAATCAACCAGCGCTCTGCTCAGACTGCTGCTCCGTTCATTAAAGACGTATTTTTAGCCAGTAATTGTTGTGTGGTTTACATGATCTCAGACCAGTTTGTTCTGCTGGCCGTGAAGCTTCTCTGTCTGTTTTTCTCTCTGCGCTCTGGTGGATCTGCTGCTGAGACGAGGATCCTCTGCAGCAGCCGAGCCTCTGCAGGTTCTCATTCCAAACGAGTTAATTCAAACCAACCAAACATCGCTCGCGTTTCCTCTGATGTTTGGGAATCACATTTTTTTAATGCCTGTGGCTGATATTCCTCTGCTGAAATGTGTCTTTTTTTTATCATTGATCTCTTTTTGTTCCCAGTCCGATCTATCTGGAGGAGGAGATCTTGAGCTCATTAAAGAAGTAAACATGCCGTCCCGCTCTGAGGAGCCAGTTCTCCCTCCAGCGATCGGCACAACTGGATCAATGGTGCAATAATTTTGACCTCAATCTTAATCAATCTCAAAGTCGAGCCCATGGTGCATTTTTTCCATCGCAGGCTGTTGATTTTTTAACTGGAGTCGACCAGAACGCTGTGTTTTAAAGGGCCTCAACTGTGGGGATTCAAATTCTCCTTTATTTCAGTTTATGTATGTACATATATATCAACAATCAACAATGTTTAACGTTGACGCTGTTAAAATTTGAGTGGTTAGATTGAAAGTGGCTGTGTTTTCAAAAATCCACAGGCAGTTTCAGACAAACTGCAGGAAACGCATCACAGCTGTCTTTGGTCCTGATTGGCTTGCTCACTAAAGAATGACTCAAATCCATCAAATCAGTTTGCAGCATTTGAACTGGACATTAATCCTCAAATTCTCCTAACAAATACGTTTTTAATTACATTTACTTGCAAAAATCACAAAGAATATTATTCTTATGCTGCAGACGTAGTTGGCATTAAAGGAATAGTGCCCCTTTTTTCGGTAAAATCCCCTTTTTCTGACTTCCCCACACAAGACAAGATGTTGGACACCATTTTCACCTCTGGACTTCCAGTGGTGCAGATCTTATTGGTAGCATTTTGTGTTAGCTTAGCATAAAGACTTGAAATCTATGGGAGTCGTTAGCCTTGGTCTTTCAAAGTGAAAAAATGAACCTATTTCATGTTTGAATTTACGCATTTCAAATCCACATGATCCACTGTGTCAATAAGAGCTTCAGGGCTGCTGTAAGGCTCATTTTTTCACTTTGACAGAGCCAGGCTAACGACTCCCATAGACTTCAAGTCTTTATGCTAAGCTAACAGGAAATGCTACACACGGGAACTGAACCACTGGACGTACAGAGGTGAAGATGGTGTCCAACATCTGGCCTCAGTCTGGGGAAGTCAGAAAAAGGGGTATATCACCCAAAACGCTGGAGTATTCCTTTAAACTTCAAGCTGTGGGATTCGTGTCAGTCTGTCTTGTTGCTGCATTGCATTCTGGTCTATGTGGCGCTCCTCTCTGTCGATTGTTGAACGTCGCTCAGTTCACCGCTCGTTTATTTCTACGAGAAAAACATGTCACGTTTCCACTTGTTGCTGCTTGTGGTTTGACCTGGTTAACGACCTGGTGAGACGACAGGTCAGTCGCCACCTGGATGCTTGAGTGTGTGTGTGTGTGTGTGTGTGTGCGTGTGTGTGTGACGGACTCAGTGACCAGCAGGCTGATTTAAAGGCCATTTTACAGCCTGTTCCACTTTAATTCTGCTGCTTTGACTCTGAGTTTCCACTTGTTATTTCCAACAGAATGACAGCATCCTGCTGCCGTCCAGCTCTCAGGGCTGAAACACACTCCATTATCTTTTATTGATGGAGAGGGTGTGCATGTGTGTGTGTGTGTGTGTGTGTGTGTGTGTGTGTGAGTGTCTGTATGTGCGTTTGGGGAGCTTCAGTCGCTTTCCCCTCTGTATTCTTAGGGCTCGTGTCCATCAAAGTGTTTTTATGAAGTCAAACACAGCTGAGAACCCGCAGATGCGCTGCGTTTTTTGTTTCGGTTGCTATGGCATGAAAAATATTTGCAAGCCGTGACTTTCTTGCACATTTATTTTTAAGATTAATGAGATTGGAATTTTGCTTTGTCATTTAGTGCAGACACCAAAGCTCAGATAAAAAAAAAAAAAAAACAGCCTCTAATGAATTATTGTTGGTCCTAGCTTGCTTGTCCCGCCTCTCCTTTAACGTGATTGGATGAGGATTGAGACTGACAAAGCAAAAGCTGTGATCGTGACAGGTACAGTGTTTGATCAAAAGTGAATTTTATTAAAGATGCACTATGCAAATATTATCCAGGACCGATGTGAGTGATGATGTTTGGACTCAGCTTTTGAACTCAGGTTTCTGCTGATTGGGACAACATTCCCGTCGCAAACTGAGACAAACTTGAGGAAATGTTGAGTTTGACATGTTCAGGTCCTCTCACGTCTCCGCTCTCTGCAGGATCGATGGACACACTCCACATCTGCTCTGGATTTCCTCCAATCATCTTCAGCGCTGCGTGTGAAGTGAAGGTGAAGTTACAGGCTCTTTAAAACCCGCAGATCAGTGCGTGCGAGTGTGTGTCTGTGCGTGTGTGTGTGTGTGTGTGTGTGTTTGAAAGCAGACAGATCAGAGAAGAGGAGGTGTGTTCACTGTGCTCCTCCTCCTCCTCTCCTCTCTCTCTCTCTCTCTCTTTCACACACTCGGCTGCAGCAGAGTAAAGAGTCAAACCCACCAACTCTCTCTCACACACACCCTCTCTCTGTCTCTGTCTCTGTCTCTCTCTCTCTCTCACACACACACACACACTCACACACATGGATTACTACCCCCTTCTTCTGCTGTGGACCTGCAGCCTCCTGCCAGGTGAGAGAGAGAGAGTGAGCGAGCGAGCATGTGTTTGAATGGCAGGTAGGGAAAGAGAATAGGTGAGCAAGTGTTTAAATGTCTTTAGTGTGTGACTGACAGTGTATGCTAGTGTGTGGCTTACAGTGTGGGTGTGCATGTGTGTGTGTGTGTGTGCTACAGTGTGCATCAGCGTGTTACTGCTGCTCAGGTGTGAGTTTCAAACTTTTTAATTAAAGTTTCTTACTGGATTCCACCTGTTGCCACGGGGCATCGGAGGTGCTAAACCACAGTGGTCGGCTCTCCCACAAAAATTATTTTAAATAAAATAATCACAAGCAACCAATTAAAAAGCGCTATTTGTAAATATAGACGGGCCTAGGCACTCTGTGGTATAGAGGGAGTGTTTACACTAACCTAAAAAAAGAAGATTGGTGCTATTTTTCTTCTTCCTCCTCTGTTTTTTTTTTTTTTTTGGTTAAGAAAAGTGAAACCAAAACCGCACACCACATCTGTGTGAGGCAGCCGTTGCCGTAGCAGCACGGCTCCATCACCTGCCTGTGACCGAGCCGATTTCATGATTTTACAGCTGGAAAAAAAAAAAAAAAAAAAGAAGTGCTGCAGAGATTTTTTACACCATGAAAAATAAAATTTACTGCTATCATGCTGGAGTTTGTCAAGTTTGTGCTGCAGCTCCTCGCCCCGGGAAGAGAGAGGCCACAGTCGGCTGTTTATCCTCTGCTCTGTGTCTGACATGCCAGGCAATTAGTGGGCAGACTGATGAAGACGTAAGACCTGACCCCGCCACTGAAGCGGCCGACAGATTAATGTCAGCAATGCGATCGCAGCTCTGGCCCGAAACACTGATCTCAAAAATAATGGATGAAACGGTGACATAAAAACAATAAAAGAGCGGGTGTCAGTTTCTGTTTTGTCACTCGGAGGCGGTGGGAGCCGTTTATTGAAATTCATTAAGTCTGAGCTTTTAATAGCCACTCAGATGTTGCGATGTGTGTGTGTGTGGGTGTGTGCTGATGTGGGTGTGTGTGTGTGTGTGTGCCAGCAGCGTGGCTGGACTGTGTGTTGGAAGCCCATGCACTGATAACAGATGCATTCGTTTATTAAACCATTGCTGCTTGAGGGTTTTTGCTTATTTTGGGATGAGAGTCAGAAAGCCATATCAAGACTGTTTCGATTTATTTATTCAATTATTGGGCAATAAATCTGGTGCCAATGCCACGGTGTGCTCTGTCAGGTCTGTTTCTTACCCCAAATGTACCTTCAAAGGTCCATTAGCGTCCCTTGGTACCTTTTTTTTTACTTAAAGGTGCATAAACGTACCTATTAATGGATAAATCTGTGCCTTTATGTCGGCTGCATCTGTGCACCAAAGCATCAAAGTCCTTGTTTGGGGAGTCTGAAAGAATTTGACCCCCTCAGGACCATTACTGTACCTTGTTTTCTGAGAGAGTACAATAGTTCTGAAAAGTGGGATTTCTGTTTTTAGCGAAAGTCGTGTCCTTTAATCTCTGAAAAGCACTTTGCGGCAGAAGACATTCCTTTTCCAGAAGCATTTACAAGCATTTATAAACCTCAGGAAAACAGAATGTGGGCAAGAAAGTGAGTTTTAAAATCTCCAGAATCTCTCAGCAGCCGGTAAATTAATGTTTCAGTGACAGTCAGCATCCCCCTCAACCCTATGTCGATATGTTACGGTCTCTTTGTTTGAGTTATTGCACCTTTAATCCAAGACTCTACATGTCCACCAGCGTCCTTTCATCCCAATCCAATCCACTCACGTTCAGCTACAAACAAAAGCACTTGTTTGAATCACAACCTTAATCTATAATTTGTAATGTGTAATTTGTAACTGACACATCCAAATATGAGTAAATATTTAATTAAAAAAAATAATTCAAAAATGCCTGAATTTGAATTTGCCACGATGGATGAAGTCAGAGTTTGATTGTGTTTCATTCTGATCAAAGTGTGTTTCCATTCACGGAGCCCGGGGAATATCGTCCATTTCTAAATTGAATTTGTGGAGAAGCTCTGCACGGCTCCCTGGGGTTCACACTGCACATCTGACTGCTCCTTTCACGGCTTTTAAGCCGATCATTACCCCCCCGGCCACAGATCAACAGCATCAGGTCACACTGCTGCCGGGCTGAGGTGAGATCACACAGGAAGGAAGCAGCGCCGGCCTCATTCACACGTCTGGACCGAACCGGGTCAAACCCTGCACGAGCTGGTGACTGCTGAGTGTTTGTTTCGGCCTGCTGGACGCACCAGATGGGTGGGGTTAATGATGTCAGGACAGAGATTCCTCACTGCAAACATTCTCATTACGCAATTTCCCCTCAGGATCAGTAAAGTATTTCTGATTCTGGTTCTGATTCTGATAAGTGAATTTCATGGTAAAATAACAAAATGAAATTTGTAAGATAAATGTAGTTTTTGGATCTCCACTGCTTTCTGCTCTTCTGTGGAATGCCAAAATGAATGCTGGGATGTTTGTTGGGTCAAGTTCACCAAGCGATGCATCCTCGCTGTCGATTCAATTTGAATTTGCCACAATGGATGAAAAAAGAGTTTCATTCTGTTTTACTCTGATGGTAGGGGATGAATGTGAACCATTGTTGATCTAAATGTGAACTTGTTTGGGACTTAAGTTTGAGTTTGCATTTTGAGAAACACCTGGATAGACAGACAGACAACCTAATACTTTCCTGTGTCTAAACTGCCTGCCGCTCACTCTGCCGTCTCCTGTGCTCAGTAAGAGATAATCAGTCAGTAGGTGTGTGTTAAACTGTGCAGAGGTGAGGTTCTTTGCCTCCGCTTCATGCCTGAAAACCATCTAACACACACAATTTTGCATTTTGCAAATTTTTGGTGAAAGCGTTGCCCTCAAAATCAGTTACCAAGTCCCAGCTGTGCTTGTGGCAGCTGATAAGGAGCTGTGCACTGCAAAAAGTCCAAATCTTACCAAGAGTATTTGTCTAATTTCAAGTAAAAATGTCTTATTTCTAGTCAAAATATCTCATTACACTTGTTCACTTGTGTCACAAGTAAAAATTTGCTTGTTCACTTTTTGGCAGAATTGGCAGAATATGTTTCTTGTTTCTAGCAAATTTTAACTTGTTTCAAGTAAATTTTCACTTGAAACAAGTGAAAATTGTCTAAAAACAAGTTTCTTCTGAGCTGATCATGTCTTATTTTAAGTGTAATAAGACATTTTGACTTGAAATAAGACAAATAATCTTGGTAAGATTTGACTTTTTGCAGTGTGGTTTTGTTCTGTTGCTGTGGTTACAAGGTGATTAACCTTCAGCCTAACTTCGTGTGCAGTGCATGGTTTTAATGTACACACTGGCCAATTAAAAAAGAGTATTCACCACTGAGCATTCAATAAACAGATTACTCACCCAGACCACACTATAAAATCCACCCACGTGGCTCTGAAGTTCAATATGAAATAAATCATATAACATATTAGAAACATTACTTGGCCGGCTTCTGCTGCTGGCTTGGTGTCGCAGCTCCACTTCACAGTAACCAGACGTTCAGGATGATATATGGATTTATTTTGACTGGATCAGCGTGCACGCAGCTCTGCTCTGGAAGCAGCGTCTGATGAATTTGTCCGGTGCATAAAGAAACTTATGCAACCAAACAAAGGAAAGAAGATCTGTCCTCTCTGTTGGGCCAGTTGATGGAGTAACAGAGCGAACGCTGGGCGATGATCAAACCAAACCCCAATACACGCTGTTCTCTCTTGTATGGAGAACACATACCAGACTGGGTTCAAAAATTTGTAATTTACGGTGGCTGTGGTTTGCTCACTGGTAAATACGCAGCCTGTAGCATGACTCCAGAGCTTTTCTGAGCTGTATGGAGTCACATTTCAACTCAGCGACCACGCAATCCACCAAAAACTCTTCTTGTTTCAATAAAATTTAAAGTTTTTGAATTTCTCCACTTGTTGTGCCAACAATCTCCTTCCATCAAAACGCTCCGCTGAGGGCAGTGAGCGATGCGATGCCATACTGAGGGTGTAAATTTCATCGAAATTAGTGCTCCTCTGTGGATTATATTCTTATGCAATGATGGATTAGCTAGTGAGGATTCAGAGAATGTCTCGAGGCATATTTCAGGCGGTGTTTTTCTTCTGCCAATAAGCGAGGCCACATGAAATGGACGGTTTTGAGTGGAAGCTGTCGTGTGTTGGAGCTGAAACCAAAGCAAACACAGGCTGCCGGGTTCAGCCTCAGAACGATCGACTGACGGGACAGAGGAGCACCGCACGGGCTGATCGGGCCGCGACCTCTGACCTCAGCCGCCTGCTGGAAGGCGAGGGCTGTCGGGTTGAGCTTCGTTTTATCGTCAGGCTGCAGTGACGCCGGGCCAGCTCCGCCGTCTGTCTGCCTGCTGGAGGAAATGACAGAGCCGGAGTTTGGCGTCTCTCTCCCTGACAGCCTCGCACACAGCACTGGGAGCTAAATCACTCCCATCTTTGACCTGATTAGACCTGCTTTCCCTGCACGGTGTCTGATTGGAAACCAGAGATTTTGCACAAACGGCGCTGCCTTTGTTTCATTTGCAACAGAAGATGTGTCCCGTCCTGCAGTAGCTGCTGCTGCTGCTGCTGCTGCTGCTGGATAATAATCTGTTTTCGATCATGTGTGCAGAGAAGACGCATCTGGAAAATTCACCTAAGTATGAAAACAAAAAAAGAGAGAAGTCACAAAGCCTCGGCGGTGTAAAAAAACACAGGGTGAGAAATGTGCTCTCGGTGCCAGGGAGGATCATCCGGATGAGCCAAGCCGTCCTGTGAGCGTCCGGTGGCAGAGGCGGCGGGCTGGCTCCGCCTCGCCGCCTCACTTGGACCTGGATCTCGTATCGCCGCTCTGCCAAGTCCGTCTGTCTGTCAGCAGCTCCGATAAATCGACCTCCCGCTTGGCTCCGGTCGGACGGGAGCGGATTCCTCTCAGCCGCGAGCAAACAAACAGGACCTCGCGGCGGAGGGGCTTCACCCGGCGCCCCCTGCTGTTTGAGTGTTTTTTCTCCACCCTCGGCAGCCAAATCCATCTCTGCCTCTGCCTCTCTGGCAAACAGGCCCACAGACCTGCTGCCCTTCTCCAAACACTCTGCTCATTTACACAGCTGGGACAGACGGACGGGAACGCCGGGAGGAAACACTGGAGCCTCCGGGCCGGGTGACAGCGGCTCGCTGCCTGGCTCAGCGGCACTTCGGCAGATGCTGACACTTGTGGCATCAAGCCTGGGAAGCTGTTTACAGCACGGCCTCGCTCCTCATGACTTGGTGAAACTTTAATGACCCCTAGATTAGATTAGATTAGATTAGATTAGTGTTGACAGATTTAGACCGGCCTGCACTGAGCTGGATTTAACATTTATTTTATTTATTTAATAAGGCAAGTGAATAAGAACAAATTCTTGGATGAGATGAGGTGAGATGAGATGATATCTTTCATTAAATTAGCCACACCTTGTACATTCGGTTGTACTGGGCATTAGATTAGATTAGATTACATTACATTACATTATGGGTTTGATTTAGATTAGATCAAACACTAGTCGACTTTAAATCCGACCACACATGGGATCAAAAGTGTAGATTACATTAGTTAAAAGAATAAATTCAGGATAGAATAGATTAAGCACAGCTGGATATGACAGGGCTGTAGTCTAGACATTAGATTTAGTTTAGATTAAATGAAAGAGCCCAGTGTGGTTTAACCTCTGCAGCGCCAGAGGACTCGGGCTCTCTGAGAGGCACTGGAAGCCAAAGGGTCTGACAGAATATCATCACTTCAACAAGTTAATAAGTTCATGAGTTCATCTCCCACCACGCCTGCTGAATTTATGGAGCCGCGGGCTGAATGTGAAAAAGATATCTCTTCCTGGTATTTTTCTAGTGAGAAACTCCAACACGGCTCTGGACTAAAGCAGATAGAATATGATCTATCAATCTGAATGGGAGAAAAATGTATTTTTCTATCCATCCTCACCCCCCACCCCCCCACCCCCCCGTCTCCACACAGCTGTCTCTGTCTGTGATCTCCTCCTCTGGGTTCTCAGGTTCTCCATCGCTCCCTGCCCTGCCAAAGGGCACTTCAGCAGTGAGGAGGCCTAAGCCTGTGCCCCCTGGCTGCAGGGTGAAGGCTTTAGCATCATCATCAGCTTCCATAGGCCAGTTACCCAGCATGCACTCTGGCTGCTGAGCCGCTCTGCAGATGATGTTTTTTCCTTTCACTCTGTTATTGCCGTTCATAATGTCAGCAGCAGGCTCCATTAATAGCAAATAAACATAAACTGAATCAGCAGTGAGCGGGACGTCCCACAGCCTGAGTCTCATTGTTTTTTCCCTCCTTTTCTTTGGTTGGTGTGAGACACTGCCGCTTAAAGTTTGGGGGATTTCTGGCCTGTTGGTGGCGCTGTGGTGGGCCAATCAGTTTCTCACTGGATATCAGTTTAAAACATATCACTCCCCAAAGGTTCATCTGGGTCTGAGGTTTTGGGCTCTATTTTAACGATCTAAGCCCCCGGAGTGAAGAGCACGGGGCAAGTGGATTTAGACCGTGACCGAGTCCACTTTATTTAACGATGGAAAAAGTGTCGTTCAAAGGGGTTTTACTTGCTCTCTTCATTAGTCACGGGTGTGTTTGGGGCGTAACGTGCAGTAAACCAATCAGAGCGCGTCTCCCGTCCCCTTTAACAGCCAGGTGTGTCCCACCTTGGTGGGCTGCTGTTCTAATGGAGGATTCTCCAGGTAAGAAGGAAGGAGACGGAGTGAAAGCTCCCGAGCAGATCAGGACTCCATCTGAGCTCCCTGAGGTGAAGCAGCGTCCCTGCCCTGTGTGTGGGACAAGCAGAGCGGACGCTCGCCGGCGCCCCCTATGGAGGCCACCATCACTGTCTGATAATGAGCTTCAGACAGCAGAGAAACCTGCAGCACTGACCTCAGAGCTGCTGTTTGCTGCTCAGTCACTTTCAGCTCATTTCAGAGCCACATGGAGCTCAGAGGGACACGAGACACTTTGCTGCTTCCACAACGTGGAAATGACGACTGAGACGCTTGGAAACTAGAAAAGTCACCTGCGTCACACCTGCATGAAGCTCGCATTGAGCTTGGGTGCATTGAGCATGAAGCTCAGAGCCCTGTTGGCCTGGTGGTGGCGCTGTGCTGGACCAGTAAGGTTTATATTCAAAATGACAAATCCCAGTGTCAACATTCAGCATTCCCACAAAGTGAATCCAAAACAGGCAGCAGTGAGGGAGGAGCAGCGCCCGGTCCATGGCACCTCCCCTGACTTTCAGCTATTTGGATCCTGTTCTTTCCCCCGGCTCGATGTGAATGAAGCCCCAGGCTTTGATTGGCTGGAATCACGTTTTTGTTCATTTTGCACTTGCCAGACAGAAGTATTGTTCAAGACAGAAAATCGCATCAGTCTTGAAACCTGAACTCTGATTGGCTGTGGAGGGTGGGGCCGTGGTGAGGAGCCGGTTGAGGGTCCAGACGTGAGCGGAGCTTCCTGTGGGACAGGAGAGGAGCTCGGTCCTCCTCCCTGTGAGCGGGAGGTCAGCCGGGTCAGAGGAGGAGACCACACAGGGAGAGAGCTGCCTCTTTACTGACTAATCTCTTGTTTTTATGGAATAATAGATGTCTTTTTATTCTCAGCAAAACCCTGAGCAAATTCACTTTTATTAAGCTACTCCAAGAAATAATTTATCACTTCAGGAAGAGTAATGGCACAACATCTGGAGCGCTGCCGGAGCTGAGGAGGAGTGAAATATTTTGTCGAGGTTGTGAATAAAAAATCATAAAGACGGAAAAATCAAACACTCCTCTTCCATCCAAAATATTTTTTACATTTTTACATTTCCTTGTTAGTTTGCCAAAGGCATTTTTAATTTTTTTGCTAGAGGAAGAGCGCTGTTGCTTTATCCTCTTTGAGATTTCTCATTAGATCGAATCGGTCTGTTTTGGTCTCGCTTGGATTTTGGTGAACAGGATGAAATCACTTCTTCCCGCTTTTACCACGCCACTCGCCATTTCCTGTCGTGGAAACTAAACTGGAAAAGCACCATGACGTCACTTTCATCTTTTATTATCTCCACTTCTCTCACACTTGGCAAAGTTAGAAAGCCTTCCAGTCCTCCGCTGACCTTCCCGATAAAGAGTTTAATTGAAACCAGAGGAAGTTCCAGCATCGGCCTGTGCAGGCCACAGGAAGAGGTGGGAGGAGGAGGAGGAGGGGGGGGGGGGGGGGGGGGGGGGGGGGGGGGGGGGGGGGGAGAGGAAGAGGAGAGCAAGGCGAAGGCTCTCTGATCTTGCCGGGGGTTTAAATGACACTTTGAGCACCGCCGTATGTCCACTTTGGCAAACATACTGTCATTTTTATGATGTAAAATGTCATATCTTGTTTGAGGAGAACTAAACAGGAGGCTTTAAAGCATGTGTTTTCAACTGTGGGAAAGTGGAGGTGAGAGGAGAGATCTGGTGGATCCCAGGTGAGAAAGGGATGTTAAAATCACATCCTCTTCCCCTGTTGGATATCGCCAATCTGTGATGTTCAACACTTTCCAAGAATGATTTTGTGGTGAAGTGTTTTCGGGTGAAAACTCTCTCTCTCGACCTGCTGTGTTTGGGGTTTCCACATTTACCAAAAGGCCTTTCAGCAGCCCCAGCAGGGCGCTGTGAACGTTTTGGATCAGGTTGTGGGTTTTACGTCGAGCACATCAGCCCAAAAAGCTCCTTCACTGTTTCAACAGAGAGCATAAAGTAGTGAACTCACTTATTTAACCTCGCAGTGACAGGAGCTGCTCCCTTGCTCACCTGCAGCTTCCTAATGAAGCCTCATAAACTCTGGCACATGTAGTATGGAGCAGCTGAACCAACTCTGCACAGAAACCGTGACTTCATGTTTAAGCGGCTGATCAGAAACACGATTTGAGCGATTCGAGCTGCAGGAGCCTCCGCCTGCAGCTCGGTGGATCAGTAAAGCTTTTAAAACCCGTCAGGTGCTGGTTTGTTGTGTTCAGACTGAAGCTAACGTCGCTCTCCTGTGTTTCAGATCTTCAGCTCTGCTTCAACTTCAACACAAAGAAGGTCAAGCTCCTCTCCGGGTCCAAAGAAACCCAGTTTGGCTACACCGTCCAGCAGCACGAGGCAGGAGGACGCAAGTGGTGAGAATCCCAGTTCTTTCAGATAAATTCACAGTTTGCTGCAGGTTTTGACATCTTCACACAGCGAGTAGAAGTGGCTGTAGTTGGTTATCGCCTTAGTTGAGTTCATCTTCATCTCAGCCGGTGTCAGTTAGCCGCTTAAAGTTAACATCTACAACAGATTGTGACATGTAAGTGGGTAAATTCAGTAAAAAGTCTGTCTGATGACGCTTCACTCATGCTTCATTCAGTGTCTCAGTGCTGAGTTGTGCACCTCTGGAATTTTAAAGCAAATGCATATAGAAATTTAATATTTTTTTCCAAGAAATACTAGCAAAACAAATACAGATGTATATGTAGGCTTGAAGTGGATCTGATGGTGATGATGATGCACCACCGAAACACACGACAGCACAGGGACGAGAGTAGGAAGCAAAATGAGGAAGGAAATGATTATTTGGCTGCGGTATTAACCTCCTGTTCAGGTCCTGTAATGCAGATGCAATTATTTGCATTTTGTTCATGTTTGACTGATCTTGTGCTTCTTGTTGCACATTTTAGTTATTTTTATGCCATTTACTATTCATCTGAGGTGACCGTGTTAGGCCAAATATAAAATCTGTTGCTCTCCTGTGTCTTGACTCTTCACTCAGTGTGGTGTGTGATGCTCTCCAAGTTAGAGAGTCAGAACTTGTTAAAAAATAAAATTAAATGTAACCATCAGTCATTTTAACAAATCATTATGCCATAAAACAATGTGATTGTTATTATACTGTACAAAAAAAACCCTGTAACTGTACACAACAACAAGAGCCGTATCATGTATCGCGTCATGAGGAGGGAGTTTGATGGATGTAGGACCTGCAGGATGCTGTGACCTGCTGAAGGATCAGCCTCCTGCCCCTGGAAACTGAGAGTCGAGAGGCTGAAATGTCTCCAGGAAAACCGGGTGCTGTCCTCCCTGCGCTGTGTGTCGGTGAATCACGCCGACATGTCAGATTTCACAGTGCGACTGCTGGCCTGACACATTTTCCACTGCAGCGTCTGATCGGTGGAACGTAGCCACGGAGCTGCAGGATCTTATTTATTGTCCTCTCCGCTATAAATTAGTTTTTTCATGATGTAGATCTGATGCTGTTGCCTCGCAGCTTTCTGCTGAGAAAGTAATGACTCTAACTGAGCTATACACACTACACACACATACTGTCTCTCTCTCTCTCGCTCTCTCTCTCACACACACATACACACATTACTAAACTATTTGTCCTTGGCACTCCATCAGTCTGCTCGCTCTCTCTCTCTCTCTCTCTCTGTGTGTGTGTGTGTGTTGCCTGCTCTCTCATCGCTCATCTTTATGTTTCCAACCTGCTGTCAGTCCCTCAGATACCACAGAAAGACAGATTTAGACCTCCAGATGCTTCTGCTCGCTGCACTGGGACCAAGTGAGATGAGATGAGATGAGAAAAAGTGTGATGAGGTAAGATGAGATGAGATGACACGACATAAGATGAAGTGAGGTGAACGCATGATGACGTCAGGTGAGTTGAGGTTTTAATAAATGAGATGAAGTGAGATGAGATGAGATACAGACGGGTGAAGGAAGATGAGATGAGGTCGTGAGGTGAGATGAGAACATGAGGTGAGATGACATAAGGGTCTAGTTGGAGGAGATAATGTTAGGTGAAGTAAAATGAGATAAAGTTATATGAGATGAGATAAAGCGGGGCAAGGTTACATAAAATCAGATGCAGTCAGTTGAGATGGAGCGCGATGAGATGACATACAGTGACATAAGGTGAGATGAGATGAACTGAAATAAGATGAGATAAGGTCGTATGTAAAATGAAATAAGGTGAGATTAAGCAAAATTAGTTCAAATGAAACAAGATTATATGAGATGAGGTAAAGTGAGGTGACATTAGATGAAATTAGATACAGTCAGTTGAGATGGAATGCAATGAGATGACATACAGTGAAATAAGGAGAGATGACATAAAAAGAGATGAGATGAAGTGAAATAAGATGAGATAAAGTGGTATATAAAATGAAATAAGGTGAGATGAGATAAAGTGGTATATAAAATGAAATAAGGTGAGATGAAGCAAAATGAGATGAGGTGAGTTGAGATGAAATGAGATGAGATGAAATGACCTGAAGTTAGACGAGATGCGATAAGGTCAGATGAGATGAGATAAAGTGAGGCGAGGTTACATAAAATCAGATACAGTCAGTTGAGATGGAGCGCGATGAGATGACATACAGTGACATAAGGTGAGATGAGATGAACTGAAATAAGATGAGATAAGGTGGTATATAAAATAAAATAAGGTGAAATGAAGCAAAATTAGATCAAATGAAACAAGATTATATGAGATGAAGTAAAGTGAGGTGAGGTGAGATGAAATTAGATAAAATGAGATGGAAGCACATGAAGTTCGATGAGAAGTTGAGATGAGATGAGGTAAAGTGAGGCGAGGTTAGATGAAATTAGATACAGTCAGTTGAGATGGAATGCAATGAGATGACATACAGTGAAATAAGGAGAGATGAGATAAAAAGAGATGAGATGAAGTGAAATAAGACGAGATAAAGTGGCATATAAAATGAAATAAAGTGAGATGAAGCAAAATGAGATGAGGTGAGGTGAGATGAAATGATATAAAATGAAATGAGATGAAATGACATGAAGTTAGACGAAATGCGATAAAGTCAGATGAGATTAGATAAAGTGAGCTGAGGTCAGATGTGGGGAGGTGAGATAAAGTGAAATAAGATAAGATGAGAAAGTGAGGTGAAGTGTGATGAAGTGAAGTGAGATAAACTGAGATAAAGTGGTATGGATTAAAACAAAGTGACATAAAGCAAAATGAGATAAGATGAAACACGGTTATATGAGATGAGGTGAAATAAGATGAGATGAAATGAAATGAGATAAAATGAGATGAAATTACATGAAGTTAGATGACATGCGATATGGTGAGATGAGATGAGGTAAAGTGAGGCGAGGTTAGATGAAATTAGATGAGATGGAATTCAGTGAGATGACATACAGTGAAATAAGGAGAGATGAGATAAAAAGAGATGAGATGAAGTGAAATAAGACGAGATAAAGTGGTAAATAAAATAAAATAAAATAAGATGAGATGAGATAAAGTGGTATATAAAATGAAATAAGGTGAGATTAAGCAAAATAAGACGAGGTGAGGTGAGATGAAATGATATAAAATGAGATGAGATGAAATGACATGAAGTTAGATGAGATGTGATAAGGTCAGATGAGATGAGATAAAGTGAGCTTAGGTCAGTTGTGGGGAGGTGAGATAAAATGAAATAAGATGAGATGAGGTAAAGTGAGGCGAGGTTAGATGAAATTAGATACAGCCAGTTGAGATGGAATGCAATGAGATGACATACAGTGAAATAAGGAGAGATGAGATAAAAAGAGATGAGATGAAGTGAAATAAGATGAGATAAAGTGGTATATAAAAGGAGGTGAGATGAAATGAGAAAATGAGATGAAATGACATGAAGTTCGACGAGATGCGATAAGGTCAGATGAGATGAGATAAAGTGAGCTGAGGTCAGATGTGGGGAGGTGAGATAAAGTGAAATAAGATGAGATGAGAAAGTGAGGTGACGTGTGATGAAGTGAAGTGAGATAAACTGAGATAAAGTAGTATGGTACAAAACAAAGTGACATAAAGCAGAACGAGATAAGATGAAACACGGTTATATGAGATGAGGTGAAACGAGATGAGATGAAACGAAATGACATTAACTGAGATGAGACGAAATTGCATGAAGTTAGATGAGATGTGATAAGGTCAGATGAGATGAGATAAAGTGAGATGAGGTTAGATGTGGGGAGGTGAGATGACGTGAAATAAGAGGAGGTGAGGTGAGATGAAGTGATGTGAGGGATGTAATGAGAAAGTCAGATAAGATAAAGTGAAACGACGCGAGATGAAGCGAGATGGGTTGAACTGGACGAGTTTTGCAGATTTTTCCCCCGGCTTTAATAAAATAACCTCTCATCTCATCTCACCTCGTCTTTTTGTCCCATTACCTCATGTTATCTAATCTCTACATAATACACGCAGATACATAACAGTGATGGTAATGAGCTTTTTAATGAATCACCTTTCAAAACACAGTCCCAAGGAGTGAAAGGAAAACAGTCATAGATACAACTGACAGGAAAAGAAATCAAAGCGACCAGGAACTGAAACAGGACACCATGAAAGGATGCCAGAGGTTCTTAACAAAAGGTCACAGCATAAAACTGAGTCTATAAAATCAGTTTTAACAGGAGCAAACGATAGCCGGCTGGTGGCTTTAATTACAGCCCCCCGGACCCACGGATTCAGAGGAACTGTTGTTCACTTCCTCTGAATCCGCGGGTCCGGCCGTCTGATAAAGCGTCTGTGAATCCAGGTGAGATTGTGCAACATAGCTGCTGTTGGACCTGGAAGTCTCTCAGCCGTGATGAATACCTCGCGGTCCTCCAGCATTACAGAATCTCTGGGCCTTTGAAGTCGCAGGTAAATAAGTGGAAAGTATTTGCGTTTGTCTCGCGACTGGCTTCTCCTGCGTCCCGAGGCGGAGCGGTGGATCTGGAAACTATGTGTTGTGGTCTGTTATTCCCCAGCCTCCCTCTGTGAAGCCCATCACTCCGCTCTGTGTGTGTGTGTGTGTGTGTTCAAAAGAGGGGGGCTGACATCGTTATTCTACAGAGTTGTTTTTCCCCGCAGCCTGGTGACATTTACATTTCAGGTGTTTGGCTGATGTTCCAACAGAGACTTGCATCAGTGGAATAAATTCCCCAAATCGCTCCGCCTCTCTCTCCCAGGCTCCTCTGCCTTTCCTCGTCGCTCCCAGGTCACAGCTCCGTCCACGCTGCGACCTCTGACCCTCGTCGTCCTTACAGCCTGCCTGCCTGTAATAAAGGCCTCAGTAGATGCGGGAACTTTCAAGGCTGACGCTGACATTTCCGGAGAGAAGCTAGACGAAATCTTGTGCCAGTATTTTCACGATGTCCACGCCAAAAAATGACAAAGATTCAGTGTTTCCACCAGGATTCTGCTCCTCGCATTAAAACACACGACCGGAGAAGCTGCCTCGGCTGGGTTATCAGCTCCTGACAGCGAGGTGCACACGGGCTTCACTGAGACCCCTGAGGCTGCTGGGTTAAGTCAGTCCCACCGCCATCATCTCAGAGGGTCTCAAGGACGACCTGCCAATATCCATTTTTGACCCAAAGATCAATATCAGCCATTGATGGATCAGTCTAGGAAGTCAAGCTCGTTCTGCTGTTGGTTAAATCACAAACACAGGCGTTTCTTTATGGACCCCAGGAGGAGCAGCTCTTATGTTGTAACTGCTAATGGGCATCCAAATAAACAGTAAACAATAAATAATAAACTTCCCATGGTATCGCTATGCCGTGAGAACTAGCTCACAAAATTTCATTTCATTTTTGATTTATTTCAAACATGCCAAAGGAAGGTGAACATAAAAACAAACAGAGAGAAAGAAAAGGAACTCATTTCCAACAATGAACATCTCAGTGCAAGAGAAATGATCGAAACACACACATGTTGGAAAAGGAGTGGGGAGTGTGAACTTATTGAACCCCAAACCTTCAGCCTCCTGTTATTAATACAGTCTAATATTATTAACTTTGTTTAAATAGAAGGTAATTGACAGTATCATACATAATCATATTAATTACATATCTATCACAGCCATACTAAGTAATTGCTCTTTCTGTATATAAATATATCATGTAGTATACAACATATATTTCTACCTTATAAATACTCCCATATACTCATATCCAACTATTTACATATTTACAGTTGTTATTTGCTTGTCCATCGTTTTGCACCGACCCAGGTTTGAACATTGTTTTAAGTCTATTGCTAATCTATCCCATAATTTCCCACCACATACTGAAACACAACAACCTTTCATGGTTTCTGTCACAATCACAAAATATTCTCATGGAGAGCAGCCATTAATTAAGACAACAGGTCCCATTTAGATGCATGTTCTTATGGCTATCATTTGTGTAAACTGACAAAAATGTTCTTTTATAAACATGTGAATTATTCTAATTTAATTAACTCAAATTATTAAATGAACCTAAACTGTCAAGCTGACCCTGATGGCAGCTGCACATCATGTCTGAGCTGCCTGTGGGTTTGTATTTCTGGATGAGACGATCAGATAAGTGACTAATATGCACATTTATATCAAATAAATAAAATAAATAAATAATATCTGCGACCAGTTCCTCAGCAGGTGATTTATCATTTTTAATGTTATTGCTTCATGTTTAATGTGAGACTGAACCACAAATATAGACGCTGTGATGGCTTTGGATGTTTTTATAGCTAACGTAGTGGAAAAATAGTCACAGATTGTCTGTTTAAGCCTGACATGTGGGCCGCCAGGGAGGTCAGGCGTGTTTGTTTGCTCCTTCAGGACGGCTTCGCTCCCAGACGCTTTCCCAGCGCCCTCACACAGAAACAATAACCCAACCCCGACGAGGACGAGGAGAAGCGCCGCAGTAAAAGCGCCTGCCGGACGTCGCTGCGGTCTGGCTGGAGGTCAGAGCAGCTGACCCGAGTTAAACCTCAGCCGAGGCCCGGGTCACACCGTCGGCGTCAGATGTTTACAGTGCGAGCCCCCGTCTTTACGCAGCCTGTTAACCACCGCGCTGGGATGTGCCGGGGTGATGGATGGTGTTTGGTCTGCCTGTGGCTTGGAGGTTTTTTCTCCTCGCACGCTTAACTAGAGTTCCTGTATAGCAGAACTGTTTCTGGCTAAAAAACACTCTGGTAGAGCGGCTCACACAGAGCTGCAGAAAGGAGCTGGTAATAATGTGGGAAACGCTCCAAACCAGAAGTATCTAACGAGGCTTTAAGAAAACCTTTTTTTTTTTTTAATATTTAAACCAGACATATGGTTTCATGAGTCATCATAAGAGCCAGTACTGTAACCACTGATCTGGTCTTTGGGAGTCACAGTCTCTAACATTTGCGGCATTATCTTAGTATGTGGCCATGTTTTGGTGCACTGGTGTTATATAATACATAGGTAAGTGGAAAAATAAAGCTAAATATTAAAAAATTGTCACATCACAGATGCAGATATCTAAATGACTGTGGCTGACAGCAGGTCTTTGTGTTTTGGTATCTCAGGTTAAGCACCACCAAGCAGCAGAATTATTTAATTTACAATGGCTGTATTTGCATGAATGAGTATAGAAAATACAGAAGCCAGTTAGGAGGATTCTTGCCAAGAGGAGTCAATAAACGTCTGCCTCATAATAAATTTTTAGTTGATCATGTTTTTTTTCCATGCATTACAGGAAGAGGGAAAGGAAAGGAAACACTCCCCTCAGTTTAATTTCTTTTAGGAGTGTTTTTTCAGTTATCTTGTTTGTGTGCATATTCATCGTTTCCTCGTATATTCATCGTGTGTGTGTGTGTGTGTGTGTGTGTGTGCACTGCAACACATCAGTCCTCAGAGCCTTTAGATTACATGACACATGCATCACGTATTTCCCCTGCTGCTACTGGTTGTAAATGTGCGGTTAGCCCTGCTGTCATCTGGGAAAGCTTATCGCCGTACCAGCGTCCTCTGAACCAACAAACCCAACGTGCACGAGCACCAGGACGTGCATGAGCACAGGACGTGCACGACCACGAGGACGTGCACGAGCACCAGGAGGAGGGGAACCATGTGGGTCCGGGACACACAGGTGTGACCTGCGACCCACATGCTGTCCCTGCATCTGATGCCCAAACTATCTCACTAATGTGTGATTAAAAATGTGCAGGCTGTTGGGTTCAGGCAGTTTCAATGATGTGAATCCACACTCTTGAAAAAAAGGATGATTTATTAACATTTCTCCATGAAGAGTGCTCAGTGTTTCACCCAAAGGCTTTGTCAGGTCATCGATCAAACAATGTTAGGCTTAAACTTGTAAAAATGGAAAATAAATGAATCTAAATACATTTTTTCAGACTTTTTATTCACTGAAACACAAAGTTTAAATCTGACAAAACCACTCGACCTGGAAGCTCTCGTCCTGCTGCTGTGTGTCTGTCAGAAAGGAGGGTTCTTAAAGGGCTTCTGGCTTCATGTCGTGGTTATAAAGGCTTCAAGAACCCTTTGATTTGTACCTGCGGCTGAATGAAGCGGGTCTGCGTGGGTCCAGGCTGCAGGATGTCGGAGGTTTGATGTTTGCGATGTGGTCTGTCAGCGCGGCCGGTCGCTCGTTTGATGTGGATGGCAGATGCGTTCGCAGATTGAGGCTTAGCGCTCTACTATGGCATCTCCTCTGGTATGTGAGTCAGCCCTCTTCCCAGAAGCGCCGTCCAAGCCACATGTGGCGGTGTTTACTCCGTCTAACACTAACAACCTGCTCGCCGGGACAGGATCTCTGCTTAACACGACCGCCGCTGATGGCTTCGGCAGCTGCTGCTGTGAGGGAGCTGACCTCCGAGAGCACAGAGGAGAAGCCGCAAGCCTCACGCTCCTCCACAGACGATCACGTGCACGTTGGTGTTTTTAGAGTCGTGTTTGTGGCACTTCATAACTCATGCTACAGAAAAGGATTCAAACCCATAACATTATATTTATAGCAAACACTGTAGCTGACTGAGCTGATTCTTTAACCTAGCCCAAAATGGCAAAAGGTGAAATAAAAATATCATTATCAAAAAATATCATTAAAATTCCAAGTATAAGACTCCATTCTCAAATGAACTTTGTGCAAGTTCTTCAAACATAAAATACAAGTATTCTTGCTCATATGCAGTTTAAACATACTAAATGTGCACATACTTCATTTTAGTCATTTCTGTGACTTTCATTACATCAGTGTAAAAATTATGACGTCACATCGGCCCAATATAAAAAGCACTGAGACGCAGCGCAAGTTTAATTATCCCTGTATTCACTGCATTAAAAACAAGATTCAAACAGACAGACATGAATAATGAAAGCACTTCTGTGGATTATAATTACAGTCATTGGGGCGCTGCCTCGTGACTCTGCAAACTCATTACCTGTCTGATGCCTCCTGCTGTTCTGCCTCTGGGTTTAGACCGGCTTGCACTGTATTAAGTCATGGTTTAACATTAAATCGTATTTAAAATGAAGAAAGGTTATATTTGAACTAAACCTAGATTGCACTTAAGCCTTTTGCACCAAAACTCCAATTTAAATCATCACCTGGTATTAACATTAATCTGACTCTAGACTTTAATCTGCTTTTTTTTTTAGATTTTAGGATTGCACAAAATAGTCAGATAAATTACGCAAATAAATTTAAGGGACAGACTCTGCCCATTTCTGCCAAGCTGTCTCTTTTTTTTTTTTTTTATTGCTGTTGTCTTTTATTTTATCTTCTATAATTTGCCCATACTGCCCCATTTATTAAGCCAAATCTGTTTCTCAAAAGAAAAGGAAAAATCTGCACTTCTGCTGAGTCATGATTTGTAGGTTAACTGCTCATTGGCTGCAAGAGGGCACAGCAAACTTTTTTCTCTTTTACATTTCTTGAGTTCTGTCTTTTTAACTTAAAATCTGAATTTGATCACTTGTTCTTTTGTGTGCTGAAACAGTGAAACCTGAAACAGTGACGGCTGTTTTACACGTCATTTTTTACAGTCACGGAGCATCAGGCTATACAAGTTATTTTAACCCTGCTCTGACACTTTTTACAGGGTTTTTCTCCTGTGTGTGTGCTCTGTGGGCTGCTGACTGTCTTGTCAGCAGTGGGGAAACTTTTTGACTTTTTTCACCTGAGATGGCGAACGCGACCACAACAGGATGAAGAAACGAGCGAGCGAGCCAGTGAATGAAGTGAGGGAGTGGCCTGGCGGAGATGATTAATCCTTGTTATGAGTCTCAGTCTGGTGTTTCTGTCCTCCAGGCTGCTGGTCGGAGCTCCATTTGAGTCAACAGGGAAGCAGGAGACTGGCGATGTGTACAGGTGCCCGCTGGACACCAGCGACTCCACCAACTGCACCAGACTGAACCTGGGTGAGCGACACGGCTGCATCACTTCATACTGAAAAGACTTTTATGAAAGTCAGAGCATGTGCATGTACAGCCAACAGAAATACAATGACAGCAGTGAAACCAGACACTGTAGTGTGTGTTTTCTGGTTGTTGAGAGTGTATTTTAACACCACTGTGTAAGAAAAACATGGGGTAATTCTGGTTTGGTTTGCTTGTCGGCAGGGAAGGTTTCTCTGGACAATGTGTCTGAGCGGAAAGACAAGATGAGGCTGGGAATGACGCTCGCCTCCAACCCGAGAGACAACAGCTTCGTGGTGAGTCACAGATCACAACATGAAATCAACGTGAGCCCTGACACCTGCTCGCACAGAACAGGGCCTTCCACAAAGCTGGAAGCAGAGAATTGTCCAAAATGTCTCGGTGAGCTGAAGCGTTAAGATTCACTGAGGGGCCGAGGCCGAGCCCAGAAACACCAGCCCACAGCGTGACAGCTCCTCCAGCAAACTGCACAGTCGGCACAATGCGCTCAGGCAGGGAACGTTCTCCTGGCGTTCCCCAAACACAGACTCGTCCATCGGCGGTGTGCTTTACACCGCTCCGTCCGCCGTTCGGCGTCGTGCTCGGTGATGTGAGGCTGGCATGCGGCCGCTCGGCCATGAAGCTCCCGGCGCTCAGTTTCTGTGCTGATGTTGATGCCAGAGGAGGTCTGGAGCTCTGCAGTTACTGAGGCAGCAGAGCGTCAGCCACTTTTACGCACTATGAGCCTCGGCGCTCGGCGACCCCGCTCTGTAATTTTACGTGGTGCCGCCCCCTGGTGGCCGAGTCGTTGTGGTTCCTAAACGCTTCCACTTTGCAATAATCCCACTTCCAGCTGATGGTGGATTATCTAGGAGGGAAGAAACTTGAGCAGCTGACTTGTTTCAGCGGTGGCTTCCTGTTCCATCACTATTCCAGCAGCACCTGGAACTCAGTGAGCTCTTTAGAACCAGACGCTCTGTCACTGATGTTGGGAAAGGCAGACTGCATGGCTAGCTGCTGGAGTTTATACAGCCTGAATGAAACACCTGAATTCACTGATTAAGAGCTGTGGCCCAGTACTTTTGTCCATGTGGTGTATCTTGGCATGGAAGTTCAGTATCACATTAGTCTGCATTTGTTCTTGAGCTCAATATAAGTCTCTACTCTGACACTCAGGTTCACCGGGAGCTGCGCTGGCGGACTGCCCATTGGTCCGAGGGCCTCTTATCAGGAAACACCAATAGTCTGAAAACTGTCCCATTGGACCAAAAGCCCATTAGTCTGACGGCCCGTTATCCGGCAGTTCAGTGGCTGCCGGTGTAATGCGATGCGATGCAACACGATGGTTTTCCGGATCACCAGCTCCACTTTCTCATTCAAACAGTGCTATTGTGAAAATTCTGTATTTTTGACAGTTACTTTCCAAACACAGTACACATGGAGGGGAGATGAAAAACAACAGGGTGTCAGATTATAGACTGATGCTGAGCTCAAGAACCTTTACAGGCAACTTCCATGTTGCTTTACATCCTTGGCTGACCAAATGACAATATGTTTATTTACATAATCCTCATTATTATTATTTTTTTTTAACCCTAATGTTACATATATGAAATGCTGGTTTTGATGAAACTCGATGCATCTTGTAACTGGACCTTTGCTGCATTTCATCACTCTCTCAATTCCACTCAAAAACCACCATAGCCAAAAGCATATTAGTGTTACCGAGAAAAATACATTTTCTGTCAGGAGGTGAAGCCGGTTTACATTTTTGGCTCTTTGTGTACAGAAGCTCTGCTAATGAGGGGAGACATCAACAGCCACGTGTCCTCGCATGCTTTCCGCTCGCTGTGTGCGTCTGCTTCCTCCATCTGCAGACTGTAAATTTGCTGTATGGACGAGGCAAATCGTTTCCACATCGCAGGCCTGCACACCTCGCCGCTCCCTGTCGTCACCAGCGGCTCTCTGCAGACCCGCTGATGTGAAAACAAGGCACATTTTGCAATTCCTGCCATAAATTCACCTCTTTATTTCCACCATTTCTTTATTTTTAACGTTGCATGAGAGCTGCAGCTGATAGTTGTTTTCATCAATGAATTTTTCCTGTCAGTTAATGGACGAGTGCATATAAAGTGGGAAAAATAATAACACAATATTAATTTTAAATGGAGAAAAGTGAGCCTCTCTTAGCATCTCCGTGATCTCAATGAAGCTGATATCAAATGTGTGTGTGTGTGCATATGTGTGTATGTGTGTGTGTGTCCTCAGGCTTGCGGTCCACTGTGGTCTCATGAGTGCGGAAGCTCCTTCTACAGTACCGGGATCTGTTCCAGGGTCAGCCGAAACTTCCGGTTTTCCCACACCATCGCTCCCGCCCTGCAGAGTAATTCTACCTATCTATCTATCTATCTATCTATCTATCTATCTATCTATCTATCTATCTATCTATCTATCTATCTACATTGTTCCTGTGCGTCTTGGAAAAGCTGGAAATCCTGGAATTTTATGGACTAGTTTTTCCATTCCTGGAAACACCTGGAAAATTCAAAATCTTATCCTGGAAATAGTCATGCGATCCTGGAGAATTTTAAAGTTCAGCTGAGATTCTTCTGGTGTTTCTATGCTGACCATGTGATTTTCAGATTTACTACAAATGAATATCGGAATATCTGTTGTGTCTAACCTCTTATCCTCCAGGATGCGAGACGTTCATGGACATCGTGATCGTTCTGGACGGCTCCAACTCCATCTATCCCTGGTACGAGGTGCAGGACTTCCTCATCAACATTCTGCACAAGTTTTACGTCGGCCCGGGTCAGACGCAGGTCGGTTTCATCACTTTCAATTGAGAGTTTTACTGTCCCATGATTAGTAATACTTGACTTAAACAATAAACCACTCACAATCTGATTGGCCTCTCTGGTGCTGTGCTTAACTGGTTCAAATCTTATCTCACTGATAGATAATTCTTTGTAAGCATGGATGAATGCACATCTAAAAGCTATCAAATGAATTATGGTGTTCCTCAGAGTTCAATTTTAGGTCCCACACTTTTTAATCTTTACATGCTGCCACTTGGGAACAAATTTTCATAGCTATGCCGACAATACACAGCTCTACATATCTGTGACTCCTGATCATACAGGGACTATAGATGCCCTTTTAAACAGTATTTTAGATATCAAGTTATGGATGACAAATAGTTTTCTACAGCTCAATCAGGACAAAAGTTTTGGTTATTCATTCTGAAGGCGAGAGAGGCAAACTCAATGAGAAACTGCAAGCTCTGGCATTAAACCTCCGTCAACAAGTAAAAATCCAAGGAGTTATCTTTGATTCAGGTCTTGGTTTTGAACAGCACATCAGAAACATAACTAAGAGTGCTTTTTATTATGTGAAGAATATTGCCAGAGTGTGACCTTTTCTCTCTCGAGCCAAAACAGAGACACTAATGCACACCTTTATTACCTGCAGAAACTGACTACAGTAATGCTTGTTTTTTGGTTGTATTCTTCTACTGTGTGACATACTTTGTGTCACATGTGTTTGTATGAAAGGTGCTATGTAATGAAAGTCTGACTGATTGATTAATTGATCAGTCAGAAGTTTTACGTTGGCTTGGGTCAGACGCAGGTCAATTTCATCACTTTCAATCGAGTTTTAGTGTCTCGTGATCGTCTAAATGCTTTTGCAACATGAAAAACATGAATCTCCCAGACAAACTCTGAATTCTTGGAAACTGTGGCTTTTAAAATATGAGAAGTTTAAGATGTTTATTGTCTTAAAGTATCAGCTATTGACAACCTCTGTACAAAAACATCAGCCTCTTTCAGCTTCCCACAGCCCGTACTGGTCAAACTGGAACGTGAAAGAACAACACATAACATTTACATGCAGCTAAGAATTTGGCAGCCTATCCAAACGGCCTGCTGCCCTGAGGGTTGTTGGTTTGAATCCTAGACCAGCTTGGAAAATATTGACCCTTGAACACGGCAACATCTGTGAAGCTTCCCAGGACAAACAAAGACAAAGAATTTGGTGCTGCTGTGAGCTGAAGGCCTGAGCGGTGTGTGTGTGTGTGTGTGTGTGTGTGTGTGTGTGCATGCAGGTGGGGGTGGTGCAGTATGGCTCCAGGGTGGTGCACGAGTTCGGCCTGGGTGAGTACCACACGGTGGAGGAGGTGGTTGAGGCTGCCAGGAACATCGAGCAGCGAGGCGGCGAGGAGACGAGGACGGCGCTGGGCATCAACGTGGCTCGGTAACCAGAAGAACCCAACTGAATCCAACAATAACAACAACAATAATAATGATAATAGCTATAAAACACTCAGTGGAGCTCCACTAATACTATATAATATAGTTTTTTGTTGAACTTAACATAGCATAGACTAATTATTTTAGACTGGTATTTTTGAAATTAATGTTAAAAATAATGTCATGTATCCCCTGCAGTACTAGAATGTACCACTAGGGGTGCATGTACTGTACCTCCACTGAGAGCCATTGATGTAGATCACCAGTAAAATCTAATCAGCTGATACTTTGGCAAATATCTGAGGCATTTGGGTGAAAATATAACGAGGTGATCGCCCCCTGCTGTGCAGCTCAGAGGCGTTCCAGCGCGGCGGGCGGCCCGGAGCCAAGAAGGTGATGATCGTGATCACAGACGGAGAGTCCCACGACAGCCCGGACCTGGTGCAGGCCGTCGCCGACAGCGAGCGAGACAACGTCACCATGTACGCCATCGCTGTGAGTCCGCCCGCCCTCGCCCGCCGAGCCAGACGCACTTCCTGTCTGCTCCTGTTCACGCTTCCTGCTGCTGAGAGATTTTCTGCCTCACGTGATTCCCTGCCTGCAGTCTGACATGAGCTGTTGACCTTTCTGATGCACACAACCAAACAAAATGCATGATATACAGAATACATGTAAAACATAGAGATTGGGAAGAGAAATCAATAACTTAAACAAAAGAATGAGACATAGAACAAAAAAACAACAAACATTACAGGTATATTACAGGTATAGTAGGGGTGTATTACAGGTATATTAAAGGTGTATTAAAGGTGTATTACAGGTATATTAAAGGTGTTTTACAGGTGTATTAAAGGTGTATTACAAGCGTACTGAGACAGAGAGGTTTTGATGGTCTGTTGCTCCTCTCAGGTGCTAGGCTACTACAACCGCCGTGGAATAAACCCTGAGGCTTTCCTGAAGGAGATCAAGTTCATCGCCAGCGACCCGGACGAGGAGCACTTCTTCAACGTGACGGACGAGTCGGCTCTGAAGGACATCGTGGACGCGCTCGGGGAGAGGATCTTCTCTCTGGAAGGTGAAAGCAGCCCACGGCACTCACACTCCTCACCACCTCACCGACACAGAATGACTGAGCGTTATCTCACCTTGGAGGACATTACTGAACGATATCATGTGCTATACTACCATAAGATACTGCTCTAGACTATTCTATAGCTATGTCATAACTGTGCACCATAACTATTCCACACCTATTTCTATAAACTTAACCACAGAATACACCTGACTATTACTATAAGTGCACTGTAATTAAACTGTATTTTTACAATAACTATTATAACTATACCATCGCTTGTCCTAATATCTACTATCCCGGGTTGTCAGTGAAAGAAAAAAAAAAAACATTTTTACGCATTTTGTATTTTTTCATGTTGCTCTTTTTGTGGTTTACACAACATAGAGGCAAAGAACTGCAGGTGGATGTGGAGATGGATCAGCCTCTGCATGAAAAAAAAACAAAAAACAAACGTTTAACGCACACCTACCTGTTAATTATTCCACTTATACCATTGGTCATTTGCCAATAATATAAAAGAGAGAGAAGGAAAGAATGTACAAATGGCATTTTCTTATAAGTGGATATATAAAGTTTAAAAATAATCTGTCTCGGTGTGAACCTAGCCTTATGCAGATTCATTAAAAGCATGGCTGATGTACATTATGAACATAAGTTTATTAGCTGGTTCAAATGTCGTGGTTCAGTGCAAATCCTGTGTGCAAATTTTTACTCAGAGTATTCTTGTTATCCAACACCTGACCCTTTTCTTTGTTTTTTTTTTTTTTTTTGTGCACACAGCCTTTTAGCCTTTTCTTTTCTGGCATTGTGGAAAAGTTTCCTGGCTGTGTGAAGCTCAGTGTGTGTCGTGTCTCTGCTCTGCAGGAACCAGCAGTCAGGGCCGAGGGTTCGGCCTGCAGATGGCTCAGGCCGGTTTCTCCTCTCATATAGTCAAGGTTTGTGTCTCACTTTGACCTCTAGTCTGTTCGTTCAGCTCAAACTTCAAGCTGCACTGGGAAAAACAGGTTTTACTGTCAGGCCCTCCCAGTCAAACAGCGAGGCCTTGGGCGTGAAAATTCAAATTCAAGTTCTTCATAATGTTTGTGTGATTTAAACAAGCTGCCACAGAGCCACAGCGCTGTTCTCTCTCCAGCTCCACATACAGAGCACAGAGAACCCTCTTCCCCGGGTGCTGTCAAAAGGCATTCTGGGAAATGTGGGAAATGACCACCTGCAGTAGAGGCAGATGAGGCAGGCTGTGGGAAAGCAGACGGACCGAAAAATTCAAGTTACAAAACTCTGCATCACAAACCAACAGCTGGAACAGAGCGCACGTCACTGAGCGGTGGATGTTTCCTTTAATCTGCATCAGAAACTCAGATTGTCCCTGAACCGGTGGAAGCGCTGAGATCGACCGGAGCTTCCTCTGGTCGCCGCCGCACGAGAAGCTTCGAGAAATGTTGGATTTGTTTCACTTCCAGGGAAAATCAACATTTATATTCCACTGGATTCCAGAGTCAGGGAGATGAAAACGCCGTCGTGGAAAGTTTTTAAGTGTAACACAGAGCAGATGGTTTTCATGCAAATACTGCTGCCAGAAACAAATGCTAAGGCACACGCACACACACACACACACACACACACACACACACACACAGATGTATGCATACATTCACACACATATATAAATACTACATGTATGCACACACACATAGGAACACATGCACACATGCACACTCACAAACTCAAACAGGAATGTGCATGCACACACACACACACACACACACACACACACATGTATGCACACACATTCCAACACTCAAATGCACAGACATACACCTGCCTACAGTCACACGTGCATTCTTGCACAACCCCACACACACACACACACACACACACACACACACACACACGCACAGAGGCATGCACACATACATACTGCATGTACACACACATGCACACATATTCTCACAGAAATATGCACACACACTCAAACACACTGCTTCATGCATGCATACACACAGGCATGCACACATGCACACATTCCAACACTCATACACACAGTCACATACACACACACACACACACACACACACACACACGCACACACACACACAAACTCATGCATGCACATACACAAAGATAAACAGACATGCACACACACACACACACACACACACACACACACACACACACACACACACACACACACACACACACACACACAGTTTCTTCCTCCCTCTTTATTTTCTGGAGTGAAAGCGAGGACTCAGGAGTCAGACTGATGTGGAAAACAGAGGTGGCGGCTCCGGTGCGCCTCGCTCTCCTGCAGGACGAGCGCACCGCTGATATGTGCAGCTCAGCCGTCAGCGCCTGCAGGCCCCGCCTCCCGTCACCCAGGCCACATGTGCGGCTCAGATCCTGCAGGCAGGAAACTTTTCGGCGATGCCGTCGCCAAGAGTTTGGTCATCGCCGTGACCCTCGCAGCACTCACCCAGCGAGACGCATGACTCAACACTTTAATAACTTTCATATCTGCGCGTGGCGGCTGCCAGGCCTCATCTGGCTGCGTGTGCACACGTGCAGCGCCGCCCACGTTCCATCCAGAGGGGACGCACAGTGAAGCTGCTGTCAGGATTATCAGGATTTAACATGACATGAGCTGCTGACCTGTCTGATGCACACACCAAAACAAAACGCATGATACAAACGTATACAGAATACATGTAAAACATAGAGATTGGGAAGAGAAATCAATAACTTAAAAAAGAAAGAGACATAGAACATAAAAGCAAAGGCAAACAAATCTAAGGAAAAAATGACTTGTGTGTTACAAGTGTCCAGGAAGGCTCAGGTATATTACAGGTATATTAAAGGTGTATTACAGGTGTATTACAGGTGTATTAAAGGTGTATTACAGGTGTATTAAAGGTGTATTACAGGTATATTAAAGGTGTATTACAGGTATATTAAAGGTGTATTAAAGGTGTATTACAGGTGTATTAAAGGTGTATTACAGGTATATTACAGGTGTATTAAAGGTGTATTACAGGTGTATTAAAGGTGTATTAAAGGTGTATTACAGGTGTATTAAAGGTGTATTACAGGTATATTAAAGGTGTATTAAAGGTGTATTACAGGTATATTAAAGGTGTATTAAAGGTGTATTAAAGGTGTATTACAGGTATATTAAAGGTGTATTACAGGTGTATTACAGGTGTATTAAAGGTGTATTACAGGTATATTAAAGGTGTATTACAGGTGTATTACAGGTGTATTAAAGGTGTATTACAGGTATATTAAAGGTGTATTAAAGGTGTATTACAGGTATATTAAAGGTGTATTAAAGGTGTATTACACGTGTATTAAAGGTGTATTACAGGCCCATTGAGACAGTCAGAGAGGTTTTTATGGTCTCTCAGTCCGCTCAGGATTTAGTCACTTTCATACTCAGGCTCTGACTTTCACCTGAGACCTTCCTGACCTGTGACGTCACCACCAAGGAAATAGCTGGTGGAGGGATCGACCGATGAATCAGAGGAACCGGACGATTTTTATCACATTAGTCATTTTGTGATCAGCAGAGTAATTATAGTTGAGTTCTTTTCACTAGTTTTTATTTTCATTTTGTTTATGATTTTGGTTTTCAATTCATTTTGGTTTCATTTAGTTTCCAAAACGAAGTTGCTAGTGTCAGTTTAGTTTTTATTTTTGGAAAATGACTAGTTTTAGATTAGTTTTTATCAGTTTCATCATATATTTTTTTTGATAATCTGGGCGCTGTTTGTCAGATTAGGTGTTGTCTTTGTGAAGGCAGTGAGTCTGAGTCATGTTGACGTCCCAGTCTCAATAAACATCAGCACCAACACAAACTCATGCTGCTTGTGACCAAACTGAACAGCAACACTGAACACATTTTTTTCTTTTTTAAAAGTTTTATAAGTACACAATATGATTTCAGTTAGTTTTAGCTTTTTTCTTAAGCCTAGTATTTATTTTCATCCCATTAACTAAAATGTTTTTTTCAAGTCTCATTTTAGTTTTTTAGTTTCATCTTAATTAACTCCAGTAATCTTGGTGATCAGAGCGTTCACAGCTCCACAGCTCGAGGCCTGGACTTGGATTTTTGGTTTGTGGTTGAAATGTCACTGTTTGGTTTTGCTGTGAAACATCCAGCTTCATGTATTCTCTAAATCTAAGTTCTCCTGTTGTTTGGTCAGGACGGCGTTCTGGTCGGGGCGGTGGGTGCCTACGACTGGAACGGCGCCGTGCTGAAAGAGACCCGACACGGGAAGGTCGTCCCGCCGAAGTCCTCCTATCAGGACGAGTTTCCAGAGGAGCTGAAGAACCACGGAGCCTATCTGGGTGAGAGCGAGGCGCAGGGAGGGTTATTAGCAGGTTTAATCACAGTAGGTGTGTCTAATAGAGAGTTAACTGACCCCGGGACCTAGCTGCTGCTTTGGAAATAAAACTCACACACACACACACACACACACACACCACAAAGAAAATCCCAACACCTGCCAGCAAGTTCATTGGCACTGACCCGCCCAATGCACTCACAAACTCAGAGCGCTGGACACGGCTGTTCAGACCACAGCCTCCCACTTACACACACACACACACACACACACACACTGCCAGCTGGATGCAGGTTTCAAGCCCCACTAAACCTCTCAACCTAAACAGAGAGTGAATAATACTTCTGTTGTGTAGCTCTTGACATTTACCTTCTCTCGTGTGCAACACATCTGTGCTTCTGGAAACCTCCTAATTTATAGTTTTATTCTTATACCAGAGCAATACACTCAACTGTAGCTGGTGTAATACACAAACATGTTGTACTGCATGTTACATGGTAGTGCTCTGTGGGTCATGTTGCCTATGTTTTTACCCACCTGTAATAATTTTTATTCTGCCTGTGATATGAACCTGCTGTCTGTGCTCTGTCACTGGCTTTTATCCTTTATTCACCATTGTTTAACACTGGAGAACCAATTTCCAGATTATTTCTACTACTACTGCTATTTGTAGTAACTGTAGCAGGAGGAGGAATAGCCACTGTAGCAGTAACAACAGTAGTAGTACTACTAACAACTGCAGTAGTAGATCTAGCAATGACAGTAGCAACAGAAGTAGTAGACATTGCACTGTGAGTGGGATTAGTGGCTGTTATAAAAACCTGCTGCTTTCAAACTGATAATCCCACACGGAGCACTTTTCAAGATGGATTAGTTTGAACCACAAACCAGGAGGGGGCAAAATAAAAAATAAAATAATGAGTGCAGTTACAGAGAATAATTAAAACCAGATCAGATCACAGACTACAGAGTGACACAGTTATTTTTTTCTTGTTTGTTTTCTGGGATCAGTCTTTTATCGTTCATTTTTTAGCAAACATATTTTATAGGCTTGCTTTGATGTCTCGTCCTGTTATTGTGACTCTTATTCTCTGCTCTTACTCTGTTATTCCGTGTTGTGCCGTCCTCATTATCGTGTTATCAGGTTGTATTTTAAGTAAGAATCCTAAAACACATGAACCAGTAAGACATAAGCAGCATGCTAACTGGTGGTTCCTGGTTTCTCAGGTTACTCGGTGAGCTCGGTGGTTTCGTCCGGCGGCCGCCAGCTCTACGTGGCCGGAGCGCCGAGGTTCAACCACACGGGGAAGGTCATCATCTTCACCCTGAAGAACAACGGGAACCTGACCATCCTGCACTCTCTGCTGGGACAGCAGGTCTCCCTCTCTCTCTCTCTCACACACACACACACACACACACACACTTACACATGTATTATCCCAGTGTGTGTATGTCCACACATGTGGGACACATGGCTTTCTCCAAGAAGATCAGACTGCTGCCCCCGGCAACTCGATCCCAGTAAAAGCAGGACCAACCACTGGGACTGATCAGACTACTGGTTTATAGATGGAGAGAGAGGGAGAGAGAGAGAGAGAGAGGGAGAGAGAGAGAGAGAGAGTGTTTTTATGTTTCTATAGCAGGACAAACACCATGATTTTATGGAGATCAGTATCTGTCTGATGTATATTTTGCAAGTGACAATAAAACTGATTCTGATTCTCAAAGAGAGAGAGGGAAATGTATTGCAGCAAAATACAAATTTGAAAAAAAAAAAGTACTTTGATGCTTTTGCAAAACCTTTTCTCAGTTGTTTCTCTCAGTTCAATTGAAATTGATAGAGAGAAAGAGAATATTCTAGTCCTTTCTGCTAAATTTTCATGACTTAATTTCCTCTTCTCTTCCCTGTCAGATCGGGTCATATTTCGGCAGTGAATTGTCCTCGATGGACGTAGACGGCGATGAGCAGACCGACATCCTCCTGGTGGCGGCGCCCATGTTCTACAGCCACGGCTGGGAGCGAGGGAAGGTCTACATCTACACCGTCACGCCGCAGGTCGTCTGCATCCACGCACAACCCTCAAATGACAACCCACAGTAAATGACCGTAAACACCTCAACACACTCGAGAAACAAAAGCGAATGAAGGCATGGTTCCTCTGTCTGCAGGGCTCCTTCGTCCTGCAGGGGGCGCTGCAGGTTTCCGACCGCTCTCAGAACTCGCGGCTGGGCTCGGCGTTGGCCCAGATCCCCGACATGAACGGGGACGGGTTCAGGGAGCTGGTGGTGGGAGCGCCGCTGGAGGACAACCACCAGGGGGCGATCTACGTCTTCTTCGGCCAAAACAAGACCATCCAGCAGCAATACAGACAGGTAACCCCAACCCAGGGGACCAGCCAGAGTTAGTGCAGCCAAAGAATGTAAAAATATACAGGAACCGTGCCACATTCATGTCAAATCAGATTTACTATAAATATGATCTACGACCAGGAAAACTTTTACTTTTTTTTTTCAATCGATGGATGCAGTCGTTCTCCAAGTGTAGTTCCTGAGACCTTTCCTCCTGCTGCTGTTTCAAATAAAAGTTGTTGGGAAGCTTTGTGCGTCTGGAATCAGCCTGTCATCCATTTAGCGCTCGCCTGGCAGAACCACGGCCATGAAATCACGTCACCAAATAAAATCGCATTAATAAGAACACAAGAGGGTGCGGAGACCTCGTCAGCTGCTGACAGCTCATGACGGCGAGACGCTCAGGCCGCGGTGACGAGCGCCGTGGAGCGTCAGCCGAGCGCTTTCTCTCTCAGCTCTGTGGGAGATAAATGGACCTCTGGTGAGCTGTTAAAGCGAGCCTGAACGCAGCGTTGCTCGTGAAACAACAGAGGAACATCTCGGTGCCAGGAAATACCTGAAAAAAATAAAATAAAATAAAATAGTTACCCCAGTTTTTATGGCGGCCCTGCTGCTGGGAGTGTTGCCCGTCTCAGAGTTCAGGGCTCCGGTGGTTTTGCTCACTTTCCTCCACACGCAGAAGCCAAAGAAGTGGCACATGAGGATTCACACACACAGCAGGAATCCAAAAAACGTGCAGTGAAAAATTTCCAGTGATTCGATTGTGTTTTTTCATAAGTAAGCAGCTAAAGCGTTTAACCGTCCGTGTGTTGGACTGATGTCCTCATCTTCTCCTGGGAGTCTCTTCTTCCACCTTTTCATGGGAAACTCCGAACTCCAGCTTTTCCACAAGGCAGGAACCTGTTTCTGCAGGGAAGTGAGGCAGAAGGTTTGGTTTGGTTTGGTATACGCAGGCAACAAATTATTTGTTTCTCTCTCTCTCTCTCTCTCTCTCTCTCTCTCTCTCTCTCTCTCTCTCTCTCCAGAGGCTTTCTGCAGCTGGTCTGTCTCCAGGTCTGCAGTATTTTGGTCGGAGTCTTCACGGTGTTCTGGATGTCAACGCAGACGGTCTGGTGGACCTGGCAGTGGGAGCACTGGGAGCTGTGGCCATTGTCTGGTTAGACACACACACACACACACACACACACACACACACACACACAGAAAAATAAAGGTGCCAACTGGAACCGAAAATGCCTCTTCATGCTGATGCCATAGATCAGTGGTTCTCAAATGGGGGTACGCATACCCCTAGTGGTACGTTGGAGTACTGCAGGGGGAATGTTAGATTTCTTTAAAGATGTTCATTTAAAAAGTCATGCATAGTTCCTAAAAGAAAACAAGAAAATGAAAAGAAAGAGGAGAAAATAAATAAGATAAAGATAAAGAAGACCTGACCTCTGACCATGGGATTTTATCTACCAACATTGTTTTTGTTTTTTTTTTTGTTTTTTTGTACTGGTCAGGGGGAACTTGGCTGAAAAAAAATATTTCAAAAGGGGTACATTAGAGAAGCACTGTCAAAGGACAATCTTCACACAATTCACACAAAGAACCGTTCAGACCGTGGTTCTTTGTGGGAAATGGTTCAAAGGTGCATAAAAGAGCCATAAAACAGTTCATCGAGGAACCAGCAATGGTTCAAAGACAAGAGGACAGAAGAAGGAACATGGAAACAGCAGTTAATTCTCATTCGCCAAAGAAAAAAAATAAAGGTGTTGACTGAAACTGGATATAGTTCTTTGCGCTGGTGCTACAGGAGAACCGTTGCTGGTTCCACAGAGAACTTGGGTTCTTTATAGAATCAGAACTGAATGAAAGAACCATACCTTTAGATGACTTCTCAAAGAATCCTCTAAGATGTTTGTCATGTTGATCTTAAACTGAGTCCTGATGCTAAACCTGATCCTAAATGGGCTTCACTTTGCAAACTGCACCTTTAAGGAAGGTTAAATCTCATCACTTTGCAGCTCTTTCTTCATCCTCATGATGTTTGTTCTCCGTCAGCATCCATGACATCAGTGTTTGACCGACTGACTGACTCACAAATATTGTTCTATTTTAACCACGTACAACAGGCGAGTGAATAAACGTTTCACCTGACTCGGGAAGAGAAAGACAGATATTTAAAACAGATTGAAGCACTTGGAGGAGGCGAGGCTTCCTGTCTGCCAACGCCACTAAAGCCTGAAGAGATACTCCCTGATCTGCAGTTTCTTATCCGCAGAACCTGCCACGTCTTACTCCTCCGCTCTGATGAAAGCCTTAAGGCTACAGGAGCGTCGGTGTGTGTCAGTGTTTCACCTCAGGCAAGGTCAGGTTCAGAGGACTGACTCTCCCTCTGCCTCTTCCAGGTCTCGCAGTGTGGTGCGGATTCACGCCACGCTGACCTTTGAACCCGAGAAGGTCAACATCTTCAACAAGGACTGCCGGCGAGGGGGAAAGGAGGTCACCTGCATGTCTGTTACCGTGTGCCTCAGCATCGAGGCCCGGACGGACGCCAGGATGGACCCCAGGACGGACATCGGTAGGTGGATCTGCGCGCTAACATCACCCTTCTTCAGGGAACTGGTGACTTTCCTGTTGTGCATTTTACAAATAAACCAATTCCTACAATATTTGTGAGAACGAGCCCAACCTGCTGAGCAACGTGTTCTCTAATAATTCAGATTAGAGATTCCAGCTTCACTGTTTACATGGATGCTAAATTAAGTGAACTGATAAAATGTGCGTTTACATGCCCTAAAGCTTTTAATTAGAATAAAACTTTTTTGACATATGTTCCCCGGCTGGAAGCCATCTAATCTGCCAGAAATATAAATGTAATCCAGGTTAAGTCGTATTTTCTGGTGTTGGCGCCCCCATCAGGTCATCCATCAGACTGTAAAAATAAAACCTGCGTGGTTTGGACTTTTATTCTTGTAACAGGCAGCCTTCAGGGTTTTGATTTGGTCGATGGTTCATTGGATTCTGCCTTCGTTTGTCTTTTCTGGAAACTTGTTTGAAAAACTCGGTTGGTTGGTGGTTTCCAGCCTTTCGACCACGGAGGCGTTCAACAATCTTTTAACGATTTCATCTTTACAAGCAAAAAATCAGATCAGATCAGTTTTGTTTTGCTGCCGCTGTGTTTCTGTCCTTCCTGGAAACTTGTCCTGTCGCCTGATGTTCCCCCCACATGGGGCAAACATGAGCAGAATAAATAGATTTATTCCAACCAGAGAGAAACCATCAGATTAAGAGTTCACACGGTTATTAGGCGCTACAGTTTCCCATTGACTATCAAAGGTTTACAGCAGCCCTTTCAACCTGATTGAAAATTCCCTCTGATCGTGCCAATCTCTTCAGATTGAGGCGGTTTCATGAGTTGTTTTTATTCCAGTTGGGCTGATATTCTGATTATTAGTGGAAGATTAGGCTCCATGTGAACGTGGCTACTGCGGGATGTTTTGAAAGCCGACACAGATCGGAGCGATGCCGGCCTAAAGCCCTGCTGACCAGACGGGTTAGGGTCAGATCCCCAGATTGGGTGGGAGGGGAAAGTGAATGAGTAATGAAGTATTTATGCTCGAACAGTGACAGTGATGGCAGAACATCCCAGCAGCTCACAGATGCGCCGTGCACGTCTCGAAAACCGGAGCTTTACACCGGACGCAAACTGGGACGAGTACGCCGGCTTGTCAGAGAAGCATGAGATGAGATTTCCAGGGAGAACATTACCTCGCATCGGCTCCGGCTTTATTTACAAGTCATCCAAGATGGAGCGGCTTCAAGAGAGGTTAGCAGAGCGACTCCGCCAGCGCTGACGTTTCTATGAGCCGTCGTCTTGCTCTCCGTCGTAAAATGTTACCTTGGATTCCTGCGGAGAAATGGCCACAGCTCTGCAGTCCGGCTCTGAGAAATCATTTAAGACTTCAACAGATTTAAGAGATTTTGTTACTACAAAGGAAAAGCCAGTAAAAGAAAATAATTCTTGCTGTACTCATATTGGCACAATGATAAGGCACAATACAATAAAACAGGTCGGCTGAGTCAGTGGTTTCTTATAAACCTGCTGACTTTAGGACTTTTTGATTGTTTCATTTATTTTATTTTTTTGCTGCCTTTGAGAAGCCCTTTGTAACGTGGATTTTGAAAAGTGCTCTATAAATAAATAAAGATTTGGTAACACTTTACAATAAGAGTACAACAATTAACGTTAGTTAATGCCGTAATAAACATGAAGTAACAGGTAATAAACATTAAGTAACAGTTAACTAATGTGTCTAAGAATCATGTACTAATGCTGTTCATGCTAAGGTATTAATTTATATGTTATTTAAGGGTTATTGTAGATATTATTAACATTAGTAAATGCCATAATAATCATTAACTAACAGTTAATTAACCATTACGGCATTAACTAACGTTAATTGTTGTACTCTTATTGCAAAGTGTTACCAAAGATTTTTTTAATTATTTTTTATTATATTATGAAATGACTGCTGGGCACATGAGACGCAGGGCTAGCAGTGCTCTACATCGAGTAAGCAGCACCTGCTGTGGTGCCCCTGAGCAAGGCATTTAACCTTGTGAACTGGTCATACCGGGTGGCTCCCAGTGTGAACATGTGGAACGGTATGCATGTGGAATGAGAGGCTGAGGATGAGAACGCCTTGGCTTGATAAATATCCTGATGGAAAGTTAATCGGTTTCCTTTCTAAGCGTCAGTCCAGCTTCAGTGCTGCCAGGTGGTTTTCCACATTTTCTCCTGATGGTTCCTGATCTTTGCGATGCGAGCTGCAAGAGCGTCGGATGTTTAGCGCCGCCTGTATCTGGGAAGCCTTGTCGTGGCCTCTCTCCTCGCTGCAGAGCCTCCCCGCTGAGCTCGGTGAAGCTGCTGCTGCTGCTGTCGTGTCTCCGGCTAATTGGGTTCAGATGTGCGGGCCGGCTGCATGGAAAGCTCGCTAACATGCTAACCCGAGCCAAGCGTAAAAGTGTGTCAGTGCGCCCTCCCTCCCTCCCTCCGTCACTTCATACCTTCCCTTCTTCTTTCTCCTCATCAACACTTCATCTTCCCCCCCATCTGGAGTGGATAACCACAAAAGCTCCCACACACACACACTAATACACAAAGAGACAGGCTTTCATGCACACACACACACACACACACACACACACAAACATGCCACATGGTTCAGCTGAACACAGTTTGATCGTCTCTCCGTCCGTCTGCAGTCTGGCAGTGACAGCAGCTGCTAGAACAAATCACAAGTCTCATTTGCATTCACTCACTTTCCATTTTTTACCTTTAAATCATTTCTTAAAATGCGATGACGTGTCGTTTATAACGGGAGCTGCGCCGGTTTAAAGCGGCTTACCTCAGCCCTCCGCAGCCTCATAAATCACCGCTCCAACTTCATTTTTTTAGGCATATGAGAATGAGCTACGCAATTACACTGTAAAAAAATTAATCTCTCTGCCATGGATGACAGAATATAACAACTTGGAAATGAGAGGAATCACACACGGCCGTGGGATATTGTTTTTTCGACAATAGCATCAGCTGCTCGGGTTTTTATGGCTGTTCAAGTGGTGTGTGGTTTCAATAAATCAGGATATTTTTACTGTCCAGAGATTTCTTTTCCATGAAGTCCGCTGTCCGTACGTAATCCTGCAGCAGCTTTGTGGCTGGATCGCAAATCTCCCAGCAACGACTGATGACGATGCAAACAAAGTGTGAATATTTGAGAAGCAGCTAGAGACATGGAGCCATCTGAAAAGGCTTGTGGCCGTGTGTCTGTAGAGAAATTCAGTAATGTTTTACGTCAGGGTTAGGGTTACCAACCAAAAACTCCACCAGGTGATTTGACTGATTAGCTCGTCCTCTCTGTGTGAAGGTGAGGTGATAACCTGAAAAGTTCCTGGAGCTCAGATTTTAAAACAGCATCACCTCCCCAAGCAGGGCTGAAACCAGCGTCCTGCAGCCTGCAAGCTTGAACGCAAATTTGGGAGTAAAGTCGACACTAACTCCTACATTATAACCAGTTAGTGTCGATCTTAGGTCTTGTATTGTTCACTTGCACCGTTACCACCTTAATGAAGTCCATCATAATCAAAACATCATCACACTGGCACTCAGGGACGTTTCATGATCAGACTCAGCGACTCTGTGTGATGCTGCCTTCATGTGAGATGGGACATTACCACGTCAAGTTTCCAGTGTGGAAATAAAGTAAACCATGAATTCAAAAACATACACTGCAGTATAAATGAAAATACACGATCATGTGTAAAAGTAGCTTACATGCTTTATGTGACTTGTGCTGCAAATTCCTTGTGACAACGAATGCATCATGACAGTCATCAAGTATACCATAAGGATGCAATCAGTTTTTTAAAAATTATATATATTTTGGTTAAATTCTGATGGGCATGTACAAAGAAGCAAAGCGGTGGCTCTCCTGGTAGAGCACGTACCACCTGCTCAGGAGTCCTGATCGCAGCGTCCTGGGTTCGAATCTGATCCCAGGCCCTTTGCTGCATGTCATCCCCTCTCTCTCTCTTTCCTGTATATCTCCACTGTCACCATGAAATAAAGCAGAAATGCCAAAAAAGGGTTGCAATCATGGAGAACGCCTCAGAGGAAATTGTTCCTCTGGATCATGGTTTGACCGTCTCTGTAGACTTTGTTTGTTCTGCTGTGTTGATGGTTGATTTAGGAATTTCTTTACACCCAATAGGGGCTGATAGTAAGGGAAACATATAAAAATCTGCCAACTAAATCTTTACCAAGAAATTTCTTTATCAGTGTGTTCATAAAGGTGTGTAATAAAATGTATTAAAAGGTTGAAATTCAACTCCTGGGGGAAACCCCGAAAAAACCTGATCAAAGTCGGGGTACCGATAACCGATTTTTCAAAAATTCTAAAGTGCTTAAATTGGACTTAAGTAACTTTTGAGGGGACTAAATAGGGTTTTTTCATGATTCTGAGTTGATTGCTAGCATTTATTTTTCACTACAACCACTTTTTAGTGGAAAAACTGCCACGCCCACTTTTGCATTTAGCCTACATATAAAGTTGCATTTATTTCAATTAGTTGCATAATACTCAGAGCAAATACTGATCCA
Source organism: Myripristis murdjan (assembly GCF_902150065.1). NCBI lineage: Eukaryota > Metazoa > Chordata > Actinopteri > Holocentriformes > Holocentridae > Myripristis > Myripristis murdjan. Next base: position 32,135,414 of record NC_043985.1, read on the forward strand.
CCATGTCAAATGCTTCAGGAGTCAATGTTTGAGTCTTCTTCAACACCATCATGAATAACATTCTTGCATGTAATGCCTTTACAAACTCCACATGCTGAGATGCACTTGACACTATTCTTCTTATTTATTTATTTATTTGTTTGTTTGTTTGTTTGTTTGTTTGTTTTGTATGAGTGTAAATATGAAATTAGATCTTAACTAATATGGTGTGAATACAGGTGAATGCAGTTCTGATCCCTCCTCCTCCTCCTCCTCCTCCTCCTCCTGTCCCAGGTGTGTGGTACAGCCTGGTGCTGGACGAGAGGCGTTTTCCTCCCAGAGCAGTTGTGGATGAGTCCCACAGACAGCAGCCCAGGACCCTGTCTGTGCAGCCTGGAGCGCAGCGCTGCGAGCACCTCGGCTTCTCCGTCCAGGTTACACGTCACACCTCACTAAGCGCTGCATTTTTTAGAAATTATATTGTAAGTTGTTTAGTGTATTTTTCTTATTGACCGTCTGCCTGGTTCCAACAGGAGACGACAGATTATGGACGTCCCATCACGGTTGTCATGGAGACGGGGTTGCAGGACCCAGATGAGGGTCCAGTTTTAGATCCGGACTGGCCGAGCACCCAAAGGACCGAGGTGAGAGCTCATCTCTGCATGAACGCGCCACTGATATTTACACTTACATTTCATATTCTGCTGATTTCTGCGATGCTGTTGTCCCGGCACACAAAAACTGAGATCATCAGTGGAATCAGACTCAATTCCTACATCGCCAACGTTACAAGCAACCAACATTAAGGACCTCACACAACCTTTTGGAAGTAAAAACCTCACTTAATACATGTTCCACAGATATATTATGTTCGCTTGTGCTATGTGGCAGTAAAACCTCAAGGATTTCCTCTTTATCTGTGTCCTTTAAGTGCTGTGTGTGACGCCGTGTGAGTTACAGTGCTAATAAAATCCTTTGCTGTCATGTCAGGCGTGTTGAGACGATCCTTATCTCTTGTTGCAGCTTCCCTTCTGGAACGGCTGCGAACAAGAAGAGATCTGCGTTCCCGACCTCATCCTCCACAGTCACACCGACCTCATGGACGTGAAGTGAGCGCAGCTGCTTTCACACCAACAAAAACACACATTTTTAGGGTTAGACTTGTGAGGACGTTCCACGGACTGTAGTCATTTCCTAAACCCTGACTCTAACCTAAAGTGACGCCTAAATCTAATCTTAATCCTAACCCGAAACTAAATCCTTAAAATGACCTAAAATTACCTTCACATTCAGCTTGTTTCAGTGAGCATTATTTAATTTTCTAGAAATTATATCTTCACTCACTGCATGGGAAAAAATACAACTTAATGCACAGAATCAGATGCAGTCACTAACATGTTAAATAATCCAATGTCGGTCTCACAAACCAAGATAACCGTTTGTCATTTGTTCCAAAGGCAGTTCTGCAGCTCACGGGAGGGAGCGGCCTGGTCTCTCTGCCACCAGCAGGGGGCGTCGCAGAGCTCCGGGTACGTGGTGGAGACTGGGCGGAGGAGGATGGTGGTGTTCGCTCGCCTGGAGAACCAGGGAGAGAACGCGTACGGAGCCACCATCAACATCTCCAACTCCCCCAACCTGCTCTTCTCCAGCCTCATCGTCAAGGTGCCTCACCCGCCGCCGCCGCCGCTGAGGCGCTTAATCAATAACTGATAACAGTGATGATCAGTGACGTTCTCCTTAAAATAACTGTACAGTGTGCTGCTCTCTGTCAAAGACTGCAAGAACACAGCAGTGGCCAGGATTCCATCAGTGTATTTTTTGAAGTATCGCAGTAGAAAAGGTTGATGGAAACGGCAGAATGTGGAAAAAACTTTTTTGAAAATGAGCCAATGCACTAAATGGGAGATGGAAACACTTAATTTGCATAACGATGATGTAGATTTTGGTCTCTAAATAAACCTGAACATAAATTTTTCAATGTGATTTGCTCACAGTTGATAGAAACTCACACTGATTTGCAGTCTCTTTTATCTCATTTTCGAAATACGCTTTATAAATATGCAAAACATTTTGGATGGAAACCCAGCTACTGACCCAACCAGCTACAGATCTCACGTTGTGCTCAGGACATTGTGACGACCATCTGCATGTGATAAAATTAGGCTCCTCCCCCTTTCCCCACAGGACCAATCAGATATTCAGATTGAGTGCCACTCCCAGGACCGACTGGCCAATCAGAGGAGCTGCAACATCAGCGCCCCGTTCATGAAATCCCTGTCTCAGGTAGGTGCAGGTACAGGTGTTACACCAGAACTCATTACATACCATTTATTAATATTATTATAATATAACACCATCAGTAATACATCACTGTAATAATACTGATTATATAATGCATCACTGCTGATTATATACCACTGATATGAATACACCACTACCAGTGATTGATCTGTACTGATAATACACCACTATTGATAATCAGATACTGTCAGTAATCCAGCGCTGTGGTTGTCATGGCGATCGGTGGTCTAGGCGGCATATAATTTGGTCTGAATAGCCCCACACTGGGATCACCATGACGACCACTGACTGAATATTTTACAAAAACAAACTTACACTTTTATCTAATATTTCTCTCTAATATTTTTTGTCAATACCTTCCCCCGAATTTATTTAAAATATATTTCACACCTTGAGATTTCACTGACGAGAGGAGAAACCACCAGCCGCTGAAGCTGCAGGAGTCACTCTAATGCACTGCAGAGCACTGGGTTAACAAATTAAAAGCCCCCCCATGCAGGACGGTGTGAGGATGTTCAGTCTTTAAGGTGGAGGTTTCCATTCCCACATTGTTGAAGCTTGAACGATATGATAACAGAAATCATATTGATTGTTGTGATTGTGATATAACTCATGATTTTAGTAGCAATGTTAATTTTTGCATTTTAGTTTTAATTTTCACTGAAAATGATATTAATACGATGGTGTGGTTTTTGCTTGGGTCTGTACCAAAAAAAAACTTTACTTAGGCTTTGTGTTTTGTCACAGACTTTACCTTTATCAAAAAATTGCAACTCCTGTGGTTGGAATGTTGCACTTGGCCATATTGCGATTATGAAAGAATTTCAATTAACCGTTCAGCAGCACTTTGGATCCAAACTAAATGCCGGTTTTAATTGTGCTGATAGTTAAGTCAGTTAAGAAGTCAGATGGTGGCGCTGTAACTGCTGAAGGTGGAGGAAGATTCACCACTAATTAACTAGAGCCACTCTTTCTTCTTTATTCCAAGACATGTATTTCAATCTCACATGATCCACTGTGTGAATAAAACAGCTTCAGAGTTGCTGTAAGGTTTTTTTTTTTTTTTTTTTTCACTTTGACGGAGCCAGGCTAACGACTCCCATAGGATTCAAGTCTTTATGCTAAGCTAAAGCAAAATGCTACTACTAAGAACCAAACCGCTGGATGCACAGAGGTGAAAATGGTATCCAACATCTTGTCTCAGTCTGGGGAAAAAATGGGATTTTGCCTAAAATATCAGAGGATCCCTTCAAAAATCATTTGTCTGCTCCTCTTCATCTCTATCTCGTCCTCTCGGTTTGGAACCACATCCGATCTCACAGATAATCCAGAACATTTTAACAGAAACGTGTCCGTGCCGTGAGGTTTTATCTGCACACAGGTAGAAATGAAGGAGGCTTTAGTGAGAAACGAGCGTCATTAGCGCTGAGCAGCGTTCGGCTGTTATATTGTAAGACTAATGATAGTGATTAAACAGGAGAGGGAATATGCTTCCAATGACAGCCATTGACTAAAAGGTTCATTAGCCTAATGGCTGTCCCTGTAAATGTGATCACGGCCCCGCCCTCCACCGTAAGGCCCCCGAGGGCCGACTTCAGAGGTGCCTGTCTGAAAACAGTCTGCTTTATTAGCCCAGACTGCCGTGCAGGTTATTGCCAGCCCCTCCTTTACAAGGCTTTGGCTGCTGGACGAGGTGGGACGTCGCCAGAGGGGCGAACACGTGAAGCAAAGCAACGCCTGGAAAAGTCTGGCAGCTCGGATGGAAGCTCAAATCTCCTCAGCTCACAGGAGATGGCAGGACTCTCCACCCGTCAAGTCTCAGACGCTGAGATCCATGTGATGACGAGCCATGTGAAGCATTCATGTCTGTCCCGTTTCGTTAATCAAGTACTTCAGAGGAAAAAAAACACCCTAAATCAATTTAATCCCACTAAGAACCGGTGACTGCTGATGTGCTGAGCATTCCAGTCTCCATCCAGGAGTTTGGTGCCTGTTTCTTCTGGCCACTCGCAGACGAGGCGATGTCACGTCCAGATGTTTCTGGGAGCCTCAGTGGAGTCTGGCATCCCGTCACAGTCAGAGAGCGAGGCCCTCTCTCTAGAGCTGCCATTTCACACCGACGCTCTGCGATCACACAGGGAGACATCCATCGTCAAGGAGGACAGGAGAAGAAGAGGAGCCTGAACAGATCAGAAGGATAGCTCAGAATAGATCAAGAAGAAAAATTTGCACTCCAGTACCTCCAACTGGCCCTGCTGTGGAGGCTGTCATCAGTAATTCTGGGAAATGTGAGAAATCATCAAGTAAAGGAGAAGAAAGACGCGGCAGGTTGAGGGAAAGAGGGTTCACCAAGAAAGTAAATTACATTTCTTCACAAAATAGCTCCTGAAAAGTGTTGAACATCACAGGCTGATGATATATAACAGAAGAAGAGGATTCAGATTCCTCTGCTGTGCTTCCAAACAAACTGTCAGTCAGTCTCATGTTGTGCTTTCAGTCGTTTCAGTCACAATCAGAGTTACCTGTCTCACCTGACCTGCAAACCAAACTGCTCTCCTCCCCTCCAGGTGTCTTTCCGCCTCGAGTTCGAGCTCAGCCGCTCGGTCTTCCTGGACCACGTGCGCGTCGTCATGGAGACCAGCAGGTGAGACCGCTGATGTCACGCTCGCTGATTACCTGCGCTCCTCGACAGCGTTCACAGCCTCATGATTATCAGTGTTTGAGCCAGGCAGCTGCCAGTGTGTGTGCGACTGAAGAAGCTGGTAAATTAAAAAACTCAAAAAGCCAAAACATATTTGCTGTAATGATGAGTGTCTGGATATTGATCTTTAGAAAAAAACAAACAAAAAAAAAACAGTTTATTAAACCTTTATCAAAAAATGGGAGTAGGAGGCAGAGGCAGCCTGTCGAAGGAAGGATAGATAGATAGATAGATAGATAGATAGATACTTTATTCATCCCGAAGGAAATTCACAGTTTTCAGCAGTATCCACAGAGTACAAGATTAAGTAAATAAAAAATAAAGAATAATAAAAAATAAAGAATAATAAAAAAATAAAGAATAATAAAAAATAAAGAATATAAAAAATAAAGAATAAAAGATGACACTCGAGATCTAAAGATCTAAGTACCCAATGTGCAAAAAACAATGTGCAAAAAAACAAAAAAACAGTGTGCATCGATGTATACAATGTGCATAGATGTGGGCAATGTGCAAATTTACAGTATAAACAGATGATAAATAGCAGCAAGCAATATATACACTATAAACAAGGAATATATAAAAAAATAGAAATATGAACAGTTTAAACAGCAGAGAAAAAACACACATGGTGCAAAGCGTCAGAGCACTTCCTCACTGAGCTGTGTGTGTGTGTGTGTGTGTGTGTGTGTGTGTGCCTGCATGCATGCGTGCTCACCAGTGAGGGAGATGACGGATACCCAGAGGACAACATCAACGACATCTCCCTGCCGCTGAAGTACCAGGCTGACCTCGTCTTCACAAGGTGAGCTGCAGACACTGATTAGTCTACTAACCTGATTATTATCTGATAACTCTGATGATCAATTAATCATTTCAGTTCTGGATCAAGTGAAGGTGATTCCAGCTTCACCAAAATGCTAGGCTTTGCTTCCTTTTCTCCATTTATATCTTCAGAAAATGTATATTTTGGGTATTTTTTTGGCTGCTGGTCAGACTAAAGGAGCAGTTTGAAGACTCTGATCACTTCCCATGAGTATATATTATTATTTTTCACACTTTACACACTGAGTGATTCATCAGAAACGATACTTGATAGATTAATAGAGGACGTGGCTGAAGTTGACAGGAAAACCCCGATTAAATCACTCCTCAAAACGCATTTATGTAAAGCTGCTTTTAATTCTTCAATCCAACGTTTTTATTTTTGTTTTGACTTATTTATTTACCTTTTCATTGTTTGTTTTGTTCATTTGATTGTTTTTACATTCATATTTGTAGTTGTTTCACTTGCTTTAACTGACACTTTATCCCCATGTCTTTCATTATTTTACTCTATTTTATATATGTGCATTACTTTGCACTTTTTGACAAGTGCTGTATAAATGAAGTTTATTATTATTATTGATGTTATTATTTGATGACAGCCTGCGTAGCCACCTAAGACTTACTGAAGGAATGCCTGACTGAATCAAATAAATAACCACCCACATTGCAATTACTGATGATTAATGAACTTTCTGAGTTACTGACTGATTCATCAAAAAGATACTTGATAGATTAATAGATAATATTACATATTCATTATTCTGTTCCTCTGTCACTATCAGAGATCCCCACCCTCCTCGCTTTGAGATCAGAGCGGACTCGTCCTCGTCTTCGTTCTGGGACCAGTCAGGCAGCAGCGGGCCGAACTTCAACCTCACCTATTATGTGAGTAAAGAAACTGTAGACGGGACAGTGCACAGTAAATCTGTTAAAATATCCCTCTATGATTGGAAAAATCCACTCTAAAACAGCAGTTATAGCAGATTTATGGACTGTAGAGCAAACTGCAATAGGAGTTAAAGGAAGAATCCACCCTAAAACGTTGTTAACAGCTACTGGTGATGTATTTTGCATCTCTGAGTGCATTCAGTAGTTCTGTTTCGTCTTCAGTGGTAGACGAGGTCACATCCCATCCAGATGTTTCCAGCAGCTCCAGTTTGATATCAGAAAATATTTCCGCGATGTAAAACATCAGCAGTAAATGTCAGGTTTTGGCATCGGTTCCTCGCGATCAAACAGCGAGGCCGTTTTTTCTCGACGTTCAGAATGCAATGCTGCAACAAGAAGGAAACAACTCCACAAAAGAGGGCTCTCCAAAATATAAAAGTACAATTACTGTACCACAAAATAACTGGAACGTGCTGTCCACTGATTTTAACATTGAGTGAAGCCGTTTTCTAATTTTATTTTGACACGTCCCTCCCCTGTGGTGAGCAGATCCAGAACCTGGGTGTCTTCTCGGTGCCGGACGTCCAGTTCCGGGCCGATATCTGGGCCGTGACCCGGCGGGATAACCAGCTAGTTGCCATTACAGACTTCAGCATCGACCAGGTGTGATATCATGAGCCAATATCAGAGTGAGACTTTAACGAAACTCTCCGGGGAAACTGGATTCAAAAACTCACGTTGGCTTCATCTCATTCTGCCTTCTCATTTCTCAGCAGTCGGCCGGATCTCACTGCACCCTGCCTCGCCTCAGAGCAGCCAATCAGATCACAGACGAAGACCTGACTCATTTCTCTCAGCTGGTAAGACTGAAGGATCTCCTTTCAGATTAAAAAAAACAGAAGTCTTTAAAATCTCAAGGAATTAGTCTGGGTGACGGCGTACACGGTGCTGAGGCTCTGCCTGAGCACACGAGGCAGGATGTCACATAATGTCTGAATGTGCTTTTATTATGTGTGTGTGTGTGTGTGTGTGTGTGTGTGTGTGTGTGTGTGTGCAGAACCACAGTAACAGCGTCAGCATGGCGGTGCGGTGCAGACTGACGCTGCCGGCCTCCAGGGAGGTGAAGGTGACGCTCGGAGGAAAGCTCCAGCTGCCGGCTCTGCTCGCTGTGAGTCCTGTGAAAATGTGACCTTTACAAAATAAAAGTCATTTCATACACTCTACCGAGCAATGAGGCTTTGAGGAACCTGTAGGAGATCGTGCCACTGTGGCTCAAAAGGGATTATTTTTGTCTGATTCTGTGCTTTATTTTTTAAGGAACTTCCTGCTCATTCTGCCTTTAATGACCGTGTTTTGAGTGTTTCGATGTTAAACTGGTTATTTCCTGTCGCCGCTGCAGGTGAAGTTCAGGTCTCTGGAGCTGCTGAGCGCCGCCTCCATCCAGCTGGAGGCGAGCAGCCCCATGTTCCTGCAGGAGGACAAGCCAGTCAGACAGGTGAGACACTCTCACACACTGACCACCTGACTTAACCACTAACTGGCTGACAAATTCATAAACAAACTGACTAACTAACTCTACAACTAACTCCTTAGCTGGTCAGTCAGGTAACATGTAGTCCTGCTTACTTACCAGCTGGGCAAAAATCACTTTTTAATTGATTTGCCAATTACCAAAGTACCAAATTAACTAAAAAAGTGACCAAATGTACGACTGTTTCTCTCCGACTCAGAGCTGTGAGGGTTGTTAGCAGGAGAGAAAGCGGTCAGAAAGTAGCATTATAAATAAAAATAAAAATAAAGATGACACTGTTGAAAATAAAACTGGACCAGAGGAGGAAGTTGTCAGCTCTGTTCGTCTTTGAAGTCATGGCTGAAGTTGACAGGAAAACCCCGATGCCCCCATTTAAATCACTCCTCAAAACGCATTTTGACTTATTTATTTACCTTTTCATTGTTTGTTTTATTCATATGACTGTTTTTACATTCATATTTATAGTTGCTTCTGTAACACTTGCTTTTACTGACACCTTATCCCCATGTCTTTCATTATTTTATATATGTGCATTACTTTGTAACTCTGTTTTGAAAAGTGCTACATAAATAAAGTTTATTATTATTGATATTATTATGTGATGACAGCCTGCATAGCCACCTAAGACTCACTGAACGAATGCCTGACTGAATCAAATAAATAATTAACTACATTGTAAAATTACTGATGATTAATGAGCCTTCTGAGTTACTGACATTTACCTGAATGAGTTATGAGGATAGAAATGGAATTGAGTAGAATCATTTCCATTTATGATCGCCTCTCTGTGGGCAGAGGACAGGGCCCCGCTGAGCTGCTGCTGCCATCTGCTGTCACAAACGTTTATTACAGTCAGTTTGACTTGAACACTAGGCCACACGTGGGCAAAATGAACGTTCCAGCTCTTCTTTTTCACCATTTCAGACAAAGGAGATCACAGAACTACACCTTTGTTTGTCTCCCAAAACTACTGGGACGTGAATAAACGACAAGAGAAAAAAACAGGTCAAATATATATACACTTTCACACTCAGCGTCCACTTCATCAGCTCCACCTGCTCAATCTAATCCAATCTAATCCAGCTGTTGTGCCATAAAGTTTCCTCTCCTGCTGCCTATAACGCTCAGCTTGTCTTGTTGTCACGGTAATAGAGGTGTTCATTCACTTCTATGTTTGGCATTTGGCTCATAGTTAGTGCTGCTGTTGGACTGGACTGCACTTTACTGACAGCTGTTTCCACTATTCTGTCCCCCTTCATTGTATATAAATGGGGGGGACAAAAAATCAGAAACACCTCTCAGTATAATGCAGTCCAGTAGCAGACCTCTGCAAACTACAACCTCAGTAATAAACACAGAATTAAAGTGACACATTCTGCACAATGTCAACACAAACTGAACATTATAAACTTTGTTAAAAAGTAGAATTTATGTTGCACTGAATGGCATCAAGCTGGACAGGCATAGTGGACACTGAGTGTGTGTGTGTGTGTGTGTGTCTGTGTGTGAATGCATTGATGCAGCCACTAATAAGACCTGCGTGTTTTAATTGTTTAATAGTTTCTATTTTTCTTCTCACAAGAGCCGAGCCTTAGTTAAATCACATGGCTGTAGTTTGATTGTTTGCCTAATAAAGATGATAAAGGGTGTGTGGTGTCGCTCAACGTGTGGTGACGCCATTCTGAGATTAAAAAGGAAGGTCGTCCAGCCGCCGCAGATCGCCTGTGATCCTCCATGTGTGTGTTTCAGCCGAGTGATCTAATCAGAGCCGAGGGGTCAGGGCTGTCAGAAGGTCACAACACAGCAGAATGGAAACACTGTGTGTTAGCAGATTGTGGGAAACAGTGTGTGTGTGTGTGTGTGTGTGTGTGTGCTAACTGCTGAAATGCCTGCAGATAATCCTGGAGCTGAGGCGGGAGGAGGATTACAGCGTCCCGGTCTGGATTATACTGGGGAGCTCTCTGGGAGGCCTGCTGCTGCTGGCCTTACTGGTCCTGGCTCTGTGGAAGGTACACACACACAAACTCACACACACAAACACACACACACACACACACACACACACACACGAGTTGATTTCCCGGCTGCCTCTGAGCCCTTGGACCAGGCAGTTTGAAACTCACAGGTTTGATTTGTTTTGAAAGTCAGATGTTCATGTCAGCAAAAACGGTGAATATTCAGATTATTTTCCCAGAATCCTGAAAAAAAAAAAACATCTTCCCTCTCAAGTGGTAAAAATTTGTAAAAGTTTTTCCTTCGAAAACTCTGCAGCTCCTGATCCTGCCGGCTGAAAATCTTTTAGTTTAATGTTCTGCTGTCAGAAGAACTTTTATCACCTCAAATATTATCCAAATTATCTGAAAATGAAGCAAATAAATACATAAATGGATAAAAAGCAGCAGCATGTAACAATGAGTTTAAATGCAAGGCTATTCTAGTTTGGCATTTTCCATTAGTTTTTATTTTTATGTATGTATTTTTATTTTTATGTCAGGTTTTGGTTTAGTTATTATGAGTTTCAGTGTTTGTGACTTTTTTTGGATTTGTGTAATAAAAACTCAACAAAATATTAGACAATTTAAAAAAAATAAATAAATAAAGACAACCAAATAAACTGACAAAGAAGAAATGTTAAGACATTTTCTCTATGATTTTATTTTAGTCTGTCAGTTAGTTTTCATGTTTGTTTTTTTTAAAGACTCGTTTTCATTTTTATTTCAGTTGTTTCAGTTATGTTTTTTCACCTGTAGTTTTTCATTATTTCATTAGTTGTAGTTATCAGCTGAATGTTGGATTAAACTGTCAGGATGCTCACTGAAATAATCCAGATCCACTTCTCAGATATGTTTTTATGATTTTACTTGTCGATCATAAACAGCACAGTGGAATCTGCAGCAGTCACCAGATCTCCAGGTTGTTGTGTAACAGTGAAAAAGTGTTATTTGTTGTTGTTGTTGTTGTTGTTGTTGTTGTTGACGTGTGTACTGACGCTGTCTGTTGCCTCTCAGCTCGGCTTTTTCAACCGGCGGAGGAAACAGGAAGAGGAGGAGCAGCCGGTGGCCAATGGGAAGGCAGCAGAGGAGCTATAATGGCGGCCGCAGTGTGGGCGACGCCTCACCTCGCCCCGTCACTCAGGGACCCTGAAGCCCCGCCCCTGCTCAACTGACCACACCCCCCCACTTAACGAGCCAGACAATTAACCGGTGGACCGGCCACGCCTCCAAACGAAGCCACGCCCCTCTTCAGTCTGTCAACCAGCAAGCCACACCCCCCAGCTGACAAACCAACCAGTCAACCAGCCAATCACAATCCAGTCAGTAAAATCAGCAGCCGGTCAGGCATCCTTGAAGAACTCTGGACGACACCGGACTGAGTTCAGTTTTCCAAAATGAGTCACTGCCTTCGCCCTTCAAAATAAAAGCTTAGCCTTATGGAGTGGAGAGATATGTACGCAAAGCTTTTGGATTATATGCTGATGATGGAATTAGAACGTCCGAACCCGACCCGAGCCTGAGATTTTGCTCGTCCTCCATCGCTAGGTCACATTTACCGCCTGGAATAGCCTATGTGTTGCCTTCAGTGTCATCATGTAAACTCCTGGGTAACTGGCGATACGATACCATCACGATATTTGACCCACGATAACGACGGGATCACGATACCGATTCTGCGATATATTGTAACATCATCAGCTATGATACATCAGGATATCTATACCTGAAAAAGAGAAAAAATAGCCTGGAAACAACAAAATAATTTTCCAAAATGCAGGATCCAGTCGTGTTTTTACTACGTGACTGCAGCATGAACGTGTATTGATAATGTGAGTGTATTGATAATGTGTCTCCTGTGGGTTTTAAGGACCTGTGTTTTCATTTTGCACCCTGACACACCAAGCAAACAGCAGCAAACACGCCTCAAAGAACTTTCCCTCCTCGCTCGCTGCTGCTAGGCTCAGAAAAATTCACAATTTTCTGGCACGATTCAAAGAACTTTACCGTTTAACGCCAAAAGCCCAAAGCTGATCGCAAAAATCAATACGATCCTTCTTTCCATCGCACCTTATTTCAATCCATAGCCCATGCTAAAACTGGACACCTGGTTCTGTGAGATTCTTTGTATAGAAATCACCAAGTTGATATAATAATAGTAATAAATATAATTTTTAAAAACTACAAGAAGCTAGTGGGAGTTAAATCACGATGGACTTTATTTAAGAGACACGTCAGCGCTCTCTTCCTTCCAGGTATGATTAACTGCATCCATCTCCTCCTACCCAGAATGCCTTTTTTGGGGGTGGGGGCGGGTTTCCTGTAGTTGGTTGGATTACGTCGTCACTTCTCACCTGAGTTCTCTCGTCAGAGGACCGAGACTCTGTCCTCACCTGGACGAACCGGCTGGACTGAACCGAGGGAGGAAAAGGCCGCAGAGCTCAGATAAACCGACCTGACGTGCTGTCTGTGAACGCACCGCGAGGGCTGAACGCGTCGGCGAGACTTTAAGACTGAAACCAACCGTGTGTCTTATTGTACATAAGAAAAGAGCTTTATCCTGCAAACCAGACATGGCAACCCGCCTGCAACAGAAGACTACCTACAATGGCTGTTTTTTTTTTGTTTGTTTGTTTGTTTTTTTAATCATTGCTGTAGTCACAAAAATGTAAAAGTATCTTACAAACATATTGTATATTAATTCCAAATTCATAGCTGATGCACTTTTTGTTGTATTAAGACTTAAACTTGAAAAGTTTTTTGTAAATATCCAACTGTGTATACGAATATTTTTTAAAAAAAAGGATAGTGGCATTATTGTTTGATATGAAGCTTTGTGTCTACAAAGTGTGTGTGACGTGGGGAAGCTTCACACACGCAGGAGGGTTTGACATGTCGCGCTGTCGGTGTTGATTTTGGATCGAAGGTTGAAAAATGCATTAAATCGTGTTTAATAAGAGATCTGCGCTTTGTGCTGTGCTTCATTCACTTTCATAGAGTTGAGGGTCTGGAGCTCAGTGCTGAATCTTTGAAGGATTTTTTAAAAATTAATTTGAGGTTTTGCGGTCAGAGGAAACTTTTACAACAAACAGAACTTTTAACTCGATGTGTGAATTAATCTAATCTAATGAAGCGTTATGCTGATGAGACGGCAGGATTTTTCCAAATGTACAGCGTTCCCTTCATTTCCAGAGGAACAAGTCTTGGGGTTTCTGTCAGCGTTCGCTCAGCAGGTCAGTTTGTACCTTCTGGTTTTTCCGCCTTTCTCCTTCACCAACCAGTCAATTCTGACAGAAACTCAAAAAACAAAAGATCCTCATATGTGGTTATCGTTACAGACACACCAGCCGACAAGAAAATGTCACACCTCACTGGAGTTTGATGAATCTCACTCAAAAATGTGTTTTTTTTTCTGTTTCTGTCTCCGAAAATGTTTGTCACTCGAGAGGTGTTTTCACACTCCTCTGCTGAAGGTGGAGGTGTGTGTGTGTGTGTGTGTGTGTGTGTGTGTAAGATTCAGACAGACCCCGGGCCACAAATCCCCGGGCCGCTGCTTTGCATATCATTAGCAGCAGCTCGGCCTGGACTGCTGGTCGAGTTTTATTTAAAAAAAAAAAAAAAAAGTGGAAACGGCTGCTTCACATCAAGAATATTAGATTAGATTAGATATTAGATTATTTTTCATGGTTAGATTATGAAATATGGCACAGTTTTCATGAATGTTGCGGTCGTGTGAACAGAGCTCTGGTTACGAGCTGCCGGGTGGCCGGGGCCTATTTCCATATTCATATATATATATATATATATATATATATATATGCAAATTTTTAATAAGGGCAAGGTTTAGAGTTCAATTTAAGGCAAAAAGGGATGTTTTTTCAAGGTAAAAACATCTAAATATGTAATATTGATGAACAGATATTATTTTTAGGGGCTTAGTAAATGACCAGAGAGCCTTTGGTTTTAGAAAATGACAATCTACACATCTTTTCCCCCAGGGTTCTTCTGCTTGTGTTTAAGCCTCCACCCTGCCCTGAGGATAAACTCATACATGTCTGGTTTTGTCTCGAAAGTCCCAGGAGCACTGAAACTGAGGCACTGGGGGTTCAAGAATACGGTTTCTCTTACAAGTTCCTTAAAGCTTCCTTAAAATTAGAATATGCAGGTGAATGCAAAAGCTGAAAATAACAGGAAAAATCCTCCAGCGTGTCCCCAGCCTCAGCCCAGAGACCTGCATCAGAGCCCGACTCAGGACCCCCGCTCTGCTGTTTGTGGGTGGATGAGCTGAGACCGAAGGCGGCCTGGCGTCGCTGTGAGTCTGTCCAGGCCGGGTCATGTTTCCCCCGGCTGTCCCGCTGAGGCAGCTCCAGCCGTGCAGCTGCTTCTGGTCCACACCTCGGCTTCCGTTGTTTTGTTGCTGCTGCGGCTGACTGGACTTTCATTAAAGAGAAACTCACTACTGAATAATTAACTGCTAAATACAAGCTTGTGATTTCAGCCTGAGGCCAGCAGCTCCAGCTCACTGCAGCTCCTTTTAAACTTCATGAATAACACTGAGATGATCAGCTGTCTGTACTGGACACACCGACAGTCTAATAACCACTCTAATAACCAGTTCAAGAAGAGTTGAAAATCTGCAGAATGTTACCCCTTTGCATAACAATTTCCTCAATCCGAACAAGACCATGTGATCATTCTAAGTGGAAACACAGAAATCATCCAAATTTTCGTTAAAATTGTTCCAACACATCAACAGTGACATTTTTTTCTTTCCAGGCACGAACACTTCAGCATTACACCTCTCAGTTCGGAGTGAAAAACTCAAGATAAATGTGCAAATAAACAGCTTCCACACACACAGTAATATTCTGCAAACATAAACCAGGGATTCATGATATTGGATTTTTCCACTGATGATTTAATTTGGATTTATCCACTATTTTCGAACTCTTTTGGCTAATTGCTGACGCTGATATGGCTAAAGGCACATATGTTTTTCCATCTAATTGCAGAGAACATCAAGTCTCTCCTGTAGTGGAATTAATATTTTATTCTGCCCTCTGGCAGCTGCAGACATTAAATATGATGCTTTTCAAAATGTACACATTTTCTGGGCAAAACAAGAAAAACTCCTTCAACTGAAATGCCAAGACGAGTGAATGCAGACAGAAGAGCTTTGTTTGATTTTTTTGAAACCTTTTCTTTATTGACAGAAGAGCTTTTAATTTGACAGCATTCGTTTTGCAGGGAGGACAACAACAGCTGACATCGTTTAAATTAAAGTTTCCCTACGCACGGAGAATCTTTGGGTTAAGATCAGCCGACCCAGCGACCCCGAGAAAACAAGTCCTGAACCTCAGAGTCCCAGATCCTCATCCGGGAGCAGCAGACAGGACGCTGCCGCATTAAATTAAAAAAAAAAAAAAAAAAAAAAAGTGATGGGTTAAAAAAATACAATGAACACTCCTCTGTAAGTTTGACACCAGTTTGACACGCTAAATGGCACACTATGTTCACCTGACCCCCCCCCCCCCTCGCCCCCAAACACACACTCCAAGCCCTCCATCCCTCCCAGAAAAGCAGAAATCCTCCCCTCCCACCTCTAATGTCTCATCATGTGGTTAGAAGAGCAGAGAGACGTGACGGACACTGGACAGACACAATCTCAGATTAGGAGGACAAACGCTGCATTCACGCGTTCGCAGGAAAAAAACATAATCCGGCTTTCAAATGTCAGACGGCCCTGCATTCATGTGCTGCTCTGTCGAAAAACTAAAATCAAGTGAAACCAGAGGACAGACAAACGCGGCCGTGTGGTGGCTGAACACGCTCAGGTAATGCACTTCATTTAAAGGAACGTTAGTCGTGATGGTTAGTCTGGTGAACGGCGTCGTGTAAATCAAGTTGCCATGTGACGAGCTGACACAAAAGTTGAATTTTCTGCCGGATTGTGGAAGTTCAAAGCGATGATGGCGAGCCTTGGAAACCCGGGTGGCCCTGCAGTGAAAACCCCCACAGGCCTCAGCGTGGCGGCTGTCAGCTTCAACAGGAGAAGCAGCAGCAGCTATAAGACCATCTGCATTTTATTTTATTTTATTTTTTTTTTTTACATCAAACAGACGCTCTGCAGAAAACCAGCACCTTAGCTTAGCTGGTATTTTGATGGTTTCTAGCTCTTAAACTAAAAGATGGTGTCTCCGTGAGCCATCTGCACAAACACTAAACAGAGTCTCGCCGCACAAACTCACGCATGGCAAACTGAACGTGGTAATCCGCAACATTTCACCTAAATTTAAATAAAACGTCCATCTTGTCGCCCCTGTTACTGCTCTAAACACTCGGCGCCTGATGTGTGCTTCCAGCTGCACAGGAAGTGATGTGTTTTTTGTTTGGAATCAAAGGAAGAAGAAGAAGAAGAAGCGGGTGGTGAGAGAAATGCAAACTCCACACTGCAAAACTCAAAATCTTACCAAGAAAATTTGTCTTATTTCCAGTCAAAATATCTCATTAGACTTAAAATAAGACACGACCACCTAAGAAAGAACTTGTTTTTAGACAATTTTCACTTGTTCCACTGGCAAATTTTGCCAATGAAACAAGCAAATTTTCAAATCTCAAGTGAAAATTGTCTAAAAACAAGTTATTTCTTCAGTGATCATGTCTTATTTTAAGTGTTATGAGATATTTTGACTTGAAATCAGACATTTTGACTTGAAATAAGACAAATATTCTTGGTAAGATTTGGAGTTTTTGCAGTGCATCACAGCGACGAGCGCTCAGCGACAGAAATGGGGGCAAAGTTAAAACAGCACAAATTAAAAAGCAGAGTTTGCAGATGACCCCTCCGAGCTGTGTGTGTGTGTGTGTGTGTGTGTATGTGTGTTGCTGCTGCGCTCTGCGGGCCGGCGGTCACGGGAGCCAAACGTCAAACCGGAAACTGTCCACGCAACCAGGCACCATCAGCTGAGCTTCTACAGGCTCACTGTTAAAAGACCAAATAAAAACAGGGGAAAATAACTTAAGCGATATTTCATTTTGGGAAAACATTCATAGTTTCGGTGCTCAAGTCCTCATATAAATCTCTCCAGCCGACCAACGACAGCGTCCGCCTGCCCGCCCGAGGAACTAGAATTTGGAATTAGCAGGAAAAAGCAGTGAGGAGGATCTGAACGCCAGGGCTTTCTGCAAAAACTGAAAATATTTAATTTAATTTAATTTAATTTAAGAGACATATCACTAAAACACGCACCTGCTCCACCGATCAGTGCTTTTTAAAATAAACTAAAAAAAAAAAATCTCTCGCCACACGCCTCGTTTTGCAGAGGATCTGAACACACACACGTCTCGATGAAGCACGCGCTTTAAAAAAAAAAAAAACCCTCTTCAAACATGTTGATTATGAAAGAGCAAACATGATGGTGAGTAGAAACTCTGTCCAGCAGTTAGATCATGTTTTATTAGTGTGATATCCTGTTTTCCTTTCAATCAATCCGTAAAGCGAGAGAAAGCGATGTGTGTGTGTGTGTGTGTGTGTGTGTGTGTGTGTGTGTGACGGCTGATCTGCAGGAGGCCTGGGCAGCAGACGAGGTTGGAGGCGATTCGCTCGCTCGTTCATTCATTCCTTTATTCTCTCGCTCTAGTTTGGATTTTCTAATATTCTCTCTCTCGCTCGCTCGCTCGCTCGCTCTAGCTTATTCTGCTCGGTGAAGCTCCTCCCCCTCACGCTCACATTCAAACAGCCTGTAGAATCACAGTAATATGGCGACACGACTCTCTCCAGGCATGTAGATAAGGCAAAAGAAGAACCAGTCGAGTGATGTCACGGTTGTGCTCTGTGTTTCTGACCGGACCCGCCGCCCCGCCCCGCCCCGCCCCGCCCCGCCGCGGCGGCGCGGCGTTTCCTCCGTACGTCCAGCAGTAACGATGTGCAGTCAGCTGGGAAAAGCAACAGACAGACGGACAGACAGACACAAGACGGCCAACTGTGGCTGCTGGTACGTAGCAATTAATACTTAGAAAAAGAACCCCTCTTTTTTTTATAAAAAGCAAATATGTTCAAAAACCTGTTTTAACACCTGCGTCCTCAGCACCGTTTGGATTCATTAGAAAATTATAAGATTTTTTTTTGGAAAAAAAAAAAAAAAACAAGAACCAAGAGTCCGCCCTCGCTCTGTTGTGAGTCTTAAGTTCGTCCCCGTCTCAGTGGAACTCCACAAACTCCTCCAGCGTCTTGGGGATCTGGTTGCGGTAGGTGATCTGGTGCTGCCGGACGGCCCGCGCCGCCAGGCACTTGAGGCTCATCTTCATCTGGGTCTTCAGCAGGATCTCCGACACGCCCGTGGTGCTCTTGTCCAGCGGCGTCTTCTTCTGCTTGTTGGTCATGTCCGTGTGGGCGCCGGCCTCCACCAGGCTGATGATGATGGCGTGCAGCGTGAGGAAGTCGCTGATGGGCCGGTTGTACTGGACGATGACGTGCAGCGGGCTGTTGCCCTCGTTGTCGACGGCGTTGACCTGCGCGCCGCAGTCCAGCAGCAGCTTGGTGACCTGCGCGTTGGGGAAGCTGCACACGTCGTTGGTGTGGAAGTCGTCCACCGGCGTGCTGGAGCTGATGGCGAGGTGCAGCAGCGACGAGCCCTCGCGGGAGCGCGGGTCCAGCTGGATCAGGTTGTAGATCTGCTTGTTGATGCGCGCGCGCTCCTCCTCGGTGCAGGTGGTCTTGGTGGAGATGCAGGCCAGGTAGAGGAAGGTGAAGACGTTAGACTCGTAGTTGTCCATGGCCTGCGGCAGCTCGGCCTCGGGCGCCGCTTCCACGCGAGCCATGCTGCGCTGGATCTCCAGCACGCTGCAGCTCAGCACCTGCTCGACGGCCGGGGCCAACACCGGCTCCTTCAGGTGGACCATCTGGGAGAACACCTGGGCGAAGCGCAGCAGGTCCTTGTGCGTGTTGCGGTTGCCCTTCTGCCGCAGGCGAAGCGCGTGCAGCCACAGCTTGATGCACTGTTCGAACTCCATGTTGTCGGCGTAAACAGCGCCGCGGTAGATGATGGGATGCGACACGTCAATATTATCCGAGCCCAGGATGCGCTCCCGGACCATCAGCCCCTCCATGTGCAGGGCGTCCCGGTCCACCTGGATGCTCTCCAGCTCTTGGAGTGTTCTGCACTCGCTGCGCCCCCCGTAGGCCTCGATGGGCGGCAGCAGCTCCTTGGCGATGACGTTGTCCGGGTTGCTGTAGCGCTCCATCATGGCCAGGTGCAGGTAGTGGTAAGTCTTCAGGATGTCGTAGTTCTCTCGGTCGTTGGCGAACGAGGCGCCCAGCAGCTCCAGGGCCTCGATGCGGCTGCCGGAGTTGCAGTCGGCGTGCGCCAGCAGCAGCTCCACCACGTCGGCTTTACAGCTCTCTGCCGCCACCTTCAGCGGCGTCATGCCGTGTCCGTTAACCACCATGGCCGCCTGGCAGCGCACCAGCTCCTTCACAATGTCCAGATGGCCCGCCTCGGCGGCAAAGTGCAGGGCGGTGGCCCCGCAGTGGGCCTTGGCGTTGGGGTCCGCCCCTCGCTCCAGCAGGAAGCTCACCACGTCCGTGTGGCCCTTGTAGGCGGCGATCATCAGGCAGGTGTTGTTGTACTTGTTGGTGATGCTGATGTCGGCGTCGTGCTCCACCAGGTAGCGCACGATGTCCAGGCGCCCGTCGAAGCAGGCGGCCCGCAGCGGCGTGGAGTTGGTGATGGTGGTGTGGTTCACGTTGGCATGGTGACTCACCAGCAGGCGCACCACCTCAAAGTGTCCCGCCCCGGCTGCACACCATAACGCCGTCGCCCCGTCGATGACGTACCTGCAGGACGGGACAGGAAAAGCTCAAGTCAGGTTGATTTTTAAGCCCCAACACCAACCCAGTGTGAGTGGCAGCACTTACCCGTCGAAGCGCACCGTCCCGGTCTGCTCGGTGTCCACCTTGTAGTGGTCCAGCAGCAGCCGCACTACTTTGTCATGACCGTTTCGGGCTGCGATGATGAGAGGCGTGGACCTCTGGCCGGCCAGGTGAGTCACGTAGCTCAGCAGGTACTGGGTCTCCGTGTCGGAGTGGTTGAGCAGCAGGGCGGCCAGCGTCAGGACGCGGCCCTCGCTGGCTGCCTTGTAGACGTAGCCGGCCAGAGACTCCATGTGAGCCCGACAGCCAGCCAGCTCCTCCGCTCTCTGCTCGAGTGACGCCCGCGATGCCCCCCGCACAGCGACCCGCCTCCCATTAAAACATCGAGCGGAGCCGCGGCGCTCACATGAAACTGGCTCTTCCCCCCCCCGGAGACACGCAGGAGAGACGGGAGCGACTCCGCGGGGAAGCCGAGCGGAACTTCCTGCTCCTGAGCCTCCAACCGGCGGAGCTTCAACCCGGACACCAGGCAGCCGTTAGCCCCGCGAGCTAGCCGGCTAGCTTAGCCAGCTAACGTTAGCGACGCGGGCAGCAAACCGACGCGTCTGGCCGCCGATTCAACCCGAATTAACGTCGCCGCTTGTGGGACGCGATCAAACACATGTCCGGCGGGTTTTCTGCCGGGAAAGCGAGAGAGCGGAGAGAGAAGCCGAAGCAAAACACAGCCACTTTCACCTCTGCATTCCAGTGACTTGCCGGAAGTAGCGGTTCCACTTGTAAATGTTTCCGAGCGGACACTTTCACCATCGAAAAAGAGTTCCCCCTCTAAGGGAAACCGCGGCAACTTCCCCACAAGCACTCAAGTTGTAGTAGAATAAAACAAAGTGGAACGAATGAAGAAATAAAGCACTTTACTACATTAGCATTGAGGGAAAAATACAATAAAATGTCTCTAGAATATTGTATATTGTTGCATATTGTATATAGTGTTCATTGTATATAGGAATGTCATTTATTCTTTCTATTTTATCTTTATTTTTATTTTCTTTTATTTTTTATTATTATTATCATCGTTATTATTATTATTTGTATATATATTTTTTTATTTTATTTTTATTTTTATTTTTTACTTGCACAGTGCCGGAGTTGTTGCAATTACATTTCACTGCTGCTGTACCTGTACATTCATGCATGTGACAAATAAACCTTGAATCCTTGAATCCTTGAATCCTTGAATGAATGAATGAATGAATGAATGAATAAATAAATAAATAAATAAATAAACAAAAAGCTATAAATCGTGAGTTTATGGGGACCTATCATACTTTATTGCATTTTTTTTTTTTTTTTTTTGCTCCGTTGGTACCACAACTATATCATTCTTGTGTACTTGTGTGTACTTTTCTGTTATATAATGCAGCAGGCTACAGTGCAACATAATGCAGTGCAATACAATGCAAAACAGCTTTATTGCGGCCAGAAAATAATTTTTGCCCCTCCAAATCACAGTAAATCGCAAGTAACATCACAGAAAACAAATACATAACATAACAGTGAAGACAAAAACACAGCGCTGTATGCTGAAATAACGTTATTGTGACTTTATTGTATCATTTTGGTTGTTCCTGTGAGCGACCAGCACCTGCTCAGGTAAACACCTCACTTGGTTTTGCTGAGCAGGCTGCACACGGGACAAATGTTTGGATGTTTTTGTGTGGATTTTATTTGGCTGTTGGCGTTGTGTAGCAATAGTCAAACTTTTTTTTTTCTTTCTGCAGAGACGACCTTGATAAATAAATTCTTTATTTACCGTGGGATAACCCCTTGAGATGCAGCATCTCGTTTCCAAGGGGGGACCTTAAACTTGTTCTGGGTTGAGATGTGGTGACTGAAGGCCACAACATCATCATCCCCGGGCCCTGTGGATGGGGGGCACGGTCACCCTGGAGGAGACCCTTCCCATCAGGATGGAAAAGTTTCCTAAAGGATAAAGGTGATGAGGCTGTAATCTCCCTCTCTGAGTCCAGGATCTCCTGGAGGAATGGAGCTCCGTCCCTCCTGGAAACTTCCAGAGACTTGGAGAACCAACGCCAAGGAGCCTTGAGGATGTCCTGGTGGCTCGTGGTGGCCCGACACAAGGTTCAAGGTTCAAGGTTCCAGGTTCAAGGTTTTCTTTATTGTCCCACTAGGGGAGGTTTGTTTTGCAGCCAGGGTTCAGAGTGCAACATCAACACAATAAATCACAGAACCAGTGCAACGAAATGGAAATACGTGTGCAAGAGTGCAACCAGAGTGATATTTACCATTATGCATATCAATAACACTTGGGATAAAGGAGGCATGGAGGCTTCTGGATGGTCCTTAGAGTCCAATAAAGCCCCAGCCTGCCTGTTGTAAGGGTCTGTTATAAAATCTTGGTCTGCCTCCTCCTTCAGATCTAATTCAACAAGATTTCCAGGTCTATTCTCACTGGACAGACTTTGATTTCTAGACCAAGCAAAGATGGAAAAGGCCAAATCAGATTCAGTGAAGCTTCTGTAGAGAGAGTCGTCATCTCAGCAGAAACCTTAAAGATTTGATTTTTCATCAGGAGAAAGAGTCTTTGCTGCACTTTTTGTCAGAGGTCGCGTCACTATTCGATTTGAAACATAAAGAACTGGTGAAAACTTGTATCTCCAATTTTGTTGATGTTCATGTTTTGTCTAAATTTGGGTATTTGCACGCTCCTCTGTGGGTTCATAACGTTCAGCAACCCAAACTAAAGACTGGACACAAAACTGTTTTCCTTTGTTTCTGAGAAGCTGATGTGGAAATATGGAGATACAAGGTTTTCTTTGGACGGCAGCGTTATGACTGTCGTTTTTTTGACACATGAAGATGGAGACGGAGGAAGGACTCATCCCTCCACACCACCGGGCCATCATGATCCTGATCCCCCCCTTCGAGAACCTCCCTAACACGCCTCATGTTGGGTTTTCCATTGATTTCCCGCCGTCTGTGTGTTTGCAGGGAAGCTGAGGCGCTGCTTTAAACATCTGGCTGTGGAGATATTTATCATTTCAAGGTATGAAATCTGGGTCGATGATGGCCACAAATTGAAATGGCTCTTTAATGCTGAAATATTTAAGACTGCAAATTTTATTTCCAAGGCCTGAAACAGAAGGCAGCATATTTTGTTTAACTGATACATAATTTGAGGGGTATATTTTGGAAGTGCCTGGTTTTGGATTTGACTTTGTATTTCTGATTTACTCTAATGTGTAGTTTGTTGTTGTATGTTTGAGCATAATTTTGTAATGTGTGCAACAGTGTCTTGTAAGTCCATATGGGCTGGGCTTCTGAGTGAAGCACGACACTTAAATAAAAGAAAATCAATCAATCAATCAATCAAATCTTGTCCAAATTGTGCAGAGGTGGGCTGTGTATCGATCAGGTTTGTCCCAGACTTACTCTCCTCTATTTTGCATCTCTATCATTTTAAAAAATGTTTTATGGACTTGATGTGGGCTCTTTTGTAGTTAAGTAAACATCATGAGCCTCTAACTGTGCACAGCTGAGACCAGATTATGTCTGTCTAATGAAAATGTGAGGGGGGTTATGTCAGATTATAGGTTTATCTCCAGGCAGCTGAACCTGGTGGATCACGGTTGCGCCCGTGCACGGAGGCTGCGGCGTGTTTCACCACACGATGACTCGCTCTTTTTTTACAAGGCTTCGTTTCAGAGCCTCGGAGCCAATGGCTGCAGCCGGGGGGAAACCACCCGGAGAGCGTCACGAGACCGAGGGGCGTTCATGTGTGAGCCGGTCAAAAGCTGAGCGATATGAACTCTCACAGGTGACAGCATCAGGAGCTCACTGCCCGCTTGGCTCTCATGGACTTTAGTGGGTTTAGTGGTGCTCACACGATTTTAACAGTGCAAACAGTGTTTTAATGGCATGGACGGCGTGGGATTAGGCCTTTAGTCTGTACTTTGGAGGCGTTGGACAGTGTTTTAGAGGGACAGACGGTGTTTACGATGAAGATATATGAGTGATCAGCATTTTATTATCAATCTCTGTGGCTCTTATTTTTGTTTTTGTGACTTTTACTGAAGCTGAGTGAAGCACACAGTGTTTTAGTGCCATATTCAGTGTTTAATAGTGTATTTTAACATTATAGACAGTGCTCCAGTGGTACAGGCAGTGTGGTGTATTAGTGTCTCAGCTGTACTGACTGCACTGTAATGGTTAAACAGAGCATACATACCGTATATGAGTAGTGTGGACAGTCTTTTGATGGTGTAGACGGGGGTTTGTGGTCCAATCAGAGGCGAGGGATGCAGCCGTCGGTCCGGAAGCGACAGAGCTCGGCTCTTCACGCAGCAACTTTCACGCTCAGGTTTGGGAATTTCTCTTTTCCTTCGTATTTAATCCTGTTCTCAACCAGCTGTGACAGATTATTACAGAATTTAAACAATCCTGTCATTTTCAGCCCATCCTTGCTGTGTAGTTTGTGTCTGCTGTATGCAAAATACATTGATACGTACATGTGCTGTGGCAGAATATGTTCATATGTTGTTCTGTTGTATTTTCCCACATGAGCTACATGGATGTTTTTTTTTTTTTTTTTTAAATCCTGAATCACAAAACCAGAAATCACCTGTGAGCACTTTCATGATTAATTTAAAGGCCTTGTATTATTCAGTTTTTATTATTTTCTTATGGCTCAGAGTCAGAGTAATGCTTTTACTGATGTTTTGCAGGTAAATGTTGTTTAGTTAAAAGGGACTCTATCAAACTGATTGAGAGTCGTCACAATGCCGACTGGCAATTCAAATGAAACCGGAGCTGCGTTCAGCCCAGACCGGTGATTTTCAGCGTTTGGCCTGTTTACCGCATTTCTCCCACATTTTACATCACAACAAACTTTTTACAAACCAATGCGGAGGTGCCACTGCTCGCTTTGGGAGAAGATCAGCAGAAAACCAGGAGCAAGTTCAGACGTGATGCATTTATTTGAGTTAGTCCTGATTAACTGTCTGGAAAAAGGGAAGGAGTCTGAACGTGAAAAAAACAACCTTGAACTAAATCAAAATTCAACCCTGTTTTCACTCCACACATTTGGTTTTCACAGGTGTGTTAAGAGTAAATTTTGAATTCCTACAATCAGGCCCCTTTAATGTGATTCTGACTGTTTTGTGACTTCATGTCTGTGTTGACGCCCGCGTTCCTTGGCTTCTCTTTAAAAACAGATTGTGGATCTCAATGGGACTAACCTGCTTACATAATAAATGTTAAATAAAAAATGCAACCGGCAGCACGTTGGCTTGTCCTCCACTGGATGTGGGACAGATAAACCTGATGAGATTAGAGCTGCGGGGAGGAAAGGGAGGGCGTTGGTTCAGATTATATGATGCAATGAGCCAATTTCCCCCGATTTTCTGTCACACAGTGATGGAGAGAGGAACTACAAACTGCTACTCAGGTAGAAGTACTGTTACTGTGCTGGTATGTGACTGCAGTAGAAGTAGAAGTACTGTTCCTCTGCTGGTATGTGACTGCAGTAGAAGTAGAAGTACTGTTCCTGTGCTGGTATGTGACTGCAGTAGAAGTAGAAGTACTGTTCCTCTGCTGGTATGTGACTGCAGTAGAAGTAGAAGTACTGTTCCTCTGCTGGTATGTGACTGCAGTAGAAGTAGAAGTACTGTTCCTGTGCTGGTATGTGACTGCAGTAGAAGTAGAAGTACTGTTCCTCTGCTGGTATGTGACTGCAGTAGAAGTACTGTTCCTCTGCTGGTATGTGACTGCAGTAGAATAGAAGTACTGTTCCTCTGCTGGTATGTGACTGCAGTAGAAGTAGAAGTACTGTTCCTCTGCTGGTATGTGACTGCAGTAGAAGTAGAAGTAGTGCAGTAAAAATCTCCTGCAGTAAAAGTCCAACGTGTCTCATTTCAAATGTCCTGGCAGTAAAAGTGACTGAGCTCCTTTTTCCAAACAGTAACTGTGTTAGCTGGGATCTTTTCCATGCAGTTAAAGGGGCATTGCTATGCTTTTAAAGGGGCATTACGTTCAACTGACAAGGGTTGATTGAAATGTAGAATGTGGAATAAACACATAGTATGATGACTGAGTCATTTGTCACTGATATTTTCCCCACTTTTTCAACAATTATTCCACCTTTTTTTTTTAAACCGGTTGAGTCTAAATGTTCCTGGATGCACTTTTTCATGGGGCAGCTCTTATTGTGAAATCTGTAAATGACAAAAAGTAGAACCAGGTTGCTCTTCTCGTCTTAAAACCACTGATAGCTGACGTGCAGCTCTTACCTCTGCTCTACAAGATGCCAACATGTCACCCCTGTCCTGTCCTCACAACACGGATCATCATGTCGTGTCCTACATGTTAAACGCTCTGTCAGCATGTTCTACCCGTGTGTGTGTGTGTGTCCTCCAGCGGCGCCGGCTCCAGGGAGATGGACTCGGCTCTGCTGAAGCCCCGGTTCCACCTGGACCTGTGGATCGGCTTCACCGTCCAGAGCTGGATCCTGGATGTGGGCCGGCCTGTTGTCATGGTAACGGGATGTGGGGATGCAGCCGGCCTCTGGCGTTCATCCCTCTGGGCTAATTCATGTTTTAGCCTCCGTGCGGCCCTGACAGACAGCTCATGTACAATCAAACCCAAAGGTGGACAACATTATACTGAGAGGTGTTTCTAATTTTTTGTCCTCCCTATTTATTATACATGAGGGGGGACAGAATAGTGGAAACAGCTGTCAGTAAAATGCAGTCCAGTCCAACAGCAGCACTAACTATGAGCTCAATGCCAAACACAGAAGTGAATGAACACCTCTGTTACTGTGACAAGACAAGCTGAGCATTATAGGCAGCAGGAGAGGAAACTTTATGGCACAACAGCTGGATTAGATTAGATGAGATTATACAGGTGGAGCTGATAAAGTGGACACTGAGTGTGTATCTTCATGAGAAATTCAGGGTATATAAAAAGTTTGTCATAGTACACAAATATTTAAATCGAGTCAAACTTATGTGAGTCTTGAGAGAGTTTAACAGACAGACAGACAGACAGACAGGCAGACAGACAGACAGACAGACAGAATAATTGTCCCTGCTGATGTGTCGTCGCTCCTGCAGCTGGTCCTGCCTGCAGACTGGTTTCCTCTGAACCGGCCCGGGGCGGCGGAGTACCTCCACCTGGCGTACAACATCACCACCCCGCTCATCCTGCTCAAGGTAACCAAGCCGGAGCACAAACACAGCTGCTGCTCGCCGGGGGTCAGACACACAGGCCACACACACACACACACACACACACACACACCGAGCTAATGATCCTGTCGTTACCCAGGATGAGGAGGACAAAGTCACCCTGCAGCGGCCCAGGTCACTATTGGTAAATTTTGGCCTGCAGGTCACAAATTAGATGATGCAGATGATGCAGGACAAGCCTCACCTGGGTGTAGGTTTTTACTGTGTAACATGATGATTAACTCTTAAATCATCGCCTTCTGAACTGAACTCTGACCTCCGTGTGCCTCAGTGCAGGTTGGTATAGTTCACTAAAACGAAACTAAAAAATAAAACTAGATTTGAAAAAATCTTTGAAACTAGACTTCAGAAAAAAAAAAAAAGCTAAAACAAACTGCCATGATATTATTTACTTACAAAACTAACTAAAATAAAATTAAAATGTACAGAAATTGTCTTTAGTTTTAGCCTGTGTCTGTTTTGTCGTATTTGTCAGGACAACACGCAGTTTCCTTCACAAAGTGTTGTGTTTGTATTGTGATACCTCAAACCTCCAAACACCCCCCAATATGTAACTTATAAAATTTATAACTTATGAAAACTAAACTTAAACTGAAACTAGCAAGCTCACTCTGGAAACTAACTGAAAATAAAGTGTTGAAACTGTTGAGCTGAAAACAAAAATTAAGAATGAAAAACAAAAACTAATGGAAAAATACCAAACTGTAATAACTCTGCTCCCTATGCAGTCAGCTCAGCTTTATCCACAGAGCACCCTTCATGCTCCAAAGAACACAGACAAAAAACTAAAAGCAACAGACACATATGAAAAAAAAGAAATAAAAATAATATGAAACAAAATACACACAAGCATAAAAATAAATCTGAAAAGCAGTCGGCGCCCAGCCAGCAGCTTCCTGCTCAGCTTTCCTCTGCAGATTCTTGCTGCTTTGTGTTGGGATTCAAACCGACAACCTCCTGCTCACAAACCCACTGACTTTGTTAATTTATTGCTCTGCTCTGACAGATTATTTGGGGCTCTGATTGCATTTATTTATTGCATTTATTTATTAATTGCATTTTTAGGTGAAGGCAGATGGGTTAGATAGAGGACGGCAGAAGTAATAGGTTTCTATCTGTATAATCAACTTCTGATTAACTTTAAAAACCTGAATAAACAGAATATTTCAAAAATTAAAGATGGGACAGCAGGTTTGAGGCTGAATATGGCTGGAGTCGTGCTTTAAGACCTAAATAACTTCACAACATGAAACTGAATTATGACACTTGAAAAACGACAGCAGTGAAACTGAAAAAATAAACAACTGAAATGTTTCCTCTGTCCCTCAGCTGATTGAACGCAGCCCCAGGACGCTGCCCCGCCCGGCCCTGCACCTCTGCATCATCGCCGTCGTCATGGGAACGAGCATCCACCTGGTGGCCGACTCCATCACACAGCGCCTCCTTCTGATTGGCTACCAGCTGCACCTGTCCGTCAGGGAGAATCCCATCATGAAGAACATCACGCCGAGCTCCTTGGTGACATTTTCATTTTGCTTCATCAGAAACGACTCTCCTCATTTATTGGTTCATTGAAATTTGAACGTGTCACAAATTTGGACGCAGCATCCCATAATCCAGCACACACAATGCAAGCAAGTGACCAACACCTGTTTTTAATAGTGGTTTAGGGTTAAATTTAGGATTAATAAGTGAGGCTTCTCCGTGTAATCATGTTCTCGTATTCTCATTTCGTTTCGCAGATCGACTCCTTCGAGCTTCTGTTTTACTACGATGAGAGTCTCGGCCATTCCATGTGGTAAGAAGGCGCCAAACTGGCGTTGTCATAGCAACAGCAGCATCACCTCAGGTCTACAGTAATGGAAATAAAAGTCGATTTGTTTCCAGACCAAACTCTCCAGGAAGTTTTTCAAAAACTCTGATGATGATTTTATTGTCAAAAACAGCCGGACGAGAGCAGCCGGGGATGCAGCGTTATCAGCTGATATCCACTTTAATAAGCAATATCAGCATCATTCAACATCATATCAACATTATTTTTTCTATTTTTTTCCAAGAATATGTCACTTGATACAACTGATACTGATACTGTCAACTATGAGCAAAGATAAAACTAACGTGTTCTTTTACTTTAAAAATTAAGCAATTAATTAATTAAGAAAATAATAAGTTAGAACATTTTTATTGAGATTAAATTGTCGGGAAAGCTTTACCTGTTGTGTATCTTTGCTTGACAGTTGTTTTCATGAAGCTCTCTGAGACTGAATCTGTGATTAAGGCTCTCAATAAACTTGAACTTGCACTAAAACTCACAAAATCATATATTGTACATTGGGGTGCACATATACATCGATGTATGTTAATATGCAGATCACTATGGGCTGATATGAGTGGACTAATGGAGAATTTGGTCATCAGAGGTCAGAGGTCACCGCGGTGTTTTCCCTGTTCATGTTTTAGTTTTAACTTTTATTTCTGTGCAGAGGAGTTCAGTCAGAAAAACCAAAGTGGAAATGCACTCATGACATCACATATCACGTTGAATGATGCTATTATGTGAAAGGAAAAGTCCACTAGTGCTAAATACTAACTACATCTCTCTCTCTCTCTCTCTCTCTCTCTCTCTCTCTCTCTCTCCTGCAGCTACATCCCCCTCTTCCTCGTCCTCTTCCTCTTCTTCAGTGGTTGCTTCACCCACAGGAAGCAGGAGGTGAAGATGCCCCTGGCGGCCTGGATCCTGCTGCCGCCCAGTGCTGCCCACTACTGGTCAGACCCGGTCACGGCTCAGTGTTTCCAGACAGACGTCCCGTAACTCAGGGGTCACAGGTTCGATCCCCGCAGCAGCCAGTGTGTGTGTGTGTGTGTGTGTGTGTGTGTGTGTCAGCCTCTGTGTCCTCGAGCAAGGCACCGAAAACCTTCCTGCTGGCTCAGCGAAAACAGTAGCAGCAAAATGATTGAACTGTAAAACTTTATTTATAATTGTCCCGGGGATGAAAATGTTCGGGACACACAGAAACTGCTGATTTAAAGGAGCAGTCCCCTCAAACCCACTTTTAAACATCATTAATCTGTGATGTTCCACATATTCACTGACATCAACAAATGGCTGTTTTTAAATAGTTTTTCATGGTGGATTCAATAATCTTACGAGAAACACACACACACACACACACACACACACACTTTGGAAAACATGGCAGAGCTGATCTTGTTTTCTTCGTCTGACTGCAGAAACATTTACAGGCTGGTCAGCGAGCCAGAGGCGACCAGACGAGCAGCAGACAGCAGAATCAGATCAAATTCCTGCGTCATCAGTCTCACAAACAACAAACAGTAAACAGGTCAAGGGTCAGAGGTCACACACAGTGAGATAAGGCTGATATCTGTCTGATCCTCAGGGTCAGTGTGTGTCTTGCTCAGGACACCATGATCTCCAAAAGCCCCCCAGCAGATTAGTTATTGATTTTTTATCCACTAAAAAATGTGTTTTTCTTCTGTTTCTGTCTCCTAAAATGTGACTCTCCTGACTGGATCTGCTCTCATCAACAATATTAGATTGAATATGTCACAGTTTTCCTGACTGTCACAAATGAAACCTCCTCATTCTGTGAACAGAGCTCTGGTCAGGCAGGGTTAGAGTTGCATTCAAGGCACAAAGGGATGTTTTTCACGGAGTAAAAATCTAAAAATGTAATACTGATGAACAGATTTTATTTTTGGGGCTAAATGACTGGAGGTTGACTCGTCCAGGACAGCTGACCTGGTGCATCACTGGCAAAAGTTTTTGGGTTGAGCGGAAAAAAGAAAATAGGACACAAACGCACAAATAAAATAATAAAATAAACAATAAAAACAGTATGAAATATTGAGCGGTAACAGAATATAATATGTATGAGGTGTTATAAGTGCACGCTGCTGTCAATAAACACATTTCAGGCGGCTGACTTACTAACATGTATACGTCTAAATGTAGTTAAATGTAGTGAACCATAACTGAACCAACCAACTGAACCATAATTCAGTCAGTCAGAGAATAAAACAAATACTAAGTTCAGACTGTCTCTGTGGTTAAAGGCAGTCAGGGTGGCTTATTAAACACGGGTCAGGCCTGCTAAACTAGGAATACATGCTGCATACAGGACACGTATATATACCGAGCAGCATGGATGATCCACGTTAAGGTGTGCATTAAAGGGTTTTAATGCACGGCACAAAGCGGCAGGTGGTTTCCTCCATGCGGTGCATTAAAACCCTTTAATGCACACCTCATCATGGATTATCCCGCTTACAACCTCCACTTTCCACAAAGGTAGAATAACAGCATTCACTTCTTTCTGCAGAGCCTCCTGAGCACAACATCAAAAAATCGTGAGGAAAAAAAAAAAAAGCTCGCCAAACTGTTGTTTCGGCCTGTTGCTATGGTTACGTAGGTGAATTGGGAGCTGTATCCGTGGTGTGTCTCTAGGCGACACGTAAGTCAACATCTTGCCGCTTTTGTCTATGAGTCTTCCGAGTCTGTCAGAAATCATTAGAAAAATACTTTACAGTCAATTTTATTATTAGGCTAATGAGTTAGGTACACATTGTTTTAGTCCATGTCTGCATTAATTCGTCCAGCTGCCAGAAACACCAATACAACTGTGAAAACGAGGTTGATAGCCACCAGATGAGTTTAGAACAGTGATTAAACCTGTGCTAACACACACCCCTCAGCCAATCAGAAACAAGTATTCATCTAGATAATGGCGTAATATCAATATCAGTATCAATATTTATAAATTTAATGTGATAAAATAACAATCAACATGTTCACGGTGAAACTATTCGGTTTCTTTTTTGACTCTCGTGTTGCTAAAACACATCAACAGCTTGTTCACAGTGTGAGGTGATGCTGTATGTGTGTGTTTGTGTGTGTGTGTGTGTGTGTGTGTGTGTGTGTGTGAGCGGACACCTCCAGGTGTTGGTAATAATTTATGAGTGTGTGTTTCTCAGGTGCTGCTGACTTGTTGGTTTCTTCACTAACAGCTTCACTGGAGGATTAAAGGGCCGTCCAGTAATTTTTGAATGTCATTGCCCTTTAATAGCGACCAGGGAACTGCAATATCAAGTAGTAATGGACAGAAATAATGTATGAGTCTAAATTTCCCGTTAACAAGGAAAGATCTAGTTAATAACAGCAGATTTCCAACCTAAACGTTGCTGTGAAAAGCTGATAAATCATAACTCTATATTCTGAAATATTGACTTTGCTTTGTTGCTTCCTTTTTGGCATAAAAACAAAATGTGCAGTCATGTTGAATTTCTTTCTCGTGGGACATTTGACATCTGTGACATTCATGAGCGATCATTCAGACACACCCAGGCTGTGCTGCTGTGAGAGTGTCTGCACACAGCCTTCAAACTGCAGAGTGTTTTTTTTCCCCAAAAAATGCCATTACTTACTCTGGAAAGATTTGGATTCTATCTCTCTTTGTTTGATGCATTGATGTATTGATGATTATTGATTTGATATAATGACGATATTTTGCGTGGAAACATGGAAGTTGTGATGCAGGATAAATTTGTGAGCAGCTGGATTACCGCATCATATCGTATCGTAACGATTCGTATCATAACGAATAGTAACGTATCGCATCGCAGCGTGTCACATCATATCGTATCGTATCATATCATATCGATTCATATTGTATCATATCGCATCATATCGTATCGATTCGTATTGTATCGTATCGATTCGTACCGTATCGCATCGTATCATATCGCATCGTATCATATCGCATCGTATCATATCGCATCGTATCGTATCATATAGTATTGTATCATATCGTATCGATTCGTATGGTATGGTATGGTATGGTATCATATAGTATCTATTCGTATCGTATCGATTCATATCGTATCACATCGTATCATATCGCATCGTATCGTATCATATAGTATCGTATCATATCGTATTGATTCGTATGGTATGGTATGGTATGGTATCGTATTATATCATATCGTATTGTATCGATTCGTATCGCATCATATCGTATCATATCGTATCGCATCGCATCGTATCGATTCGTATCATATCATATCGTATCGTATCATATCATATCGTATCGTATCGTATCGTATTGTATTGATTCGTATCGCATCATATCGTATCATATCGTATCGCATCGCATCGCATCATACCGATTCATATCACATCACATCGCATCGTATCGATTCGTATCATATCATATCGTATCGTATCGTATCGTATCATATCATATCATATCGTATCGTATCGTATCGTATTGTATTGATTCGTATCGCATCATATCGTATCATATCGTATCGCATCGCATCGCATCATACCGATTCATATCACATCGCATCGCATCGTATCAATTCGTATCATATCATATCGTATCGTATCATATCATATCATATCGTATCATATCGTATCGTATTGTATTGATTCGTATCGCATCATATCGTATCATATCGTATCGTATTGCATCGTATCGCATCGCATCGCATCGCATCGTATTGTATCAATTCGCATCGCATCGCATCGCATCGTATCAAATCGTATCATATCGTATCATATCGTATCGTATTATACCATATCATAATGTATCATATCTTATTGTATCTTATGAATTGTATTGTATCATATCATACCGTATCTTATTATAATATATTGTAATTGTACCATACTGTACTGTAACATATCATATTGTATCATTTTGTATTGTATCACATCGTATCGTGTGTTATGATATTACACTGTATCATATCATTTTGTATTGTATCATATTGTAAAGAAAAAAAAGAGGACAGAGAAGTAAACTTGGGCTTTATTACCTACCAGTGGCCATATGTGGAATCAGCACAGGCCATTGGTTAACAGTGAGTCTGAGTATTTCCCCCTGTAGTGTTCACTGACGTCATCGTGTCCACCGGATGTGAGGTTGTTAATGCTGGTGAGGGGCTGATGCACGGCTGACTGAAAACATTTTCTCCAGATTATGACGACTCTGTTCACTCTATTTCTGTGTGGCCATGTTCATATCACTCTGCAGGTACACAGCAGTCCTGTGTTAGGGCTCTTATTGTGTAGTTTCACCACAGAGATGCTTTAAGTTTCATCTCATCTCTTATTCAGAGTAAGTGAGCAGCGAGGCGTTCAGGGTCCTGCTCGGACACTTCAGCAGCAAACGAGGCGTTTGCAGGGATCGAACCTGTGACCCTCCAGTTGGGGATCAATGTGTCTGATCCCTTATCCGGTTAATAAGTTAATAAACATCAGTATTAATTATAATAATAATACTAAAACATTAACAAGTGAACAACCGTTGTGCTGCTGGCAGGTATCTGATCACTGAGGGACAAACCTTCATCCTCTTCATCTTCACCTTCTTCGCCATGACCGCCATGGTGATGCACCAGAGGAGGCGGGGCATGATCCCCGAGATTAACGGCCTGTTCCTGCTTTACAGGTACACACACACACACACACACACACACACACACACACACACAAGCAGAGAGAGAGAGAGAGAGAGAGAGGAATGTGTAAACTTTGGCCCCTTCTCTTAAATTTCAAGCTGCACTTGTTAAAATCACATTAGCTAAAATGAGATTAGATTAGATTAGAGTAGAGTAGAATAGACAGTATGATAGTAAACAGAACAGGCGACGCAGGATGTGAAACGCTGACGAGCTGCCGGTTTGTGTGCAGCTTCTCGTTGGCGCTGCTGCTGGTGGCGCTCTGGGTGGCCTGTCTGTGGGACGATGCCGTCCTGAGGAGGAAGCACCCGGGCCTGATCTACGTCCCGCAGCCCCGCGCCGTCTACACCCTCCACCTGCGCCAGCACACCTCGCCGCAGCAGCCGGACCGCTCACACGCTGCTCCCATCCAGATGTAGCACGTGTTTTACGTTTTGTGAGGACCGATGAGGAGACACATCCACTCACTCTCATCCATGACAAGACGTAACCTCGGCTTTAGAAGATAAACTGCAGGGAAATGAAACAGTTACCCACATAAGTTACCCAGAAATTTGAAAAAATATATTCTGGAAATTTTTTGGTTATTAGTTATCATCAGCTTGGATGTCTGAATCGTTTCATTTCATTCAAATCACCATCATCAGGATACGGCATCATCTTTCTTGCAACACGATGGTTACAGAAACATCTTGAGCAAAGAGCTAAACATAAAATATTAGTGTTGTTGTGTTATTCATTACTGAAAGATAGTGATCATAATACATACAATGCATTGTTGCTATGCCAACAACCACTTCCTGTAGCGTCTGATGGTTGCTGCCAATGCAAAGTTGAACATTTTTCAGTGTATCTGCGGTTCCGTTGTTAATAGAACCGATACCCACAAGGGGGCGCTGCCTTGTGTGCATGCTCCACTGACTTTAATGATTTTCGTCATGTTGGCGTCTCTTTATTGGCTTAAAGTTGAGGTCGAGGCTACTTTATGCAACTTACAGGCGTCCATCACCTCTGGAAAACTCGCGTGAGACTTTTAAACTAACCATCATGATGATGTAAAGTGAAGACAGACTCAGCAGCTGCACGGTTTATTTCCTCCTCAAATGTTTTCAGAAACACATTTCACTCGACTGCTTTCATAAAATATCAAGGAAACTTCCAAAAAAGAGCCGCCGTGTTGGTCCAGTTTGAAATCCAGGAGAAGACGGCCCACTAGTGAAGGGTTCGTCCAATCAGGTGCAGCGAGGGAAGTGTCTCTGCGGTTATAGGACAGAGCAGCTGTCAATCATCCAAATACAAGAAGCTGCGCAGCACCTAGAATCAAACACACACCCCTGCAACACACACTGCCGCAGAAAAAATGCTCTACAGCCTTTACAGCAAATAGGATTCCTTGCATTTTTGGCACAGTGTCCGATCCTGTATGCAACCCTACCCTAACCCTAACCCTAACCCTGGCAGGGTGTGTACCACGTGTCCTGACAGCGGCCCGGCTTTGATCCAGACTGAGCTTTTTGCTGCAGGTCATCCTTCCCTGTCTCTCTCTGCTGTCACTTTGAAAAATAAAACAGAAATAACAAAAAAAAAGTTTAACAGAACAAATAAATAAAACTGGACACAGAGCAGAGTTAATGCTTTGGGGACAGAGGGCGTGTTGTGTCCAGACGACCTGATTAGAAAGGAGGCGTTGGCGCTCGCTCCGCCTGCTGTGCGGCCTGATCCCTCATCCATCACGTCCGTCCATCAACGTCTGCTTTTTTTTTTATCCATTTATTGATGCTGCATCCGTCTTCAGAGGGGCTGGACTTTTCTCAGCTGACAGGTCATCATCTGTTTAGCCGAGGGCCAAAAGTTTGTCGCTGTGTGTCAGACACACACCTGACTGTCTGGACTCTGTCTGGACTCTCCTGAAGTTTGCTGGTTATTTATACAAACCCAGGATGAAAAGGCAGCCGGAGTCACGGTGAGCGTCTCCACACCGGCCGCCTGATTTCAGATTCTCCTGAAGGCAGCGAATCCTTTGACCCCACATGAGGTTTCCTCCAGCTGCTTCACAAATAAAAGTCAAATTCACACGAGATTATAGATGAACAGATTATAGGATTACAAATATATACACTACTCACAAAAAGAGATATTTGGCTTTTGGGTGAAAATTATGGAAAATATAAAAAGTTCACGCTACAGTGATATTATATCATGAAAGTAGGGCATTTAAGTAGAAGCATGCACTGGTGATTTCCTCATCTTAAACAATTTCTTGAAACAAAAGCCAACAACAGTGGTGGATATACCACAACAAAAAATGTCAGTGTCAATAACTTGTCATGTGCCCTTGAGCATCAATTACAGCTTGACAACGACGTCTCATGCTGTTCACAAGTCGACTTATTGTCTGCTGAGGCATGGCATCCCACTCTTCTTGAAGGGCGGCCCTCAGGACATTGAGGTTCTGGGGTACAGAGCTCCGAGCCTCTACACGGCGACTCAGCTGATCCCATAGGTTTTCTATGGGATTCAGGTCTGGAGAAAGGGCAGGCCACTCCATCTGAGGTACCCCAGTCTCCAGCAGCCGTTCCCTAATGATACGACCTCGATGAGCTGGAGCATCAAACACCTGATGTGAATTTTGCCGTTAAACTCCTTGTTAGAGAACAGCAACTTGTGCAAAAAGTACTGAAACACTGAACAGTTGGACATGTGCATTCAAAAGTTTACAGAGGGTCACATTAAGTTCACCTGTAAAGGTTATAATGCATTTTAGGTTCATCCTGAAATTTCACCCGAAAGCCGAATATCCCTAACTTTTTGTGAGTAGTGTTGATAGATTTTTTTTTTTTTTTTTTTTTTTTTTTTTTAGCATTCCTGGAGTTTGGATCAGCTGTTTGAAGGCTTCAAAACCTGTAGCATATTTAAAATCACAACTTCATCTTCATCTGTGTTTTTTTTTTTTATTATTATTATTTTCACTGTTTTATGTCGCTCCTTTCTTCTGTTTTTGTCGTCGGCGTTTCTTGGTCTCTCCGTTCTGTTCAGATCATGTGAAGCACTTTCTAACTGCGTTTTGAAAAGCGCTACACAGACTTTTATTATTATTTAATAATTCATGTAAAGCTAATTACTGTAGACTTGTAGCTGTTTTTGATTTTTTGCCCACTTTTGATCCCGCTGGTTTCTCTGGATTTGATCTAATTTTATGTGTTTAATTAATCTGTGTTTCCTTTCTGCTCTCTCTGTACACACACAGTGTATTCTACTTCAGTTTCTTTGATGTTACTATATTTAATTCCTTTCTTCAAAGCTCCTTGTGAAGCCGCCTTTAGTTAGATGCAATAAAAATGATCAATATAATGTGAATATTTGCAGACTGACACGTGGGTGGACTGATCCTGCTGGGTTTCAACCTCACACTCTGAACTACATGAAGATTGTTTCCCTGTTGTGTGTGTATCTTGTATTTTTTACATTAATATTGCGG
Source organism: Myripristis murdjan (assembly GCF_902150065.1). Lineage (NCBI taxonomy): Eukaryota > Metazoa > Chordata > Actinopteri > Holocentriformes > Holocentridae > Myripristis > Myripristis murdjan. The sequence continues at coordinate 32,173,729 of NC_043985.1, forward strand.
CAGTGTTTCACCTGACTGCTGTGTGTAATCACACTACAAATAAAAATAAACTTAATCCAAACTAAATTAACCCCCGTTTCACTTAATTAACAGCATTTCTTGTTTTGTTGTAGTTGATTTTCTCTGTAGTTCCTCTGAACACGTTTAGTGTCACATGTAGTTCATTTACATGCTGTACTCTTTGTCTTTTCTTTATTTGCTTATTGTGCTTTTAATGGCAAATTATTTTGGTGTTTTTTTTCTCAGAGGCCTGAGATGAAACTCACTTTTTTGATAGAAAAAATGAATAATTAGTGAAGCAAACGAGTAGAAAAAACACGTCTAACTGTATTTGAGATGACTGGAAGAGAAAATTTTTAACAGCTGCTGGTTTCAACTGTTGAGAAACTATTGCACTGTATTTATTATGTTACACTCAAAACTCAGCAGCTTGTTTCCCGTATGAACCGGAGGTCGCATGAGGCAGACAGAGCATGTTTCCTGAAATATTAAACCTGAGGCTTTAACTTTTTGCTCTCCACATTTTTAGTTTTTCAGTGAGATGCCAGACAAGTATCAGAAAGTTAAATCTGATGCTTTTGGATTTTTAAAAATTGGAATAAGCATTGCAGGTGAGTATAGAGGTGAGCACCGTGTATCTGCTCCAGTATATTTGGCCAGAATGCATTTTAGTTCAATTCCCAAATCCATAATTACAGTACAAGGTCAGCCAGTAATAAGGGACACTTGTAACACCTTAGTTATTATGTTTTTATTTAGATTTGTCATGTATTTGTTTGTATTTGCTTTTATGTATGCTTTTATATTTTAGCAGCGCCGCACGACAAGCCCTTATGTTTTTCTTTTATTTATTGTTTTCTCTTTCTCTGTGTCCTTCATTAATTTTTTTTTTATGTGTAATAATAACAAATTAAAGTAATATTTGTTCAAGTACAGAGTTTTCAGGTGTGAAGGTGGCTGGTTATCAACTGGATGAATTTTATAACGTCAGAAATGTTGATGTGATGAAGAACTCTTCTGACATTATCAGCTGCTAGCAGGCTAATAAAGCAGAAAAAGCAAAAAAAAAAAAGTTTATGATGAAATTCATATAAATTCCCATTTTAAAACTAATGATTTTAAAGGTTCAATATTTATAAAACTGAATTAAACACACTTTGTTTTTAAGACTTTTCAATTCCATGCAAGCACGTGAACAAAAAAAAAAAACAAAAAACAAAAAAAACCCCAGTATATTACAGTTTTTCATCATGAAGTAAAATGAATTAAACATCACAGAGTGGTGGCAGAGGATCAGAGGGGGATTTGTCTTTCATGTCCCTGCCTGCCGATGCCGTCCAGCCGGGACGATCCGTCCACTTCCATTACAGTCCTCATCTTACAGCGGCCTGGATCAGTTTCCCGCTGCAGAGCTGCGCCGCCGCCGAGCAGCGAGACGCCATGGTGAGACACCTGTCATCCTGCTGTCACCCAGATTTCCACCAACTCCTGCGCTGTTTCATGTTTGATGCAAGACATTTTCTCCTTCCTTTTCATCCCAGGCGAAGTTCCTGACTCAAGATCAGATTACAGGTAAGTCAGAGAGCACGGCTGCGTGTGGCGAGGGAGCGCTGCCAATACATTTCCATACATCAGAGCACATTAAAGTGGCAATATCTACCTCAGAAATGCCTTGCAGTGATGGTAGGAATCAGTTAAATATTATCATTTAGGAAACAATGAATGCATTAGTAACATTTTTGGCAGCATGGACAACACCTGAGCTCGATTTTATGGCATTTTTAAATTCGTTTTTACGGGGTTATTGTGTTCCGAGAAGACAAAGCAGAGCGGCAGCAGGTGACGGCCCGGCCTGCTGGGATCATCACACGGCGTGTTGGTGTGTAATCAGACAGCGGAGGCCTGTGTCTCTGCCTCAGCACAAAGCCCTGTTTGTTGGCTGTGGAGCGGAGCAGATTCACACAGCGATCCGTCGAGCGGCTAACGTGATTAAGCACAAAGGCTCAGTATGTGAACGCACCCTTCAGCCTAATGAGGGGGCCCGTCGTGAATGATCACCTCCGCTTTACCGGATGAGTTATTGTGTTTTGTGTCAGCGTGTTGTTGTGGCTGTCAGAGATGATGATGATGATGATGATGATGATGTGCTGAATGTATTTCTGTCCACCCATTAGTGACGTTCTTGATTACATTCTTGATTATGTGTTTATAAATGGATAGAAATGATAAACACCACGCCTAATTAGTCATTTTGATCACACAGTTCTGCACGGCTGCTTTCCCGCTGTATGTCCACTCAGTGTCCATGTTATCAGCTCCACCTGTCCAATCTAATGCGGCTCAGTGCAGCATAAATTTTACCTTTTAACAAAGTTTATAATGTTCAGTTTGTGTTGACATTGTGCAGAATGTGTCACTTCAATTCTGTGTTTATTACTGAGGTTGTAGTTTGCAGACGTCTGCTACTGGACTGCATTATATTTCTGATTTCTGGGAGGTATTTCTGGTTTATGTCCTCCTTATTGCCACCAGAGCTCAGAGGACATCAATCAAACTTGGACAAATAAACCAAATAATTTGCCCTTACAGTAATAAAATGAGCAGTCTGAAGTGTGCAGAGGGGATGGAAAATGACAGGGAGTTTAAATAAATTATGAATAATGAAGTATTGTCATTGGTTAAGGAATTCGTCAGAGCTGCCTGTCAACCCAAATGAACCAATTAGCAAAATTCAGCAACCTCTCAGCCTCAGGAGAGCAGCAGGTGTGATCAGGTTGCCCAGCAGCACAAGATCATACCTCTGTGTGTGTGTGTGTGTGTGTGTGTGTGTGTGTGTTGCAGAGTATAAGGAGTGTTTCTCGCTGTACGACCAGCAGCGGAGAGGCCGGATCGAGGCCCAGCAGCTGATCACAGTGATGCGCTGCCTGGGATCGAACCCCACCCCCTCCGAGGTCTGCCGGCACCTGCTGACACATAATATAGGTACACCTGTCTGTCCGCCTGTCTGTCTGCCTGCCTGCCTGTCTCTCTGTCTGGTTGAGGTCTAATAGTCTTTTTTGCTTAGGAAGGTTCCTAACTGAGTATATAAGCAGCAGCCATGAGAAGAGCAGGTTCAATTCTCTAAATGTTAAGGAAAGGAGCCTCAGCCCTTCCTTTCCTATCTCCTTTAGCAAAGGACACACGTGAGCATCCTTCACCAAAGGAAAGGGAATGATGCCGCCCCACAGTTCCTTGCAGCAGCAACATTTAAAGCCACACACCATTCGGCCGCTCACATTTCAAGTTATTTATTGAGTTTTGTTGTCGCCCTTTAGGCTCATAATCAGAATATTCACCGTAACACAGAAGTCTGTCTTTCAGGAAAAGGGATGCGAGGCGTTTTGGGCCAGATGATGTTTTGAACTGTTTGAAACTTGAGAATGATGATATGTGCCGGAGCAGATCTGGAGGCCGTTCATTATTTTCATACAATCAGACTAACTGGAGTTCACGTGGATAAATATGGGCTGCATATGAGGATGAGCGTCAGCAGCCGTTTTTAATGTGACAACCGTTTGGTTTCACTTTTGTAACTGGTAGCCTCGATTCCTTTTTTATTCCAGTTGCAACCCTGGTGATGAAGCCATATTTTTCACCGTGCTGTCGTCGTTTATATCGCCTGCATGAAACAACACGGGGAGAACACACAGGGTGAAATAGATAGATAGATAGATAGATAGATAGATAGATAGATAGATAGATAGATACTTTATTCATCCCGAAGGAAATTCAAAGTTTTCAGCAGTATCCACAGAGTACAAGATTAAATAAATAAAAAATGAAGAATAAGAGATGGCACTCGAGATCTAAAGATCTAAGTACCCAATGTGCAAAAAAACAATGTGCAACAAACCAAAAACCAGTGTGCATCGATGTATACAATGTGCATAGATGTGGGCAATGTGCAAATTTACAGTATAAACAGATGATAAATAGCGGCAAGCAATATATACACTATAAACAAGGAATATATAAAAAATAGAAATATGAACAGTTTAAACAGCAGAGAAAAAAATAACCTAAACAGAAAAAAATAACCTAAACAGAAAATATCTAAGATGAGCTTTTTGCAGTCGGTTTCTCTCAGCACTGCGGTTCCTCTTTCCTAAATCCTTATGAATTATCCTTCACATCTTTCCTTGACCTCGTGATGTTTCCATCAAGGTCAAGGTAAAATGGTTAGGAAAGGACATACGATATAATCATCACACAAACAGAAGCAGGTGTGCACCAGAATAAACAAGCTCCTCCTCTTGGCTTCAGTCCATCATGAGCCTCACAGTCCAGTCACAGCAAGACAATGCACTCACATCAGCGGCAGTGGTATGAGAGTGGAATACTCTTCTGAATAAACGTCTGTTTTGTGCCTGGCGACGCCTCTGCAGCAGAGAGCGCCAGCACACAGCAGTTTGCTGAAACAGAGACGGGAGGAACAAACTGCATTTCCTGCTGGTTTCTTTGTCTAAAGCGCCAATTTTGACCTGAGCGACTGTGGGAGGTAAGAATCAGCGATAATCCTCTCCCACTGCAGTGCAGCCTGATGATCAGTCTGCACAGTGGCTAACATTACAGTCATTTTCATATGTGTGCTGTATATAAAAACACTCACCAGCCACTTTATTAGATCCACCTGTTGAACTATCAAATATCAAATCACCCAATCACATTAGTCCAGTCATTTTATGAAAAAACCTAGGACAAATTGCAAGAGAAGCAAACTCAACTGATTTTGTATCCTCAGTTTGTCCTGAGTGAGGGGAAAAAAGTCCCAAGAAATCCCATTGGTGGAAAGTTTTGAAAATCACCTATTTATGACCACATATTACCAAAAAACACTGTTTTTAACACACAGGGGAAAGGGGTTCAAAATATATCACTATAGAAATTCACAAGTTGATTACACACACAAAGACAAGAAAAAAAAGTCAATTACAAGTTCTTTGAGTTATTCTGTTTACACATGCATATCACACATTATCTGATTTGATATGCGCTAATAAGGAATATAAGGAATAAATGCCAGAAGAGACATTTAAACAGTGAATTAAAAGGTTACTATATATATAGTAACCTTGAATTAAAATGTTACTATATAATAGTGAATTAAAAGGTTACTATATATATAGTAACCTTTTAATTCACTGTTTAAATGTCTCTTCTGGCATTTATTCCTTATATTCCTGATTAGCACATATCAAATCAGATAATGTGTGATATGCATGTGTAAACAGAATAATTGAGTTTGCTTCTCTTGCAATTTGTCCTAGGTTGACCCCAATTTTGGCCTAAAATTACTGGACTACATGGCAGCAGCTCAGTGCATTCAGGCCTGCAGACATGGACAAGACGATGTGCTGAAGGTCAAACTGAGCTGCAGAGCGGGGAGGAGAGGGGATTTAAGTGCCTGCACGTGGCCGGAGAACAAAGCCTGACGTCACCTGATGACTCCTTTAATGTGTGTCACCTGTTCAAACTGTCACCAGGATAGATTTTTATATAACTGTTCACTTTTTTTTTTTTTTTTTTAATGTTTTTACACTCCATTTTATTGCTTTACTGTTTGTATAGCGTACCTCACAGTCTGGGTGTGTGCAGTTTCTTGTATTTTCTTCACGGTGGATTTTTATTTTATTTTTTTCCTGCTGCGATGAAGTAATTTCCTCATGGGGGGGCATAAGATAAGATAAGATAAGATATTCCTTTATTAGTCCCACGGTGGGCGAAATTTCACGCATTACAGCAGCAAAGTGGATAGTAAGATATGAAGCATAATTTACATTATAAACAGTATAAACAGATAATAAATAGCAAAAAGCAATATAAACATTCTAAAAAGGAATATAGAAAAACAAAATGGAAATATGAACAATTTAAACAACAGAAGAAAAAACCTAAACCTGGCAGAAAAAACCTAAACCTGGGATCAGTAATGTGTTATTTTATTTGGTGAGAGAGACTAGACAAAGAGACTGGACTGTACAGTAAATATATATATATAAAAAAAAAAAAAATGTTGTTCCAGATCGGGGGGGTGAGCTGGACTTCTCCACCTTCCTGACCATCATGCACCGGCAGCTCCAGCAGGAGGCGCCGCAGCAGGAGATCCTGCAGGCCATGAGGATGGCCGACAAGGAGCAGAAAGGCTTCATCACGGCTTCAGAGCTGCGGGCCAAACTCACCGGCCTGGGAGAGAAGCTGACCGACGAGGAGGGTGAGGAGCGAGGGTGGGGGGGGGGCACAGAGAGAGAATCCACCTTCAAACACGTTTTAAATAAAGCAGCAGGGAGATTCCAACTGTTTACGAGGGAGTTTGATATCAGAAGATGTGTCAGCGCTCTGATGCTGTGTTCATGTCAGATGGTGTTTACTATAATCACCATTTTCTGACTTGTAAGTAGCGCTCATGTCAACATCCAGCTGGCAGCTTACAACTGCGAGCCTGGGGTTGTTCTGAAAGCTCCAACATGTCCAACCAGGAGCTCCAGGAAACAATGTGGCTGTAGGTGGAAATCCTCCCGCATTTAATTCTGCTGTTATCATGCATTTTGTTTTTGGTGGCCGATGCATCAGTCTGTCAACACTCAGCTCCATAACTCCAAATCTGTTTGGTTGATTGTCATGAAATTTGGCGACAGCGCTCATGTTGTCACCAAAGTTGGAGTACGTGCACCCCTAGTGGTACGAAGGAGTACTTCAGGAGGTATGTGAGATTTTCTTTTAAATGTTAATGTAAATCGGTGGTTCCCCGCCCAGTCGTCAAGGCCCCCCTGTCCTGCACATTTTTGTTTCTGCTCTGCTCTTTCACACCTGCTCCATTTAATGGCTTCATGCTGATTGGTTGAAACAGATCTACCTGAACAGGGTGTGCTTTAAGGTGCATGGGCCTTTATTGGGTCAGGTGTGCAAGAGCAGAGCTGCAACAAAACCCCTGACTGGGAACATAGCAGTGATGCAGCTGAAAACAAGGAGGAAGAGGAGAAGAAGAAACAGAAACAGAAACAGAAACAAAAAAGAGCTTTTTAAAAATTTTTTTTTTTTTTTTTTTTTTACCTGTTTTAGAAGTGCTGCATTACTGAAAAAGGTTTGAGACCCACGGGGCTAGAGGATGAAATCTTCTCCCACTGACCCCTGACCTTCCCTGTAGCACCACCAAGAGGTCACACTGCTGAACTGCACTAATATCTGAAAAATGCTCATGACCCAGGCCTGCTGGTGGCGCTAGAGGGAAGGTCTGTATTAACCACAATAGTTACCTTTTGATACGTTTTGATACTGAATGCAGCATGATCCCCTTCTCCTGGGCTTGTCTAAAGGCATTCTGGGAAACGTAGGAAACCTGAACTCAGAAGTAGACGAGGCAGACTGAGTGAAAGTAGGTTCACCAAAAAAAAAAAAATCCTGCCTGATGAGATCTGAGCGTGGAAGAGGATGAGAGGAGATTTTTTCCTTTAAACCGTTCCAGCTTTTTGGCCTCTCCTCTCCCTCGAGTGCAAATAAATAAAGCGTTGCGCCAGCTGAGACTGTGGTGACTCCAGCAGCTGGCCGCCGCTTCCTGCATCGATCCGCCCCTGCTCTCTGCCAAAATAACAATCTATATCACCGTTTAATCCAGTTAAAATGAGTGAAATGAGTGACTGAAACAATGAAAGAGAGGAAAAACAGGAGTTAAAAGACACAATTAAGTTAGATTCTAGAAAAAAAATATATAAGAAGGGTAAAATAAGAGATAAAAACAAGGTTTAAAAGAGTTAAATAAAAGTCATTATTCATCTGTGACCTCAGCATCATCAGTATAATAATAAAAAAAAAATAAAAAATTTTAAAAAATCCTGAAAAACCCAACGTACATAATCTGATGTGTCTTCTGCCCCCTGGTGGATTATCTGAGCACTGCAGCGCCACAGGCCTTTGAACCAACAACCCACTTGTAGTTTTGCACGGATATTTTTTTTTTCCAAATTTGAAAAAGTGAAGGTGACGCAGCTTCAGTGTAGCAGATACACAACATGCATGACATTGTCGTACAATATGGAAAAAGTTATGTTTGAAATTACTTGAGGAAAAACTTGGAAACTTGGAAAAACTCAGAATTGAAGGGGTTAAAAATGTTGTCTTCTGTATATTTTTCTTGGTTTAAAAAAAAAAACTGCTGTGCACAATAAATTGCACATGGATCAAATATGATACAAAACAAAACTCATACATTATTACTGTTATTTAATTTTTTTGTTTGTTTGTTTAATCGTCAGATGGTTCAAAATATACTCAAAGGGTGAAGTAAATAATAAATGATAATCCTACTAATGAAATGAAATGATGCCGCTGCTGTGGCCACTTTGTTAGGTCTAATCCAATCCAACTGTTGTGCCATAAAATTAACTGTTATGGTGCCTATAGTGCTGATGATGATGATGGTGATGATGATGATGATAAAACTGATGAAGTCCTCCACAGAGACACGACATCCACCTGCTGACCCTCTGTTTCCTTTATTTATGAGTTCAAACGTCACTGAGCCTCGGCGCTCGACCTGGCCCAGTTTGATTGACAGCTGTGTCCTCCTCTCCTCAGTGGACGAGCTGCTGAAGGAGGCGGGCGTCGGAGCTGACGGGCGAGTTCACTACGAGGCGTTTGCCAAGGCGGTGACCCGGCCCTCCGCCCGCCGCTGACTCCACTCTCCACACTCCAGACTTTAACAACCACATTTGTGTCAAAGAGAAAATAAACCTGTTGTCTCTCCTCATATGATGCTTCTGCTGTTTGGGCCGGTTATTAAAAATATTTTACCCGAGGCTTGCTTCATCTGTTTGCTGTCATGTCCCAACATGTTGCTGTAAATCTACCAGAGCTGAAATTATGAGTCGATAAATTAGTCGATAAACACAAATAGGGTGTTATTTCAATAATCAGTTTTTTAAAGTTGTTCATGAAGCAAAAATGCCAAACAATGTCTGATTCCAGCTTCAGAGATGCTGAGATATTCCTCCCTTTTCTCTGTTCATGTCTTCATAAAATGAATGCTTTGCTGGGGGTTTTTGTTTGTTTGTTTGTTTGTTTGCTGCTGGTCAGATTAAGGAAGACTTTCTGACTGAATGATGAATCAGTTGATAAAACAAACAAACAAAACATAGATTAATTGACAATGAAAAAATATTTGCAGGCCTAGACGAGATTTTCCAATATTCTGTCCCCCCTCATTGAATATACATAGGGAGGACAAAAAACCAGAAACACCTCTCAATATAATGTAATCCAATACAAGACCTCTGCAAACTACAAACTCAGTAATAAACACAGAATTAAATTTACACATTCTCCACACTGTCGACACAAACTGAATATCATAAACTTCCTTAGAAGGTAGAATTTATTTATATATGTATATAGACAGATATATAGATCGATAGATTTTTCAAATTTTCTATATTATATTAAAGCTACATGAAGCGATACTACATGCTTTTTTTTCAATAAAACGACCAAATGCAATGTGAGAGTCGTCACTGTGGGTCGTCTTTCCACCGGACAGTTTACAGCCTGTTGTTCAGCTTCATTCACATTCTGCAGATAAATTGATTCAGTCAGCGCTGCGGCCAAAGGAAAAGCTAATCCAGAGCAGTTTACCTTGCAGCTGAAAGTCTGCAGCTTCACCACACTTTCGACTTGGAGCTCAGAGACAAAATAATCTGAGTTAATCCAACAGGAGCCATGTGAAAGACAGACGTTCCACCTGAAAACACATTTTTTCACTTTAACTTCTGGTTTTGTTCGAGTGATCCACCGTGAACCAGGAAGCAGGGCTTTTAGCTCTCAACTCCCTCTAGTGGTCAGAAATGGCTTAGTGCAGCTTTGATGTTAGCTAATCAAAATTCTGACATTCAGTTATTGCGCCCTCGTCAGGCCAGTCAGTGCATTTTAAGATGAAAAATCAGACCTATGGCATCGGACATATCATCACTTTTCTTTCTCTGGAAAACCAACTGACAACTCACAAATAAACATTTTGTGTGGGGAAGATTTTCAGAGGTCGCTTCCTGTCAGTGGAGCTCCGTGCATGAATGTCTCATCAGCAGGTTTTCATTTGGCGGCCGTGTGGGAAAAAAAAACAAAAAAAAAAACACTGAAACTTTCCTCTGGTCGCTCAGAATCTAAATCTCTCCAGTTGCTCTGCGCTCACCACCTGTGTCTTCCTGCTCATTTCGCTTGGCTGAAATGTTGCACAAAATGTATATTAAAAAGACAATTTTGAGGATTAATTGTGCTGTAATTTTACTGGAAGGCTTCGCTGATGATCTCTGAAAATCCAAAAGGAAACTTCATTCAAAAACAAAGTCAAACCGAAAACTATATTTCACTATTTTATTTTTGTTTGCAGAGGAAATTCTGACTAGTGAAAGTTTGTCCCAGATATTATATAGAAATAGTATTTAATGTTTAAATGTAGACATGACATTGCATTAAAAAAAATTGCAAATTATCTATCAACTGATATTGGATAATTAAATTAAATGCGACTTTGTTGCCCTGAATGTAAAAATTTCCACACACCTGGTCCAGTGAGAGCCGTGTAAACATGTTTTAGCACAAAATTAAAGAAAAACTGCATTAGCAAGATATTAATGTTTATGTTTATTTATGTAAGAAGGGATGATGTCAATGTGCATTAATTATGAGAACTTTGGGTCCATTAATGTAAATGTGCCAGATTTAGCCACACAGGCTAATTTTCATCTGCAGTCCCTGGCAAGTTAAAGGCTTAAAAAGAAAACGTACAAAAGCACATAAGACAAACAGTGAAATTATGCAAAAATTATCAGGCGACAAGCAGAAATAAAGACCTGGTTTGTTCTTTCAAGGTTAAGTGAAGCGATCTTGTTCACACCGCTGCTGAAATACCTTCAGAGCGGCGGCAGCCTTTTTTTGTCGATAAATGACACCGAGTCGGTTTATTCATCACCTCGCTGTGAGCGGCTGTCGCTGTTTTCTGGGGATAAAACAGATTTTAGAGAGACTGATGAGCTGCAGCCTCCGTTACAGCAGAGATACAAACTCACTGGGGTTTTTCTGCCATCCTGTGAAAGTTAATGTGCATCACACGGCTCCTGCTGGGATTTGAATTCATCTGAGTTTATTTGCTCTGCAGATATGGAGTTTTTTTATGTATCTAAGAGACAAATACAGTAAGAGCAGCCATCCCACATCAGTAATACAGTCGTTCTTCTTGCTGCATGGCGGTCTGGTTATTATGGGATGCACTGGAGGCTTCCTGTGGCATCCATCTGCTTTCAGCCAGTAATACCACATGAGAGACACCAGGGGGCGACACGTGAGTATGTCCATTTTTCTCCTTAGTACTTGTCCTGCACCTCATTTCAGAGGGAAATCTCTACTGCACTGGTGGTTGCAAGAGTAACTACAAACTGCTCCACCAGTACTGTTCCTCTGCTGGTATTTGACTGCAGTAGAAGCTGTGCAGTAAAAACCTACTGCAGTAAAAGTACATGGATCTGATTTAAAATGTCATGAAGGACAAAACTCAAACAAAAATTAACTAAAGGAAAAATAAAACTACTGACTTAAACAAATAGTCCACAAAAAAAAAAAAAAACACTACTCAATTACAGTAACGAGAGTAAATGTAGTAAATTACCACATCAATACTTTAACTCTCTGAAAGGAACCGTTCTTCACAGTAACTACTTTTATTTTCATATATTTTACTGATAATACTTGTATATTTTCATTGAGGGAACATTTTGAATGCAGGACTTTTACTGGCGTGTTTTTGCATCGTGGTAATAATACAATGTCAGGGATGTTGGGACACACATGTTGATACTGAAAGGTGATAAAGTCACAATATGCACCAGTGTTAAAAATGCACATTTCCCCAGTGATTTCAGTCTTTTAGTTTAAATTAAGTCACTGTGCCTGATGTTTGATGTCACCCTACTTCTCACCACTAGAGGTCAGGCTTCACAGAGACTTGGGTGTGGGTTTAGTGACTCTTTAACTCTGAATGCCACCAGTATTTCAAGTTTTTTAGTGTTTACAGTCAAATTAAAACCTCCCCACACATCACGTCAGTGTTTTATATCATTGTTAATCAGAGTCAAGGTCACAAGGAGCGGCTGCGGGAGATTTTAACTGAGCTGTCAAATCCAAACGAAGAATTTTCTCCTTATTCATTTCAAACGATCTTCATACCTGCAGTATATATATTAGCCATAGGAGAACGCTCATGCAGTGCTATATATACGATGTGTTTGCTTCAGTGTGTAGTAAACATTTTTGCAGTTGTTACACAGAAAAATTCATCAGCAAATTAAAAAAAAAAAAAAAAAAAGACTGCATATGAATGCCTCAGTACTGCACATTTATTGTGAATGTGTTTCTGGTGATACAAATGAGAAAATGTGCACGCCATTTGACAGCAGAAAATGGGGAAAAAAAAGACCCGAGTGCACCCACTGGGAAAATGTGGCCTGAAATGTTTGATATTATTGATTTCAGTATAAGAGCCATCTTCAGATAGACACTTAGAGAATTTAATGCTCTGAAAATATTGATTTCAGATGATAAAAGCGTGGATAAAAGGCACAGGCCTGAGCCATTTGTGGAGAAAATGTACTTTTACCAAAGAGAAGATCAAATCAAATCAAATCAAATCAAGATGTAACTAAGCGTGACTGTGATGGTGATGCTTGGTGGTGGCTGGGCTCCCAGTCAGACAAACTGGTGGATACTGCTGAACCAGAACATGAGGACCAGACCTCGTTAAATCCACCGGACTGCACCTCTGACTGTCACACCTTTATGATAATGGCCGGCTGCATTTTCACACTCCACTAGTCTCCTTGTCCTGCCGCTCGGCGGTTTGCGGCTTTATGTGATGAAAGATTCATTCTCTTACGAGGAGGAGCAAAGTCCACGTCGTGTTTATTGGCTGGCACTGTTTTCCTTTCTGTCACATGAAGCTTTACAGGATGTGCCGGCCTTATATTGTTGTCCATATGTTCCAGCTGGCCAACTCCTTTTCAAATACAAGGTCACTGTCAGTCTGATTTAGGCTTTGCGGCTCCATCAGCACGAAATATGACTGAAGATCTGGCTAAAAATCTGATTTTCAAAAATCCCAGATGAAAATGAAAGTTGGTCCTCGCTGTCGGCTGATCTGGATGGAAGAGCTGCTGTTATTACTTGATTTTACATTACACTTTGAAATATTAATCACAGTGTAGGTCCCAAATTTTCCAGTAATCATGATTTTGTGTTCAAAAGCCCTATGGCTCATCATAGGAATGGTGTTTTTTTTTTTTTTTTTTTCATCATGATTTTGTACAAATAAACATAATTCAGTGAAAGAGATTTTAATTGAACAAATCCTGGACACTGATTGGCCAACAGCAGCAGCCCCTTTAATTCAAATGAGGTAATCCTGCTGAATGGAGGCTTTCCACACTGGCCAATCAGAGCCAAGTCCAGCTGTGATGTGTTTCCTGGAGTTAATTTGAACCTGCCCTGGGAAACGGATGAATTTTTTTGTAAATGCAATAACTTGAAGTCTGACCACCCAAACAAAATCAAAAGTTAATGGTGTCTTTGTTAAACATCTTTAATCACACATGAATATAAAGAGGAAACTTTGAATCCCACCAGCAGACCTCCCCTGTCAGCACAGCTGTCTTTGAGCTCTTTGAAACAGGCGTGGAATAAATCTGTCAACCACAGCCCAAACACACAAGACTTTATAGGCTTTATATATAAAAAAGCTCAAAAGTAGAAAGACAATGGAGTCATCAGCACACTGAATTGTTCTGAGATTATATTTATTGCAACGTTTTGACTTCTGAAGCAGTCTCCCTCAGGCAAATACCCAAGCAAAGGAAATGACAAGCTTTCTGTATTTCCCTGAGGGAGACTTTTAGATTTAAAACCTTGCAGTAGCTATAACCACCAAGGCTGCTTTAAAACAGGTGAATGTGCAGGTAAGGTCACTGCATGTTCAATAACAGTTTTATACAGAGTCAATAGATCAATTACCAGTACATTTGACTGACAATCCGACTCAGAGCTTCACGCCAGAACAAACCTGACTTTCCCTCCAAACCCTCTCTCGCTGAAGGGGAAGGTCAAACACGACTGGCACTTGGATCGATGAGGAAATATTTTATTCTCAAAAGAAATGCTTCAAACATTGCTCAAGATTGCATGGCATTTTGTGTGTGTTACATTCACTTGTACATTTCACAGCCGGCAGCAACAACAAACGTCGATAATACTCCACAGATGTTTTTAAAGCAGTGAAATCCCTCCTGCGACACACCGACGGCGCTCTGATTCCTCCGCGCAGAAAGCACTTAAGAAAATGAAGCCGCGTCTTCTGGCACAGCAGAGTCCGCAGTCCACTTTCACGGTTAATACATTTTTTTTGTTGTTTTTTTTTAAATCGTCCAACAAGCGTTTCAAAACCAGATGCCAGAGAAACGTTAATCTGATGTGAAAGCCGAGACGCACGGCTTGGCGCACCGTGCGTCCTGTGCGCAAATGACGCGCAATGTGTATATAGGTTCCATCCTTATTGTTCGCATCTTCATCGTGAATATACATATAAAAGTGTTTTGATGCAAAGTCAAAGGACCACGAGGCTCCCACTTCCCAGGCTACGTGGGCGTCGGCTCTCCAAAAGCTCTCCACAGTTGATGTTTTATTGTTTGGCGATGAAATGGAGCGCGCAGACAGGAATCACCAGATATTTATGTGAAAGGCATTTTTTTTAAATCCCATCAAGCAACATCAGGGCCAGAGTTCCCTCCAAACTTTAATCTTGTGACCTAAAAGACTAATAATTCGACACACTGGCCAGGTCTTGTCAGTCATCAGTCAGAAATGCAGTGGCTGTCAGCGGGTTTGGGGGTTTTGCTGCTCAGGCGCGTTCACCTCTGCGGCTGAGCGTCTGTGTCGCACTGGTCATTTAAAACGGACAGACGGTAATTCTCCGTTTCCACGTTATTCAGAGGAATGACGATCTGCGTGTCGTCCGGGTCCGCTCTCACCGTCCCGGAGAACGGCCGCAGGTGACACGTGTTGGTCCCGCCTGGCGAGGAAATCCTCCAGAACAGATCCTTCATCATTTTCCGGAACTCTCTGCGCATCAGGCAGTACAGCACCGGGTTCAGGCAGCTGTTGGTGTGCGCCAGGCACACGGTCACTGGGAAAACGTACGTGTGCACCATGTAGTAGGACTTATCCCAGTTCACCACGTTGAATTTGACCAGCACGCCCCAGAAGGTGATGGCGTGGTTGGGCATCCAGCACAAGAAGAAGGAGAGAACCACGATGGTGACCGAGCGGGTCACCTTGGATCTCCGCTTCACCTGGTTGTTGTTCATGCTCCGCAGGCGCACGAAGCGCAGCAGCAGCAGGTAACACACGGACACGATCAGCATGGGGAACACGAAGGCCACCAGGATCTTCTGCAGGTGGTACAGCGCCAGCCACGACTGGCCGTCCGGGAAGCCCAGCAGGCACAGCTTCTCCCCGGCCACGCTCCTCACCGTGGAGAAGATGGCAGTGGGCGCAGAGGCCACGGTGGCGGAGACCCAGAGCCCGGCGATCACCCACCTCACCGGGCAGACCCGCCGCCTGGTCCGGTCCTTCAGCGCCGAGGCTACCGACCAGTAGCGGGTGACGCTCATGGCGGTGAGGAAGAACACGCTGGCGTACATGTTCATCACAGTGACGGAGAGGATGATCTTGCACATGGCGTCTCCAAACGGCCAGCTGAAGTCCAGCGCCGTGTCCACCGCCCAGAACGGCAGCGTCAGGACGAACTGGAAGTCCGTCACCGCTAAGTTGAGGATGAACAGGTTGATACTGGACCTCTTCTTCCTCCCGCGGCGGACCTTCATCAGGAAGAAGACCAGCAGGTTGCCGACCAGCCCGGCGGCGCACACCACCGAGTAGACGATGGAGATGAGGATGCGCAGGGTCGCGGAGCCGTCCGCCGGAAAGTCGATGTCGTCCAGGCTGTCGAACCGGTTCTGACCCGAAGCGGACCGGTTCCAGGAGGAGGTGGTGTTCAGCAGGTCCTCCATCCTCTCCGGTGCCAAAGCAGAGCGGAGCACCGCCGGGCGCATCACCTCCTGAGCTCCAGGTGAAAAGACGCGTCAAGGAGCGTCAGAAAGGGGAAATGCGCACAGTCCATAGTTTGTTTGTCTCCTCTCCAGACCCGAGCTGCTCTCACCTCCGCCGGTTACTACTGAGTCACGTGCACGCGCAGCTCACTTTATATGCTGGTGCCCGACGAGGCACGTCCCCGGGCAGGGACTGGCGTCACATACAGAAAGAGAGAGAGAGAGAGAGAGAGAGAGAGAGAGAGAGAGAGAGAGAGAGAGAGAGAGAGAGAGAGAGAGAGAGAGAGAGAGAGAGAGAGAGAGAGAGAGAGAGAGAGAGAGAGAGGCCATTAACATGAAGTTAATTGAAGTCTGTGGGCCTGCAGCTGGCAGCCAAGAGCGAGCAGCGGCAGGGCACAGGAACTAAATTATTTTGCCCTGTAAGAGGCAAAATAGTTTAGTTACTGGTGTCTCATACTAAAACACACGGAACATGTCTACAGGGGTTTGGTTTGGTTTCTACATTGGTATGTCTGACACGTCACACTTTTCTATTTGGCGCTACTGCACTCCCACCTGTGACAGACACAGTGACAAATCTTTTCACCCACGCTTTTTTTTTTTTTTAATTTATTTTTTTTCCCCCAAAGGTCGGTCCTGAGATGGGACAGCCAGACTCCTCTTGTTATTCAGAGCCTTCCTGGAACAGCCTGTAAGAAACTCCTCTTCTATATTAAAATAAAAAAAAAGAAAAAAAAAAAAGAAAAAAGAAAGTACTGTTGGGAAATATGGTTTTCAGCAGCTGCACTTATTTTTAATTCTTACTTGTGTACAGTAATGTGTCAGATAGTGATAGATTTATTTGACACTCATCAAATACAATTATTGTCTTGTTCATTTGTGTTGGATTTGTCTGTAAGCTGTCCACCAGCAGAGACAGTGGCAGAATGTCCCACATAAATAAAAGTGCTGTTACTTTGCTGATGTTTTAAGTGTGAGTGAAAGTGCTGGTTTAAAAAAAAATAAAATACACTATATTGCCAAAAGTATTCGCTCATCTATCCAAATCATTGAATTCAGGTGTTCCAATCACTTCCATGACCACAGGTGTATAAAATCAAGCACCTAGGCATGCAGACTACTTCTACAAACATTTGTGAAAGAATGGGTCGCTCTCAGGAGCTCAGTGAATTCCAGCATGGTGCTGTAATAGTAATGTAATAGGATGCCACCTGTGCAGTAAGTCCAGTTGTGAAACTTCCTCGCTACTAAATATTCCACAATCAACTGTTAGTGGTACTATAACAAAGTAGAAGCGATTGGGAACGACAGCAACTCAGCCACGGAGTGGTAGGCCACATAAAATCACAGAGCGGGGTCAGCGGATGCTGAGACGCATAGTGCGCAGAGGACGCCAACTTTCTGCAGAGTCAATAGCTTGAGACCTTTAAACTTCATGTGATCTTCAGATTAGCTCAAGAGCAGTGCGTAGAGAGCTTCATGGAATGGGTTTCCATGGCCGAGCAGCTGCATCCAAGCCTTACATCACCAAGCACAATGCAAAGCATCAGATGCAATGGTGTAAAGCACACCGCCACTGGACTCTAGAGCAGTGGACACGTGTTCTCTGCAGTGACGAGTCACGCTTCTCCGTCTGGCAATCTGATGGACAAGTCTGGGTTTGGTGGTTGCCAGGAGAACGGTACATTTCAGACTGCATTGTGCCAAGTGTAAAGTTTGGTGAAGGGGGGATTATGGTGTGGGGTTGTTTTTCGGACGTTGGGCTCGGCCCCTTAGTTCCAGTGAAAGGAACTCTTAATGCTTCAGCATACAAAGACATTTTGGACAATTTCATGCTCCCAACTTTGTGGGAACAGTTTGGAGCGGGCCCCTTCCTCTTCCAACACGACTGCGCACCAGTGCACAAAGCAAGGTCCATAAAGACATGGATGAGCGAGTTTGGTGTGGAAGAACTTGACTGGCCTGCACAGAGTCCTGACCTGAACCCGATAGAACACCTTTGGGATGAATTAGAGCGGAGACTGCGAGCCAGGCCTTCTTGTCCAACATCAGTGTTTGACCTCACAAATGCACTTCTGGAAGAATGGTCAAAAATTCCCATAAACACACTCCTAAACCTTGTGGAAAGCCTTCCTAGAAGAGTTGAAGCTGTTATAGCTGCAAAGGATGGGCCCACATCATATTAAATCCTATGGTTTAAGAATGGGATGTCACTCATGTTCATATGTGTGTGAAGGCAGCCGAGCGAATACTTTTGGCAATATAGTGTATATATATATATGCAAATGTAGTGAGAGGTAAAGTTAGTGAGTTAAAATGAGAGAGAGAGAGAGAGAGAGAGAGAGAGAGAGAGAGAGAGAGAGAGAAAATACTGTTTTCTTTGTCATCTTTTCTATGCAATTCTAAAAGCAGGAGAGCAAAAAGTTCAGCCTTGATCCTTTGAAATGGGGAAAAATAAGAAAAGAAACCAAATAAAGGTGAGAAAGCAAGTGAAGGCACATTAATCTTTTCTTCTGTTTGAGTAAAAGTGAAAGCACCGACTTCAAAATGAATTCAAGGAAGTGCAAACATAAAAAAACAACAACAAGACGTCTGAGGGCCTTGCAACCAGCCTTCACTGTTCTGCAGCGAGCATCTATAAATGTTTTTATCTTCTCCATAAAATCATAAAGCCACATGACTCCTCCTATCTTCCCAGGCTGCAGAAAAAATGCCTGTAGCTTCTTAAGAGAAAAAAAAAAAAAATTAAAACACCAAACCTGTGAGAGCATCAGAAACATCATTTAGGCTCTGGAGCTGCAGTTTCAAACACTGCTCAATATTTATTACTTCTCTGTTTTTTTGTTTTTTTACATCATTGATTTTATGATTACTTTTGGTCAGGATATGGGCCAAAATGTTAAAAAATGCCTCCGAGGGGCCTCTGAATCCCAGAAACAGACACGAATCGGCTTTTATTTATAGATCAGTGCAGCCTGAAGAGATGAAAGTGGAAATTTCAGTTCCTGAGTGTCGACCTTTGTGAGTCTTCATGCACCAAAAAACATAATCCAGAAATTTAATACTGACTGAGTAGATCTAGGAGATATATCACAATATCTTTGATCAAATCCCTCAATAATCAATATTATGATCGTGTGGGGACGACTATTGGCGCACTTGTGAGATATTTACACACAGACATTGAGATATTTACACACAGACATTTTGCATAAACAGTCATTAATATAATAAAGTTTATGTCGACAAAACAGCTACAACATACGAATAAGCTCAGAAAATTGCATTTATTTACTGTAACACAGCCTTAAAAACCAGTAAACACAACACTTATGTCATATCTTTATTTTACAATATTCAAAATCCCAGACTGTATCTATTCTTATATCAGGATATTGATCAAATATCCATGATCCAGCCATATTATTTCCTCAGTTTCCATTGCCTTTTTCAGTTTCTGTCTTCCTGAATGAGGCTGAAGCTGCTTTGGTTTACTGGCTCCTATTTGATGTTTCAGTGTTCAGCTTCATATTGCATTTTGCGTAACGTTAACTTTGGATTACAGAGGTTAAAAACGCCTCTGACTGTGCTGAGGCTGTGTGCGTACTGTACACAACAGCAGCAGAAATGAGATTTTCAATAACGTCTGCTCCCGGGAACATTTCTTTCAAAGATGATTTTAACGTCATTTCTGCTTTGTTGGACAGTCGTCAGTGAAACGAGACAGAGACGAAGGAGGGGACGTAAGACGTGACCAAGGTTACAGGCGGATTTCAAGAAAAACACGCCTGAACGAAGACAAGTTTATTCAAGAAAGCTATGCTATAAATCATATTATCATTGTTTTTCTAACATGCTGACTTTACTTGAAAAAAGTTTGGAAACTGATTGCCTCACTTTAACCAAGCAAACTTTCACGCCAAATTCAAATTAAATTTATGAACAACTACAAGGTAATTGGAGACTGTTTTGACTAAGTTTACTGTGAGATTACTGAATAATTAGTGACGAGTGTACAATCAAATTTAAGTAAGATTATGGAATGATTCCCATTAAGTTTACTCTCGAGTCTTCAGTGATATCACCAGAGACTCATAAGTGTTCTTACAAAAACCATTTATCTACTTAATTAACTTTTTTGTTTTGGGATTTGGGATTTCTGTGAGACGCAGTGCTGCTTTGACTGTCTTTGACTGTCTTTTTGCTCCGTGTTTTATTTAGAAGAAACATTAACTCAGATTTCGCACAACACACAGAGCACACGATGAACAACACACACACAAAATAAAGAACTGAACAGGGAACACAAGCAAAACAACAGTAAACTGGGCTTTATATTTCATTTTGGTTAAAAATCCAACGATAAAATCCACATTACTTTGACCCAAAGCAAATACAAATACAAACAGCCTCCGCACAGCTCTGATACAAAGTAATGTGAGCTTGCCAAGCGCTAACCTGACCAACATGCAGGTTTTTCTGTGTTGGGACTTTGGGTTTTGACTGGCCTCCTATGAATAAAAACACAGCGTGAATAAATTCAGACTTCGCCAAACGATCACTCTTTGACCTCTGAAGTGTTGGGAGTTTGGAGT
Source organism: Myripristis murdjan (assembly GCF_902150065.1). Taxonomy (NCBI): domain Eukaryota; kingdom Metazoa; phylum Chordata; class Actinopteri; order Holocentriformes; family Holocentridae; genus Myripristis; species Myripristis murdjan. The sequence continues at coordinate 32,194,499 of NC_043985.1, forward strand.
CAGCTCTGGTTCTCCTCTGCCGTAGAGTTGCAAAATTCCCAGAATTTTCAAAGTTGGAAAATTTCTATGGGAATTTTTGGAAATTAACGGGAATTAATGGGAATAAACCGGAATTTTCGGGAATTTATATTCACTGCATTCACCCAGTCATATACATGTATACATAATAAACATTTTGGTTTGTTATAAGCAGATATGCATGCAAACATGTTACATTATAATGAATTTCCAGGGAATTTTTGGGAATTTTCCCTAGCTGAGTCAAACTGCGTTAATTCAGGCATAGGACTGTGTGCAGTACTATTGTTAAGGTGTGCATATGAAGTGGTTCAAACTACCCATTAAAATGCATAGAAATGCAGGAAATTGAATCATGATGCTGATGTGATGATCGTCTGTCTCAGTGGAAGTGCTGCAGCCTGGTGGAGTATAGGCTACTGACTGATGATGATCAAATGTGCTCGAATTAATTGCATATGTGAATCATGGTGCACATTTGAATTTGCATTGAATCATGCAACATATTTGTTTCCACCAAAATGCAAAGTTGACTGTTTATATTTATGTTTTATTTCACACATTTGGGTATGGGGATGATGATGTTACAGTTTGCTGGCATTGTGGCCTTTGGATTAGAGGTGAGTCCTGAGTTCAGGAGATGAGGGTTTCCATTTCCAAAATGGTGATATTGATGTTGACATTCATTTTATTGATTATTGTTTATTTTTGCCCCATTCACCTTAAGTTAACAACAACAAAAATGAAAATTTCCAAAATTCCCAAGCTTAAATTTCCATGGAAACTTTTTAAAAACCTCATTCAAATTGATGACAAGAAAAAAAAAAAAAAAAGAAAATTTCCAAAATTCCCGAGCCAAATTTTCCCGGGAATTTTCGGGAAAATTGAAAAAAAAGTGACAGCAAAAATCTTCTGAAAATTTCCAATATTCCAGAGCGAAAAATTCCCATGGGAATCTTCGGAAACTTTCCGGGAAATTTACCGGAAACTTTCCACCCCTTTGCAACACTACTCTGCAGCCTCCGTGGCCGGTGATATCGCCACCTACTGGTCAGTATTTCAGTAACAGCTTAGATCCTCTGTGTAACAGCAGCATCTCTGTGAACTAGCGGCATCCGCAGATAGTAAACTAAACATTTTGGTTAAAATCCAGTAAACTTACCATGTTATTTCTAGTAAGGCACAGCATTTGCATTTATAGAGTTACTTGGATATTCCAATTATAATAAGTTTGTAACTGTTTATAGTCAATACGCCTCGAGAGAACAGCGGGGAGCAACGTCTTGAGCAAGAACCAGCAGATTGATAACAGCTTTATACAGGTCAGTGTGTGTGTGTTTTTAATGAGAGCCAGGCGCCCCCACCACCCCCAACACACACACACACACGCACACACACACACACACACACACACACACACACACACACACACACACACACACACACACACACACATCACTTCTGACTTCCTGCCAATTCAAAACTGCATATTAAATGGAAGAAGGCCTCTGATATAACAAGGAGTGAGATGAAACGTGACCTCAGAGGAGAAGACCGGCTCATTACAGCAGCAGCCAACCTGGATGTCAGTCACACCACAACAAAGTGCACAACGTATGGAAATGATGAATTGAACGGAGCAAATTGACGGCGGTGCGATAACACACTGAAGGTTATGTTACACACACACACACATGCTGCATTTTGGTTGTGGGGATGTGAGGGAATGAGCGGATCTGATTGGAAAGATCCCCTTGATGCTTCATTAATCCACAAACACCCACTGTGAGGAGCCTTGGCTGAGCTCAGGGTGGAGCTTATCTGAAACCAACCACCGTCCAATCAAATCTCAGCGGCGAGGTGGGATCAAAGAGGAGAATCCACCCTGAAACATTTGAACACTCTTAACCGTGCTCTTACCTTCGAATTTACCAACAGGTTTTATCAGCCGGGGCCAGTTTGACCGCGGTGCTCCAAACCCACAGGAAATTATTATACTGGCCCACAATGCACTGCAAGCCGTCTCTCTGGCATTAATGAGAGGATGGGTGAAAACTCTGAAAAACTAAATGAGGAGGAAAAAAAAAGGAGATTCTTTTAATAGGAGCCAAATCAGCAAGAGAGAAAAACTGCAATGCTTGGAGGTTTTAGCGAACAAAAGTTCGCTAAAGTGATTTTAGACTTTTACCCAGTTTCCCCTCGGAGATCAGTGAAGTTTTTTCTCAGTCTGATTCTGATGCTGAGTTAGATTTAAATTCTCGTTTTATCAAAGTCTTAAAAACAGCCGTCTTTCATCTTAGGAACAACACCAGAGTCAGACCTTTTTTAACCTCAGAAAGACGCTGAAATCCTCATTCACAGTTTTATTACAGGCTGTTGAGACTTGTGTAAAGCCTTTTTTACAGGTTTATCTAAAAAGTCTGATATAAAACTACAGGGAGTTCCCAAGGCAGCGGCCAGAATCCTAACTAAATCATCAAAAACAGGTCATATCGCCCTGCTGCTGAATTGATTTTAAAGTTCTTGTGCTGGTTGATAAAGAGATTTCCATTCATTTTCTGTTCCACTCAACATCACTGAGCTCCTCTTCTCCTTTAAATGTCCCTCATGTGTCCCATTAGAGTCCCGGTGAGGCTGCTCTCTGTTTCTGTAACCCTAAACCGTGCAGCTCACCGCCGCTCGCTATGGAAAGGAAACTAAAGATCCATGTTTTCTTTAGGGCTTTTATTATGGAGTAACGTTATAGCCTGAGTTTTTCAGTTTAATCACTGATTTACTGTTATCCCTGTGTTTATTATTTTTTATTTTATTTTGTTTTATTTTTTGTTTTTAATATTTTATAGTTTTTATGGTTGTAATTTTTAGTCCAGCATATTTATTTTATTGTTTTTTATTTTATTGTTTTTGTTTTTTTTAACATTTTATTTTATTTTATTTCATTTAATTTTTTTCTAGTTTCATTTATTTGTTTTTAAAATGTTATAGTTTTTATGGTTACAATTTTTAGCCCAGTATATTTATTTTATTTTATTTTATTTTATTTTATTTTATTTTTGCCTGTGTTCTTTTAATCTTGCGATGTGAAGCAGTTTTGGCTGCATGTTTGTATGAGAGGTGCTGCATAAATAAAGTTGATGTCACTACAGGTGTTTAACAGATGTGGTTATGTCATCATCGTGCATTTAGAGACATGCAACATTGAACAAACTGACCCCAGATCACCTCCCCTGTGAGGGGCTCTTCTCCTCTCTCTGTGGTTCTTCTCATAGTTTCTCTTGTCCCTTATTCCTTCTGTGGGTTTCCTGAGGAGTGTGTGTCTTGCTCACTCTGGATCAGAGGATCGAGGTGTTTTTTGTAAACTTGTGTGCCTGTAAAGCCCTCTGACACTCTAAACAGGGACTTTGGCCTCTGAATAAACTTGAAACTTGAAACTAGGTATTTCCAGCAGCTACAACACAGTTTGACAGTGGAAAAAATACAGAGAGACAGAGCAGACAGAGCGAGGCCTCCTTTCCAGAGTTGCCATGTTGCACCGAACAGTCCTACAGGGAGATAATCCATCGCATATTTCACTCTGAGCAGCACATGGACCAGCAACAAAACAAGTTTTCTTGACGGGAAAGAGGATCAGTATCTCTCTCTGACTTTGTCCTCCCACACAAACAACCTGCGGCTGAAACGCTGAGGCAGTTCACCAGAGAGGCCTTTTGGGAAATGTGAGGAATCACGAACTGAAGTCGAAACAGACGCGGCAGGTTGATGGAAGGTGGGTTCACCCAAAAAAAAAAAAAAAAAAAAAAAAAAAAAGGAAATTGCAGCACTTCAACACAAAGTGACTGTCAAACCGTCTGTCAGCTGTTCACCGCCTCCTCGCCTCCTCTGTCCTCCGGCTCGCGACCCAGACTCTGATCTCTGTCCTCCATCATTAAGGATGTCACACCTCATTAAACGAGCGGCGAGGAGCGAGGGGAGGCGAGGTCAGTCACGTCTTTCATTAGACGAGCCTCTCTTTAGGAAGGGAAAGTCTTCTGCCGGTCAGTTCTCTGAGTCTGTGTGTGTTTCTAAAGTGAAGTCGTGACACCATTGTTGTCTGTCGGATGTCGATGTGCAGCTCCTGAGTCTGACTGAGACTTGTGGATTTAATCTGCACGAGCGTAGTGGAGCCGTTCACCCTGAGGAAAACTCAAAACCAAACACATCAGGCCTCTTCAGTTTATTTTATTCCCAGCATCTATAATCGGTGCGATACCGACTGTAAACTCTGCCAGCTCGACTGAATCCAGCTGCTAAAAGAAACAAACAGAACGGACTGTTCAGACTCTGGCCTGATCAATAATTCTTAAATTAAATATTTCATGGTGTTAAAACGATTCTCTTGTTTTTTAAGTTTAAGAGGATTATAGATTATAGTCGCACCTTGCTGCACGTTTATTCTGTTATCCAAAAAGCACCGAACTGCCGACTCAAATTGTGGTTTGCAAACTTGAATCGAATTGAATCGTTTCAATAAAGAAAAAAAAATCATTCTGGAACTGAATCCCAAACTGAATCAAATCCCTCCCAGTGATAATAATTTCTGCCAGGTGACCAGCAGCAGTCGGCAGTCAGACTTTAAATAAGAACATCTTTTTCAGAGTGATTTAATTCTAAATTAATTTACAATATGCACTTTATTACTTGCATTTTATCACATAAATAAAGTTGATGTCACTACATGTGCTTTTCAATGAGAAAGAAAGCCATCCAAAAAGAAAGAAGCTATCCAAAACTGTAAAAACCAGTCTGAACTGCTTTAGACTTATCAGGTCATGTCTCTCTTTCAAGGCAGCTCATTTATATCTGCATGCCATGGTTCTGTCACATTTGTCCTACTGCATTGCTGCCTGGGGCCAAGCCAGTGACTCAGTTACTAGACCTTTATTCTCACTTTACAAACAAGCTTTGAAAATTTTAGAACAGAAATCACAAAAATGGCACCACTGCAAAATCATTGAAAAATACAATTCGTTGACTTTTTCCAATTTTATAAAGTTCTCCTTCCTAAAAGTTGTTTTTAAGTGTTTAAATGGACTGGCCCCACAAGTGATGTCTCAGATTTTTAAAAAGACAGACGACTCTAGGACAATGACAAGGAGAGCCAAGCAGAACTGTCAACATTTGGCCAATCATCCCTCTCAGTGCAAAGTACACATGGAATTCCTTACCATCGGAAATTAAATCCCAAACAGAACTAAAGAGGTTTACTTTGAAAGTTAAACATTGGCTCAAGCAGCAGCAGAAATGTGAACATTAATTTCCTACTAAGCCATTATCAAAATAATAGCACTTTCCTAATGTTTAATGTCAAATTCAACTCGTGTTTTTATCTGTAATTGACAACTGCAATTGTGTTTATTTATCTATTGTATTATTCACTGCATTTGTATCATTTATTTATTTATTTTTTTCTGTATTCAGTATATCTCATTGTATTCTAAAAGCCTGACCAGGGACAAAGACTGCAAATTAGCTGAAGCCAGACGTCTTATATACATCACATTTTCCCTTTTTTGTGGCAATGTTGTATGTATTGCCCCTGTCAAATAAATATTAAAATAAATAAATAAACATTTGTTCTCTTTTATGTATGTTGTAATTTGTATATGGCTGGAGTTTGAAAAAAGCAAAATGATTTATGTCCATAGACTCTGGGAAGCAGCTATTTGGTACGAATGGCAGTATTTTCTAGAACAGATCAGGATCATATTGAATATTTCACTCTGAGCAGCAAAGTGATGATGCAGTGTCATGACAAGAACAAGCAGAATAATAAAAAAATAATAATAAAAAAACAGTTCTTTGCGTCAGAAATAATGAGCTTCACTGTTTCTGTCTTTGTGCTGCACCTGTCATCTCGTGAAAACCTTCGTTCTTACCCTTTGTTTTGGTTTTTGTTTGATTTTCGTGTTTCATGTTATGTTTCTGAAAGATGCGTGGTTGGATTTTTTTTTTGTTTTGTTCTTATCGTCATTGTTTTGGTGAAAAGCTTTTTCTTTGATATGCTCAGACACGCTGTTTGACTTGACACTTTTAATTTGAAAGCGGAGGCAGCAGACAGCGTCACTCTGCGTTCTCCTCTCTGACGCTGAGGGTCTCCTTGGGTCTCGGTTCGGTTCTGCTCCCCGGCCTCCGGGCCTCATGAGGCTGCAGAGGAGAAGCTTTTCACCCCCGGGCTCCTCCAGGCTCCTCCGGGCACGACAGCCAGCAGCTTCTGCACTAATTTAAAATGCAAATGTATTCCCAGCCCTGTACAAAACGCCAAATGTCTGGTTTCACTGCATCATTCCAGTGAGGATTTTGGATTTTTGTGTTTAATTATAATTTTCTTGAGTGATCTTCTTGATGTCTCTCGCTGGAGGAGCCTAAACACACACACTGCTCTACCTGAGGATGTGAGAGAGAGAGAGAGAGAAGGCATTCATTTGTCAGGTGGAAAAAAACATTTATTGAGACTGGCAGCAAAGAGGAGGAACACAAACAGTTTCATTAGCTCGGTTACTTAAGACTCCCTGCAGAGAATTAGTGGAAAAAAAACCCTTCACATCACACAAAACACGGATCCTCCTGTGTTTTGGTGGAGAGAGGATGAACAGACCAAAAGAAAAAAAAAAAAGAAAAAAAAAGAAAAGAAACCAGCTGTCTAAAACCTTTCATATCCTCTCACCTGCTGTCTGTGGCCAGTCAGAGATGGTCTTTGTAACCCAGGTCACATCAGCCTCTGAATAAGGAACCCAGTAAACATTTTAAAGGGGAAATACACTCCTTCTTCTTAAAGGGTAAAGCAGGTTGAGGCTGAACACAAGTGACCGGCCTCTATAAATGTTGATCAGACGGGCGAGAGGAATGTGCATCTTCCTCCTCCCAGCAGGCACGCCGAGACGGCCTTGAGGAAATTACACATTAGGAATGGAGAGAGTCGGCTCCATGTCACACACACACACACACACACACACAGCTGGCATGTTTAGCCCCAGGCTGGTCTCAGTCCCAACTCATCCCGCGGAGGTTCGAGGCTGGACGTGGCGGAGCGTACGAGCTCTGCCGGCTTCAGCTTCTCAAACATGTTGCTCAAATGATTTTATGATTTATGATTTTATGTGTGCATGTTTTTTCTTTTATGCTGTGCAGGCAGTGCATTTTACATTATTTTATTCTATTAAAATTATAATTGTATTATTATTTTATTTTATTTTATTTTATTATTTTATTTTAATATTTTTATATATTTTATTTATTCTATCCTATTTTGTTTTATTATTTTATTATTTTATTATTATTATTATTTTACTTTATCTGATTTTATTTTAATTGATCTTATCTTATTTTATCGTGTTATCCTACTGTGTTTTTTACCTTTTTATTCTGCTTCTATTGTGTTATCTTGTGGTGTTTTATCTTGCTGTGCAGCACTTTGGAAAACCTTGTGTTTGTTAAAATTGTGCTATATAAATAAAGTGGATTGGATTGGATTGGATTGGAAATAAATTCTCTAAAAGTGTCCCGGTGTAAAGCCTCATCCAGAAGAGTCGGGCCTTCGTCAGGTCGAATACTGCATCAGTACACACAGGTGACAGTGAAGAGTGTGTGTCCACCACTGAACATCACAAATATCAAAAGGAGCAACCAGACAGCATTCAGAATCATAAAATATTATATTACATTCAGTCATAATGAGCAGCTGGAAGCCTAAAGGCACAATGAGCAAGATTTGTTAGTTGCAGTTTCTCAACACAACATTCAAAGTTTTCATTTCCTAGGATGGCGATGGAGTGACTGGCGTCGCCGTCCTTGCTCCTCTTGCACCTCCTTCCCATAGGATTACGCCACTGTTGTATTTGTTTTTATTGCATTTTTATTTTCTTAGCATCACCCTTTTTATACTGATTATATATATTTATATTTATATTTATATTGTTTTATTGCCATCTACTGTATTTTTATTTCTTTGAATTGCATTTGTATATTGTTTTATTAGCTTTGAGCATTTGCATTTTTAACTTGTAAAGCACTTTGTGAGTTCTCTCTGTGAAAAGTGCTATATAAATAAATTTTACTTACTTACTTACTCCCTGTCCGACAGAAATCAGGCCAGCGTGGCGTCGCTCTTCATCCTCCTCCTCCTCAGCGCTCGCCAGTGGGTGAACACTCAGCCCCAGATTCACTCTCTTTGCGTTTGTTTCTCCTTGGTAGATATTCTTTATGGTGCTATCGATTTGGCACCATGCTGCGCTGTGATTGGCTGGGAGCATCACACCCGCTGCCCAAATCTCTGAATAAACAAAAAAATGCAAAGATGTCGAAACACAAAAAACACTGGACATGGTGATGTTATTTTTTTCCTGCTTATTGTACAAAACAAACTGAATCGAAAATGAAGCTATGACCCAAAACACATCGTCACCGGCGCTCGATCACAGCTCCTCTGACTGGAATAAGGCCCTGTGTGTGTTATGAAACCTCTCTGACCTTGGATCCCGCTCAAACCGACTGTACAGAACTGAAAATGCACATCGGTCTGCCTGTGGTGTGTTTCTGTTTGCTGAATGCTTTTGGAGATACCAGGTTTCCCTCGGGCAGCGGTGAACCCACAGGATGAATAATCCTCATCCCACTGAGCCACACCGACTAGCTTCACATCTCTCTTTTGAAGGATTTTGCCTTGTATCGTTCATTTTTCATTAATTGTTAGAGCGGCTCTGTCTCCGCGGCGCTCGCATTCGAGTGCTGAGTCATCGAGCCGCCAAGACGAGCCGAGTCGTCCTGTACCGGAGGCGCTCGGCGCGGCAGATTGAGCGAGTGAGCGCTCACGCCGCCTGGTCAAGGCTGCAACAACTTTTCATTTTGAAGGGCCCCGAGACAAGCGAGCAGCGAACCACGGGGCCCGTCCCGTCGGGTTTAATCACAGAGAAACACCTGCCGCCGTTTCCCTCGCCGCCGCCGCCGCCGCTGCGGCCGCCGCGAACCTCAAGTGGCACGAGCTCCGGTCAATCTGCAGCATCTCTCACTTCTGTCAGCTTCACAGGTGTTCACATGGTTATCGTATATCGTGGTTATATTGGGTTATCGTTTTCATTATCTGTTTTTTTAAAGCATTTTGTATGTTTTGAGAAATGCTGCATTAAAAATATTATTCGTATTTACTGTTTTTCGCCAAATCAGACTGACTCAAAGAAAAACTGATGAATTTCTTATAATTTTCTTTTTTAAAATTTACATTTTGTTTTCATTTTTCGCTTTTTGTTGTTGCCTATGGGACTATTTTGTTCTTCTATTCACTGTTTTTGTTTCATGTGTAGAGTTATTTTATGTATCTTAACATTTGGCTTGTTTCTTTGTCTTTTTATGCTCTTGATGATACCGTGTGACTTTAACTACTGCTTGTTTTTATTGCGGCTGTTTTCACGTGAACTCCAGGAGGATTACCAGCCACCTTCCAGAAGCTGATGGGGATGCAAAGGAAGAATAAAGAATCAAGAATAGAGAATAAATTCCTGGTTGATGCAGGTGTGGAGAACGTGTGAGCACAGGCCTCAGTGGACAGATAAGAAACAGAGACGGGGCGATGAAAGAGGATTTTCTCAGGGAGGAAAAAAAGCAACATTTTCCAGATCAGAAACTGTAGAACGAAGCTCATTCTGGAATAAAACACAATCAAACATTGTGCCTTTTGCTGCCTGTGGAGCGGCGGGTATCGACTGGACCGTCCAAAAGAATATTTGACATGGATTTCTCACCGTGTGCTGCTCGCATGTAACGGTATTGACACGGCCAAGCTATTTCAGCTAACTGCTTATCTCTCTCCTTCTCCAGCAGAGATGGCAGAGGCTCCCTGTTGTGTTTTTGAGCTCCGGAGGTTGAGAGGGTGGAAGAAATAATAACAAGCACATATATTCCCTCAGTTGGAAGATAGTCATGTTCTTATAGCCAACACCTCAAGGGACTTAATATGAGTGTCATGGCACCGCAGCCAACGCTGTCATAAGATTAATACATTTAATAAGTCTCCAGAGATATAAAGGGCCTTGGGGGGAGAAAAAAAAAAAAAAAAACAAGCGAGAGCACGGAGAAGACAGAAATAATTCATCTTAAAACTCTGGATTTCAAAAGCAAAACGCCACTGAGAGACTTGCTCACAACAAAATCCTGCTCAAATCTGATTTTTAATGTCGCTTTTTTGTTTGTTTGTTTTTTTAGGGGTTGGGGAGTTCATTTTGCAGTAGGTAAAAGGATGAAGAGTGTAACAAAAGATGTCTCCGTTTGGTTTCTTCCCTTTTTTCTCCTGCTTGTCTCGTCACAGTTTGACCACAGATATCACTCCAGCCTGCTTTTCTATTTTGTTTTGTTTTTTTTTTTCGAGGCTGCTGTAGAACCAGAGACTCTCACAGGAGCGTAACACAAACCCACAGCTCAGCCATCAACAACACACTGGTCATGTCCATGCTGGTTTTGACTGGGAGCTGACCATTTCACCAGTACATCTCAATGATGTTCACTGCAAAAAGTAGTAGTAGTAGTAGTAGTAGTAGTAGTTTTATTTGGTCATTTGAGGGTGAGTTAATACACTACAATTTCCTTTCAGTTTCTTAGAAAGAACAGACCAAAAAGGTGTAGGCTGAAGCCTAAGCTTATTGTGCCTACCCTTTAAACCCTTAAATATCTTCTTACTAGAAAATACAACAACGCAATCAGGACAAGAACAGAAAACAAACAGTAAACAGAGACTAACACAAAACAAAACAAAACAAAACAAAAACAACAAAACACAACAGAAAAAGAACAAAACAACAGAAAAAACCAACTAAAAGGAAATGAAACAATATATCACTGGAATTTACAAAACAAGAGAGAAATACAGAAAAGTACTAGAAACTAGCCTTGACGTTATGTATATCACACTGTTGCTCTATATCTGGCTATTATATTTGATCTGTACATCTTTTTAAATTTATTTATTGAACTACAGTTTTTTAATTCATTATCTAGTCCATTCCATATTTTTACCCCTATAACCGATACACATCTATATTTGTTTTTTATTCTTGCATTAGTTTGTTTGAAGATGGCAGTTCCCCTTAAGTTGTACCGGCTCTCTCTATGGTGGAACAGCTCCTGAATACAGCACGGAAGCAGATGATTATGTGCCTTATACATCATAATTGCAGTATTAAGTTCAACTAGATCTTGTAATTTTAAGGTTTTTAATTCAATGAATAGTGGATTGGTTGGTGCATAGAAGTCAGATTTGGTGACAATTCTAAAAGTCAAAATCTTACCAAGATTATTTGTCTTATTTCAAGTCAAAATGTCTTATTACTAGTCAAAATATCTCATTACACTTAAAATAAGACATGATCACCTCAGAAGTAACTTGTTTTTAGACAATTGTCTCTTGTTTCAAGTGAAAATTTGCTTGTTTCATTGGCAAAATTTGTTTCTTGTTTCTAGCTAATTTTCACTTATTTCAAGTGAATTTTCACTTTTTCCACTGGCATATTTTGCCAATGAAACAAGCAAATTTTCACTTATTTCAAGTGAATTTTCACTTGAAACGTGAGAATTGTCTAAAAACAATTTACTTCTGAGGTGATCATGTCTTATTTTAAGTGTAATGAGATATTTTGACTAGAAATAAGACATTTTTGACTTGAAATAAGACAAATAATCTTGGTAAGATTTTGCGTTTTTGCAGTGTTCTGTCAGATAATGTCAGCGTGCTAGCCAGTTAACCACAGTTTGTTTTCTTTCTCACCCAAATCTGGTTAACAGGGTGCATAGCAGAGGCCAGCTCCACATGCTGGATATTCACCAGAGGTTTATCACGCCCACTGCTGCACCCACGTTCAGCCAATTTGTGTGAAAAGTTACCGTCTAAAGCGGACATATAAGCTGACTCCCAATTAAAGCCTGAGTCCCTTTTATTGATCAGGTACAGCAACGCCTTTTGACAAATAAATGCCGGCTCCTGATGGATAATTCCTCATTTCTCTTGCCGGTGAAAAGCTCCTTTCTCCAGGCAGCAGCTGTGGATTATCCCGTCACATCCTGCTCACTGTCCCGGGACAGAATCAACACACCAGCTGAGGAACCAGTATCTCAGAGTCTCAGTCTAAACCCTGTCGACTTCATCGCAGTGATAAAATACTGCCGTGAGGAAAGTTTGAAGCAGAAACATGAGAATACATTTTGCAGATGTTATGCTAAACCTGCATAGCTCCTTCCCTCCACCTCCTGAGTGCAATCACCTCCTCCAGTCTAACCACACAATCATGAGAAACCCTCACACCTGCCAATCAAAGGACTGTCCATTGCCCCTCAAAATGCTACACCATCGGCTGCAGCTGTGATTGCGAGCCATTACTTTCAAATTTGTGCCATCTTCCCAGCGTCAGCACAGTCCAATCACCAGATGAACTGACAGGATCAAAACAGACTCCAGCCTCTCCAGACTCTCCAGACTCCAGAGTCAGAGTCTCATGCTGGCCCGGCTGGGGACAGACATGACAGGTCAGAGATTCGTGATGCGACGAGGAAGTGTCCGTTGTCTCCGATGAATTAAGTAAGACAACTGTGACAACGCTGACAAATTCTGATTTGAGAATTCACAGACAAATCATGAGTAGGCTGCAGGTTTTGAACCAGGTATCAGGTGAGCAGCTCAGACGTCCTGGAGGAGCTCCGAATAGAGCCTCCTGGAAGCCTCTCTGTGGAGGTGATCAGGATACGTCCCACTGGGAGGAGGCCCCGGGGCAGAGGAAGGAGCTGATGTGGGGTGTCGTGGATTTTTCTCTTTAGTTAGTCAAATAAAGGATCTGGAATCAAGGAGTTGTCTTTGGGAATTTTATTATTCAGCGCTGAAGGGAAGAACCAAACAGAGTGCAAGGCAGTCTGCAGGGTAGTCCCGCAGAGTGTTTACAATCAGAGATATTTATGCAGAAAAATCAGACAGTGAATCAAAAACGTTTATATCCCGTCTAGTCATGAGCGACATGTGCCATTTCCGAATTAGGTAATATAGACATGTTAAAAGTTCAAACTCCTTGGGTTCAAAAGTTCGGGATTATTAATAGAAAGAGTTCAGCTGAGGTCTTACACTAGCGAAAGTTTTGGTTCCTGAATATCGAGTTCAAAAGGTCTAACGAAAGTTCATCTGATAAGGAAGTGCAAGCACAACCGTAGAAGTGTAGACATTAGACACAGAGAACAGGAACCTAAAGCAGGAACATCGACACTGTCTGGATGTAATCAAAGCAATCTTAAGGCAATTTAACAAGTAAACATGAGCCATTGTATTTGTAGGCATCAGCAGTAAATTTCCATTACAGCGATGTAACAGCGGTGATACTTACGGTCACTTTGTTCCCTCTGCTCCACTTGAATTCCCCATCACTTTTTGCCGCTCTCTCTCTCTCTCTCTCTCTCTCTCTCTCTCTCTCTCTCTCTCTCGCACTCGCTCAACCACACACATAACACACACATTACACACTACTCTTACAACAAGTGGCAAGAAAATGTGACTATTTTTCTTCAAACAGCATCAGCTGCAGAACAAAACATACCACATTTGTGTTTTGTCTACTTGCATCACTTTTTCCTCTGAAGACAGTGATAAAGTCATTCTCAAAAAGCAAGCGTTCACATTCAGACTGATAAATGGGCAAATCGGAGACATTCTAGAAGTGATCCAAAGAGTTTATGTTACTTAACTCGAGCGATCAAATTCAAGTCCCTGACACTCGATGACACAGCAGCAACCACAGCAGCTCCAGATAATAAAATGTACGACTGTTAGACACACCGATTCATCTCACATGAAGTTGTTGATGATGCACTCGGATATTAAGTACGTTCGCTAGTGTGTTAAGTAAGTTAGTAATCGGTCATCAACATGAACTGCCTTTTCTCACTGGAAAATAATTCATTTCTAATGTTCGGGTCGGATGAACGCACTGAAATGCTGATCACATGGAGGACGGCAAATGAAAACCTCCTCACTGGCAAGAGACATGCAGCCACGAAAGGATTTGAGTGAGTAACATCATTATGTGCCGAAATGTGATAGAAGGAGCATTTTAGGCATGTAAGCCAATTATTCACGGCACACACTACTGCCTTCTAACAGTTCAGTTAGTCAGTATCAGTCAGCCTTACTCATACAGTACTGCTTTACACCTCATACTCTTTTGCTAGGATACTTGTTTTTATATCACATACTTATATACTGATACTTAACTGCTTATTTATATACTTCATACTCTGTTTTGTGTACTTTTTAGAGGTTACATCTTACACTTCTTACTGTCTTCTCAGTCTCCCAGCAAAATAATGTCACATAAGTACAATCAGAGTGACAATATACATCTTTAATCTTGTTCGGCTCCCTGTCCTCTCAGGATGTTTGTTGCCACAAATGACCTGCAGGGAGAGGTGCAGCCTGCCTGGGTCAAAAAAAAAAAAAAAAAAAAAATATGGGAGAACCTCAAACAGAAAAGGTCAGTTACAGTTATTTGCCTTTGATTATGGTTTACTATGCTTCAGTAACATGAATTCTCCTATTTTTACAGGATCAGTACAGAGGGAGCAGCCACCTGGAAGTGGTATTGGCTGATGGATGCAGCTTTGGGGAGCAAGCCATCCATCAGCCCAGCACTGCTCATCAGCTCAGCAGGCCAGGACTCTGCTGCTGTCTCTCCTCCCTCTGTCTCTAATCCAGCAGGGCCGGAGGACAACTGTCCAAGGCCACGGCCAAGAAAGAGAGGGAGGGAGGAGGATTTTTTAAAAATATTTGCAGGAGATGGAGGAAAGAGAGGAGAGAAGAGAGCGAGAGCCGCAGGAAAGGGAGGAGCAGGGGTATGAGGAAGCTAGGAGAAGAGAGGACGAGGCTAGGGTGAGGGAGGAGAGGAAAGAGGAACGCTTCATTATTTATTTGTAATCATTTTATTTTATTGGGTATTTAATTAAGTCATATTTGTTCCCTTGAAGAAATTAATCAGCTAGTTTATGATTATCAGATTCTTTTAATCAATACAGTTGATTTTTTATGCCTCCTTCAAGAATTTTTTTTACATAGCTGATGATTTTTTGTTTCGTTTTAGAAAGTGTGATTTATGTTCTTGGCTGAATAAATATGTGTTATTTACTCAAGTCATCTATCTATTCTTATGTGTTTTATTCTAACTGAGTCAATATACTGTGTACTGAGTGTTGAATAACTGATGACAGGGACACTGAAACAGTGAACCTGCTGACATGATGCCAAGGTTTGATGTGAAACTGGGACAAAGTGAAGCATGGATTACATCGAACACAATACACAAGTCATGACTGATTATTAGCACGTTTAATATAACGCATATTAAAATCATATGTAATGGTATCTGGGAACATAAATACCCTTCCATAAATGAAATTCATAACATCATACAATAAATGAAATGAATACCATCTTGCCATTCATTAAACTAATAAGATCATACCATTTAAAAAAAAAAAAAAAAAAAAAAAAAAAAAAACATCTTAACATAGGCTTGGCTGTGGTACGGAAATTCTTGTATGCAAACTAATAATGAATATGGTGCAGCAGGTGATGACAACCGGGGCAAAAGTGGGGCTCACTTCCAGGGACTTAAAGAAAATTAAGCGCCATCGGGCCTTCATCATGCTGAATGTGCACTCGATGATGTTCCTGGCCCTGGACAGCATGCTGTTGTACCTGGCCTGCACAGGATTCAGGTTCGGTGCACGGGTGTCATCAGATGGATGGGGCTAGCCAGACAGGGGTAGCCGCCATCGCCCAAAATGCACCGTCCCTCTGCTGGATACAGCTGCTGGACATAAACAGGACTGTTCTTCAGCACGTGGGCATCATGGACAGACCCTGGAAAGCCACTGCAGATATCAGTGAATTTGCCCCGATGGTCGCAGATCGCCTGAAGTTCAATAGAGCGGAACAGCTTTCTATTCAGGTAACAAGCCTCGTCCTCTCCAGGGGGCTTGATCCTTATGTGGCAGCCATCAGTGGCACCGACTGCCACATTAAATGCTGGAGATCCTGCCAACCTGGTGAAGCCGGCACCCACCTCCTCAATTTCATCTCCTTGAGGAAACCGGACAGTCCTTTTTAGGAGGCCAACCACTGCCCAGCTGACTCTGTGGACCATCCTATGGACAGTTGATTTGGGGATGTCAAATCCCCTCGAGACAACCCTATAGGATGCTGCAGGGGCAAGCCAGTAGACCAGGGGTGTCAAACTCCAAGAGGCTGCAGGTTTTCATTCCAACCAAAAACTCCACCAGGTGATTTCACTGATCACCCTACCTCCAAACAGAGAGGCGGGACTAATCAGTGAAATCACCTGGTGGAGTTGTTGGTTGGAATGAAAACCTGCAGCCTCTTGGCCCTCCATGGCACCAGTTTGACACCTGTGCAGTAGAGGAAGGTGAGGACATGCAGCTCTTTGAGCCAACCATGGTCAGCCTCCTGGGCCAGAGCAGCTTTGAGAGCAGCTATGGACGGGAGGTCGGACACACCATCGAAATAAAGCCTCAGGATGGTGGCAGTATGTTGTGTGGACAAGCTGTGAATGTGAAATAAATGAATCAAATATTAGGAAAAAGCCTCATTTGAATTCCTGTAAACTCCCATTCTGCCTGTTTTATATTAGTACAACTAATCTCAATCGCACCAACACTAATAATGATGGTGACACAGCAGCAATTCCTTTCATACATGGTTTATTCAATTTGAGATACTAAGACACTATATATTAGGACTGCAATGATCTGATTATGTACTGTTACATATCATACAGTTTTGCAAGAATATGGTTACAACATTTAGTTTATTGTGATTGCACAGAGTGTAAGTACTGATTCTACTGGTTCAACTATGACTACTATATAGAAGATTGTACCAGTATAGGCAGTGGTGTGAGTGTGGTATAAATGATGAATGAATATGATTAAATATGAATACACTATGGGCCAGGTATGAGCAGTATGGACTAGTAAATATATAAATAATAAAAGTCAAATATTAAGTAACGTAAGAATGTGCAAGAATGTCACACTGCAAATAAAAAGTAATGTGAATGTAAGGCCGCTTCACATGCAGGCAGAATATAGTGCCAGCAGCTGCCCAGCTGTAAATATATTTAACAACAAACATCACAGAGCTCTGTGTGAAGGAGGCTCATATGCCTGCTGGTGACTAGTTCAATAGACAGGCTACTAACAACATAGGCTTGGAATTGTTTACATGAACACGTGAATAACTATGAAATAATATTGACAGAAAAATGCACGTTACTACACTGTATGGAACAACACTGCCTGTAGGTATCATCGTGTCAGTTTCTTTGAAACAACAACACACATTACGACACAACAGCAGCAGAGCTCTCCAGCTCCTCCGACGGTGTGCTCGTCTCTGGCAGCTCAGCGAGAGGCGAGAGGCGATTTGCTGCATCTCCGCAGCTGAAACAGCACCGGCATTTTGGCAACAACACTCAAATGTGGCGCTACGGACGGCGGCGGAAGTGAGCAAGAGGGTCGGAGGTCAGGGAGGATGTATGTAGTGTGTCCCTATAGCACGCACACGCATGCATACTGCATACTACACTACATACTTTGTAAGGGCAGCTGCAGTACATACTGAAGGTAAAAAGTATGTGATTTGGAACGCAGGGCTGGACTTACCTCAGTGGTGGAACGAGCTACCAGTCTTTAAGAGAAGGCTAAAAGCCAGGCTCCTCAGGGAACACCTGCACACCTGATGGACTGTGGAAAAAAAAAAAAAAAAAAAAAAATCAGCTCGTATGCTTTCCTCCTTCCTGCTCTCTGTCCCGTCTCTGCTCTGCCTCGTGGCTCCTCTGTCCTCTGGACCAGAACCACAGCTCTCTGCCACTTGATGTTGTTGTTCTCTCCTAAACAGCTCTTTGTTTTCTGGTGTATAAATATAGCATATGTGCATTGCTTTGGATAAAACCATCAGCCTAATGTGAGTTGCAGGTGTACTGGGACTGTGCTGGGGGGGTATGGTCTGGGCTGAATTGGCACAGGTGTTACCTGTTGTTTGTTTACGCTGTCTCCTTTCATGCAGCGGCCTGCTGGACCTGGGAGACACACACACACACACACACACACACACACGCTGGAGCCGGTGAAGGACGGCTGCGCTCCACATTATTCTGAAATATTAAAGTTTTGTTTGAGAGACTGAAACGTGCGCCCTCTGGAGAGACCGGGCAACACAGAGACTAATTGTGTTTGGAAAGTGTGTGTGCAGGAGCTGAATAAGAGCGTACAGGCAACCAGACGGGTTTGGGACTGTGTTTGTGCTGAGTAGAACCCACAGTGACACCGATTCTTGTTGCAGGAATACGCTAGAAATGACATTTTAGAGCGTGTATTCAGTCTGTAGTGAAAAATGATTTGAACGCTGTGCAGTAGGAACATCCTGTCATGGTTTTGTGTTTTTGGACTCTTGTTCTTCTGTTTTCCTGTGGTCCCTTGCCCTGTTCCAATCAGAGTTTGCACCTGTGTCTGGTTAGTCTTGTTTGCCCCTCCCAGTGCCGCACCTGTCCTGAGTCTGTCAATCAGAAAACAGAGCGGGGACAGTGGCTCTGTCCCAATGCAAAGGCTGTACACTACCCAGGTCGTATTTGTAGGCTGCTTACGTCACGGTGGCGCAACAAGTGCTGTCCCAATTCAATTTTACCGTGCGGGGTCCTGCAAATGCAGCCGACAGATCCAGCCTATTTTTGACTCATTTGCAGGAAACACCTCCACGACGCTTCGCGGCCGACATCACAGCCTACTTCCCAGGGTGCCTTTCGGTCCAGTTGAATTTCTGGATCAGCCACCATTGCTGGAATTATGAAGCATGTTTTAGACCGTCTTAATGTTTATATCATGACGTTTTGATAAGTTTTCATGCCTATAATTACCACCATAGATTCGGTTTAGCTGTTAACTGTATCCGAACAACGCCTGTAAATGCAAGTTTAGTTAGATGAGTTAGATAGGCATTTTGCATGATGTTTCCATAGCAACCATCAGCGCATCAGGTACGTTACAATGTAGCCATGTGTACAATTACTTTAATTGGGATAGTCTGTTGCAATTTGTGAGGTGTAACAATTATCTTAATTTTCTGCATCTTCACGAAGACAAAATAAAATAAAATACATAAAACTACAGAATCCATGTTGTCCATCTTGAGAGCGTTGAAGCTGCTTGTCGTTTGGTTTCATGCACAGGTGTTCACTGACACACCTCCGAAACCTACTTCGGCATTTTACGCTGCATCACTCGAATGCGCTTCGGGAAGCCTCGATAATAATGACGTAGGAATCCTCTGCAGGCTACATCGTCCCAATTCACTAAACTTTTAGTTCTGGTAAACTTGATATCGGCACCTACGTCAGACGCCTCCTACGTGGGCACCGTGGGCTGCGACCGAGTAGTCATCTAGCCCTTCGATTGAGACAGACCCAGTGTGTGTGGTCAGAGAGCTGATGCATGAGGCCCAACAGGGCTTTCAGCTTCACCTCTCATCCCAAATCGCTCAGCGCAAAAAAAAAAAACAAACAAAAAAAAACACTCTGGGCTGATTTAAATCCCGTCCGTGATGACGAATGGGCTGCTCCGTTTCGTTCATCCAAAGCGCCTTACTGAGCCGCCGTCACACAGCAGGGAAGTGAACCTTTAACCCGGTTTGTGTGGCTGCCTTGCTCCCCCCGCTGAGCTCCATCAGGCCGCACGCAGAGCCGGCGACACCGTCACTCCTCAGCCTCATGCAGCGGGAACTCATTTACTGCAATTACAGACGGTGTAATTAATTCTGCTTGTATGCCTCTTTCGAAAATATGGCACGCTTTGAGGATAATAACACAACAATAACTAAAAAGCCTCATAGAGATTTCAACGATGCTGACAGGGAGATAAAACCAGCATTGTGCCGTTTGCTCTTTGCAGCTCGTGACAGAAAATGACCAGCAGCTCCGCGGCCACAGTCCAGCCTCCTCACACTAAACACTTCACTTCAATGTGTTTTCAGAGAGTTTTAACTCGGCGGTCAACAGACACCACTAATGGCCTGAAATATGATGAGTAAAGCACTGCACGGACGTCCTGGAGATACTGAAGATTAAAGTGAAGCCACAGAAGCTGTTTTTGCAATTTTGTGCTTTTTATTATTTATTTGGCATGACTTGCATCACGTCTAGCAATTTGAAGATCATTTTTTTTGATCCAAGTAATTTTACTGATTGTCTTTTGTCATTATTTCTCCTAAAAAAAAAAACAACAAAAAAACAAAAAACAAACCATACTCCATGACAAATACTGTGATAACTTTGCAGGGATTGATCGAGACACAGATGATAGATGATGATTTCCCCAAGATGCTGGATACCATTTTCACCTCTGTAGCATTTCATGTTAGCTTAGCATAAAGACTTGAAGTCTATGGGAGTCGTTAGCCTGGCTTTGTCAAAGTGAAAAAAATGAACCTTACAGCGACTCCGACCTTGTGGAGGTTTATTTTTTCACTTGGATGGAGCCAAAATCAAATCTCTGTTTCCTCGGAGAACACTTTGACTGATCACTGACGCTGTTTGTCTCGAGGCTGCTTCACCACGGAGAGAAACCAGGCCTTGAGATTCACTTTTTTTTTTTTTAAGACTCGGCAAAGACGACACAACTTGTGAAAGACGTGATCACATTGCTCCTCCTCGCAGAAACTTTAGAATTAAACTTAGAGCAATTAAAAGATGCATCATGTCTGCCGTCCCCTCTCGCCAGTCCTGCCTCTCAGTTTATCTAAATTGGGAAATATGAGCTTCAACAATATCTTCCCCGGCGCCAAATTACAGCGTGCAATTTTAGACTGTGATGGTGGCGAAGCTGAAAGTCCTTTGTTGTTGCAGCCGTCTAACTTATTATTAATCCTCCACTTAATGCGGGGAAATTTCAGAATCCAGAGCGTATTTATTCCACATAAACCTGTGGGTGAGATTAACACCACACAGCTTGAAGCGCGGTGTGTTTCCAGGCCGCAGCTGCGCAGGAAAGCCTCCACGTCAAGACACACTCTGTGATTTGGAGCTTTTCAATCGCCACATCCACACGCTGTAATTAGGAGGGTTTATTTTCTCGGCGTATCCGTCTGTGACGCACTGTGGCACCGGGAGGCGAAGGGACGGTTAACCCTTTCACCCGCCGTCAGCAGGGAGGCACACACACACACACACTTAGAGATGTTAAAAAAACAAAAACAAAAAGGGAAGGTGAATTTCCTGCGCTCGCTCATCATGATGAGGCAGAACGGCCGCCTACAGAAACTAAATTACATTTCGGAGAAAGCTCATTTCTTTTCTCATCAAAGTGGAATTAAGTTGCAGCAACAGCAGCAAGTTTCCAAACGGAAGGAAATTAAAGTCAAATTTTCACAGCAGACAGAAGGAGGACAGAGAAACAGAGCAGAGATCCAGCAGAAACATCCAGTGAAGAGCTAATCAACACATCACCATGACATACAGCAGGATGGTCGGAAAACCGCTTCGTCATGATATCATCATCATCATCGTTTTGTTTTTAAACCTCAGAAAACACACCGTTTTCGGTGAACTAAAATCAAAAAGTGATTAAAAAAACAAATCCATGGCTGTATTAATTAAAAACAAGGCCAAATTAGGAATATTATCATCCACAGTGCTTTCAGAAAGTATTCAGACCCGCTTCACTTTTTCACTTTTGTTATGTTGCAGCCTGATGCTACAATCCTTTAAATTCATTTTTTCTCTCATTCATCTACACTCAGAACCCCATAATGACAAAGTGAAAACAGAATTGTAGAAAATTTTGTAAATTTATTAAAAAGAAAAAACTGAAATATCACACTGACATAAGTATTCGGTACTTTGCTGAAGCACCACTGGCAGCGATTAGAGCCTCCAGGCTTTTTGGGTCAACAAGCTTTACTCACCTGGACTCGGGGGTTTTCTGCCATTCCTCTTTGCAAATCCTCTCATGCAAACCCTCTAATATATATTTTATCAGGTACATTATCTGAATGTAAACACTCGTCCTCCGGTTACGGGTCAGAAAATGATTGTGCCATGTTGGAAAAAAACAGCCTTGATGTAACACCAGCAAAAGTTTTCTCCCAAAGTCACAACCCTAAAATTATATGTGAATTAAAATGCAGTGAAAAGTAAAAGTTGAGTGAGTTTCTAAAGAGGATGCTGATCTTTTCCATGTGACTCTAGAAGGACGAGAGACAGATTTCAGAGCGGACGCTTTGAAGTGGAAAAATGAGAAATGACTGAATAAATGTGACGAGCCTCTGCTGAGTGACAGACACACTCGGTCTGTCACCTCCTGACGCCGACTGAGGTTTGGTACTGAAGTTTGAAAAGTAAAATTACTCAGCCAAGTACAAAGTGGACATAAAACACGTCACCTGTCAATCATGTGGTCCTGTCAGCCCCTGCAGATACATGCAGGTTGTATTACCGTGGTGGAAAAAAGTTTTCGGACACTCTTAAAATTTTACACAATCTCAAATATCATCATGAAATATTTGTGGAAAAATCTTTTTTGTGTTTCAAAAGGTGTGGCTGCATTAGACAGATAGAAACAAATACAAATTATATTTTTTGGTTTATTGGTTTATCTTCTTCCTCTAGTTCCTGTCTGTCCAGTTCTTGTGTGCCTGGGCCGACGACGCTGGGCTAACCTCTGTCTCTCATTGATCAGGGGCTTCTTGATAGCCTTGTAGGACCTTAAGCCATGATCTAAAAGTCGGCCACGAACAGTGCGGGTGGAACACTGGACACCAGTTTGGTTTGACCACTGCTGCTGAAGCTCCTGTGATGTCATACGGCGGTTTTGCCTGCACATGCGGATCAGGATGCGGTCATTTCTTGCTGAAGAAACCCTTGGATGCCCAGATCGTGGTTTCAGTTTCTTTATTTACCTCGATGCCGGAAAAACAACAATCACAAGACACAAGGTCTATACACAGCGAAAAAAAAAAAAAAAAAAAAAAAAGTGATTAAAAGAAAAAAAGATACAAAAAAGAGAGACAACAAAAAAAGGCTCGAGGAGGGACAGGAGGAAGCGTAGCTTATCTGTATCCTGCCTTCCTTTTCCAAATACAAGACGCTCCTCAATGTCGTGTTTCCACAAAAATGGGAGTACAAAGGTACAAAATAGCGTATATAAAAAGAAAAAGAAAAAAAAACCTTCTGATATGTGTCACAACAGTTAGTATGAAAGACACAAAAAGCGCTATACAAGTAAAAGTGCTTAGACTGTACTGTATATCAATGTAAAAAAAAAGAAAAAGAAAGACAGTTATCGTATCACACATCATACCTGTACAATATGACAAGCAAGTCAACTTGTCTTCCAAGCTGTTGGTTCGTCTGTATTTCTGCAGAGTGGATCCAACTGCTGAAGGACTGCGTCTGCACTTCCTGGCTGAGAATCTTTATCTTCAGGCGTGTTTCCTGCGTTAGGTTCCTTGTTTTAGCCATTTTTGTGTCTGAAGAACTTTCAGATGTGCTGGCTTTATATAGACACCAAGCTTGGCAAAAAAAATTGTGTCTTTTAATGAAAAGAACGACCTTCATCACTGGTACCAAAATGACCCAATACTCCAAATTTCTTATGTATTTTTATGGAACCAATCAATTTTAAGTTTTTAATGGCTTTTTAAGGATTTGTTTAGTATTTTGGCTGTGACTGTACTAAAAGAAATTGCACTTGAAGACCTAAGAGTGATTCTTAATGCAATATTTCACAAATGCATGGGGTGTCCGAAACATTTTTTCAACCACTGTATTTTGTACAACTGTATTATCTCCCGCAGGACTGTCAAAAACTTTGTACTGCACCTTTACCTTCACCTCGAGCAGTAATGGCACTTTCTGCTGATCTTTTCCCAAAGCGAGAACCCTGATTATCCTGTTTCCTGCCTTTCCTCCAGCTGTTGGTTTCTATTCATTTCTCCACGATGTGAAAATGAACTTTCAGAGACGTCAGACTTTCTTCTCACCTGAATAAGGTCAGGCCATTAGTTTCCCTAAAAGCAGCAGCACTGTTGTGTTTTCACGCTCCCTCCTCCTCCTCCTCCTCCTCCTCCAGGGAAAATAGTCCCTGGACTTTGTTCGCTGCAGAAGCTGAACATTATAAAGCAGCTGCTTCAACCAAAAAAACTCACATTTTGATTCTGTGTTGTTCGGTCTCCAGCTCCCCCGCGTGATTTGCAAAATGGTTTGTTGCGATCGAAGATGTGAGGAAATTGCAGTAAATGGGCCAGACATTGAAAATCTTTGATCTGGCCTGGACTGACATGGGCTGTTTGATGCAGCTCGGCCTCTGAGAGCGTCTGGGTGCTCAGAGCGAATCAGAGCGAGCCGGGCCGAGTTTGGCTTCTTTGAGGAAGTGGATCTTTGGTTAATCCCCGAGGCAATTACTCGCCTGTCCGGACGACTGGCTGAGTGAAATTACTAATGTGTATGGGCAAGATCCATTAGCCGACCTATCCTGGTGAAAGCACCGACCTGCAGAGTGTTCCTCCACGCAGCAGCTCAGAAAAACACACCTTCAGCCGCCGCTGAGTGAGGACAGGTGAGTCACGGCCACAGCTCCACAGGTAGACCTCCAGTTTGATCCAGGACGGGGAGGAACTGCTGCTCGAGGCACTGGTCCTTTACATAAAACCTTCCATCTAGAGAGACTTATCACAACATTAAAAGACTTAAAGATGAATGCATCAATAATTGAACGCTCTGAAAGGAGCCATAATTCACTTTAACTGTGTTTCCATCAACATTTTTATGCACATTTTACTGTATCCCTTACCAAAAAATAATGTGAAATCACAAGTGGAATAAAAATTTTAATAAAGATAATGTCCAATAAGTGTCCAAAATCAAATGTAGTTTATTTCACATTTGATTTTCATTTTTTTTTCCATGTGATCTACAACCACGTGATTATTTCAAGCAACATGAAAAACATGTGTTACATAGTCACATGTGGTTTGTTTATATTTCTTTTTTTTTTTTTTTTTTTTGGACATGTGGTCATTGTTGTTCAAAAGACAATCACATGTGAAAATGTTGATTCCACATGACTTTGTGTGACCAATTTTCATTTCACATGTGGAAAATTCCAATTATATAAAAATAGCAAATCACATGTGAAAATATCTCGTTCATGACAGTGACATTGTTTTCTTTTCCCATGAAGATGAATGAATGAATGTGAAAACGGTAAATCACAGTGATAGAGTGTGGGTGCTTTAATTGTAATTATCATTACTGAACGGTTTGTTGTTGTTGATTCATTGTTTTTTTGTTTGTTTTGTTTTGTTTTTTGTGGTTGTTACATCATTTTTTGCATTCTGATGGATCCAAATGAACAAATGAACAAATGTTATGCAAGTAGGAGAAGCTATGAAGACTCCACATTGACGTTTTTTTTTTTATATGAATCTGAATAATAACAAGCAACATTCGGTTAGTAAAAATATGTTTCCTATGCATTTTTCGTGATTTCACAAATACTGTATTCAGATTTGGATAAATCCTGAGCCTGCAGCAACAGCCACGTGATGAAGACGTCGTAGGATCCATCGCCATCCAAAGCAGATTATTTTTTATCTGCTTTGGATGTCATGGAGACGCACATTCAATCACTTGATTTGTTTTTTTAGCAGCACTGAATTCTTCACTGCAGTTAATCAGCTACCGTATTTCACCAATGAATCGCCCGGGAGTTTAATACGCAAAATCGACTTGGACCCCAGGCGTTTAAAAGAACCAGGCGGCTATTCGCTGCAGGCCTTTATTTATTTTTGCACCAGGTCATTATCGTGATGACAGCTACTGTCCTACATATTTTCAGTCTGTCGATTTAATATTACAGTACACCCTTTTGTTCTAACGTTAGCTAGCGCTCTTATTTTGACAGAAAACGGAAGCGCCGCACTGTTATTGTGCGGCTAACTGTTTACTTCTGCAAAAATAAGGTGAATAGCCTTATTTTGGGTTACCTACATATAATGCAAATAATCGCCCCGGCGGTTATTCGGGTGGGCGTTTAATACGCAAAATGGGTGCAGACCCCAGGCGTTTATAAGAACCCGGCGGCTATTTGCGGCCGGGCGATTAATTGGTGAAATACGGTAATTAACTTTATTTCTCATACTGAGCTGATGATACCGCACTACTTTTATTGAAGTAACATTTTAAATGCAGGACTTTTACTCTGAAGTAAAGGACTTGTGAAGTTTTTTAACCACCGAAAACTGGAAAAGCTCAAACTCACTGGAGCTTCAGAGCCTCAATTAGAGCAAAGCTGTTTATTCGTCTGTTTGACAGCAGGTCTCCGCTGAGGTGGAGGTTTTTTCAGCTTGAAGAACAAACCAGGCCGGCTGCACCTGCTGCCGACGCTGCAGACACACACACACACACACACACACACACACACACACACACACACACACACACACACACACACACCTTTCTCTTTTCTTAGATCAGTGTTGTCTTCACACCGCGCAAATTCAGCTTTTTCATTTTGCTGCTCCGTTTTGCCTCCTCCTGGACAGTTTTCTTCACAGAGTCCCTCCGCGTTCACTCAGCGCCCCAACATCCTTTATTCTACTTAATTGCTTTTTCTTTTGTATTTCTCCTCTTCTTACTGCACCTCACGTTATTGCTAACTCTATATCCTATTACACACTTGTTGTTAAGCTTCATTTCACGTTCCTTTCCCATAGCGAGTCCTATCAATATTGTTACTGCAGCAACATAATACCTCCTTACAGATCGATGAAATACTTTTCCAACTTGTACAATGAAAACTGAACAAGGAAGACGACCTTCAAAGTAAAAGCGGCACATTTTGAAGCGTGTTTGCAGCGGTCAGTTTAACGAAGAGCCACACTAAATAAATAAATAAAGATGCAGCCTAAATAATGAACATAAATCGTCATATTTCTGCCACCACACACATGATCGTGAATAAACTGCCAACAGGCACGAACACAGGAATCATCACTACCTTTAGACATCAGGGAAGCCAGCTCACTAGACATCTTTAAAAGAAGATTAAAGACCCACCTTTTCACTCTAGCCTTTAACTAGCTCCTATTTATTCCACACTGTTGTCTTTTATTGTTTTATTTGCATCTTTTGTTTTATTTCAAATTTTATTTCAATTTTTAGCCTTTTCTTTTTACTTCCGCTGTGTTTTATTCTTTTTAATGTTTTATTTAATGCTTTTATTGTGAAGCACTTTGAGCTGCAATTCTTGTATGAAAGGTGCTATACAAATAAAGTTTTATTATTATTATTATTATTATTGTTATCACAGAGCGCTGCGGTTTCTGTATAATGTAATGATTGATTTATGCATTCATCAGGTTATTTTTAGATTAAAGCGACTTCATCTGTTGCTTTGGATGAAGGTTAAAGGCCACAGTGATGATGAGTCTGACTGGTAGGAAAGAGCTGACTCACCTTGACCTTTGACTTTGACCAGGTCTCATCGTACACACGTCCTCACACCACCTGGCCCAGGTGAGCAGCACAACACAGAGGAGACAGTAAACCCACCGCCTTCATTTATTAAAGCCATCGCCTGTTATTTGGCCCTGTTGCCATGACAACCACGCCACTAGGCTTGTTAAAATCCTCCAAGTTCATCTACCGCTCTTTCCCTTCTGACCAGGCTGCACAAATAAAATAAATAAATGAATACATGAATAATCTGTTTGGCTGATTCTCCTCCGGCCTGAATAATCCAAACAAAATGGATGCAGCGCTCGGTAACGAGAAATCAAACGAGCTCGCTTAGCACAAGCACCTCAGCACCTCCGGGGGGCGCCGAGGGTTGTTAAGGACCACACACACACACACACACACACACACACACACACACACACACACACACACACACACACACACACACCAGCCTGCTCTCCCTGCTGCCCTCAGGTCAGAGGTGCAGGAGTGTGAAAACACACACCAGCAGGCTGAGGAACATTTTCCCCCCTAGGCCATTAGACTGCTAATTAAATAGCAAAACACACCCCTCTATCTCCACACACACACACACACACACACACACACACACACACAGGTGCAGTTTAACTCCTGTGCAGTAGCCTGACAGATTGTTAGAACACACAGTGAATGTATTTGACTTCATTTGACTTGACTATAAATATTCTCTTTCCTTGACTCAATATTATTCTCTTGCTGTGCCTTGAAGGAATACACACACACACACACACACATATATATATATATATATATATATATATATTTTGTAACATATTTTCATACTGGTCTTTTTTATCTCATTTATTTAATAGACTTTGCCTTTCCTTTTAGATGGAGCCGCCCCGGGCCACAGCGCTTCACACGACTGACAATAAAACACGGTGAAGGCTTTACACCCGACACACACTCTGCAGACCTCACAGCTTCACAGCACACTGCTCTCATCGACCACACACACACACACACACACAGACACACACACACACACACTTTACCTTGAGCAGCCTCCCATTTCTGTCTTTATTTACTGACTTCTTTCTTCATGGTTTGTGTTTCGTCATGTTTTCCTTGCAGTTGTGTGGCTGTTTCAGTCTTTTTTTGTTTGTTTGTTTGTTTTGTTTTAATACAATAACCAGCAGAACTGAATTCACACTTCTCTCTTCTCTGACGGCTTGATAATGTGGAAAGGTCTGATCACCTGGTTAAAGGTGTAAATAACTGCTCATAAAAATGTTTAATGAAACCTCTGGCTCTGATTATTTTGTTCACTAATTACAATGTGTTCAATTGAAAACTCTTTTATTCACACTTCCTTTTTTAATCTTTTATTCTGCTCTTTTATTCTATTTTATTGTGTTTCTACACCTTCATTTGTTTCCTCTCCATCTTTTTATAGATCTTGCAGACATTTGTTTTACTGTCGCTACCGTTTTTTTTTTTGTTTTTTTTTTCCGTTGATTTCTTGGTTTTATCGCTCAGTACTGGTCCTTGTTTTAAACTGCCTGTTTCATTCTCTTGTTTTCTCTCTTTATTGTAAAGCACTCTGAGCTGCACTCCCTGTAAGAAAGGTCCTATATAAATAATGTAGTACGAGCAGTAGTAGCAGTAGTAGTAGTAGTAGTAGTAGCAGTAGTAGCAGTAGCAGTAGTGGTATTGATTGGCTGGTTGTCACTGAACAGCAGCAGCCTACAGGACAGGTGTGTTAGGGCCTGTTTTTTCCTCTGTGTCAGCTGTCTGGTTTCGCCTGTCTGTCTCTGAGTTACAATACTCATACTACCACATTTAGTAGGGAAAAAAAGAATTAGTATGTCCCAATACATAGTATGTCAGATGCAGTATGCCGAGAGTACCAGGATGTTCTACTACATCCGGTCAGATTTCGCAGTATGGATTTCAGCATGCTGCTCTGGCCATTCTGAGCCTGGAGTGGCTAATCGGGAGGACCGGGACAGTTCCCGGTGGGCCGGTCTGATGTTTGGGCCGCGAGGGCCGGTGTTCACATTTTTATTTTTTATTTTTTTGGGGCCGGTGTTCAGTCATGGCAGTGGGTTGATCACGTATGCTGCTTACCGCTGTCCCTGGGCCGCCTCCGCCTCCACTGGATTTTTTTTTTTTTTTTGCAGACGCACCCTGATGTAACACGTCCGTGCACTCGATCAGTGGTGTTTGAAAGATGGAAAATAGAAAGAGCAAGGGTGGCGTGGAGAAGGCAAGAATTAAAAAGAGGAAATCTCCGGAAACAGACGCAGCTAAATGTGCTAAAACTGGCAGCTTTTTCACTAAAACGAGCTCGCCGTTTGAAACGACAAAGGAGGACGATGAAACGGGTAAGGCAACATGTTGAACTTTGCCTGCAAACCACCGTTCAAGTTAATTAATTATCAAGTCAATGAATTGTGTGGCGTTGTGGTATATAACATAACGTTATATAATTTAAATAACAGTATGATGCGACGCCACATAACTGGGAAACTTTGTCTTGTAGCACTGACTGAGCTGCGTGTACAAGCCACGCCCACATACAGAAGACAACACGACACACACATTGCACTCACCTGGCTCAGTGACAGCGGAAGTGAGCAAGAGGGTCAGAGGTGAGGGATGACGTATGTAGTGTGTCCCAATAGTATGCATACGAATGCATACTACACTACATACTTTATAAGGGCAGCTGCAGTACATACTACAAGTAAAAAGTATAAATATGTGATTTGGAATGCAGGGAATGTGTTTGTCTGGAGGTGGGTGGAGTCAGTGTTGGCTCTACACCTGGGCTTCATCACCCACCTGCTGCTCATGTTGCACTGGAGCCTGATGCGCTGCTGCAGGAGGAAAAGCCCGGCTCGTTCCTCCAGTCCCTGCCAGCTCGTCTGATCTCCTGCTGTGGTGCCTCCTCAGGCTCTTCACTCTCATCTCCCGAGTTGAGTTGGTTTATTTACTGACTGTGACTCTGTTTGCCCTCGACCTCGACCAGCTCCTCCTTGTGTTTGGGCTCAGTGATCCTCAGCTTCCCAGAAGACCTGCAAACCCCCTCCGCCGGCCAATTATCCCTGTTCCAGCTCACCTGAGAAATCCGAAACCCAGTTCTGCTCCAGACACCCTCCACAAACCCAGACCAAGTTTGCTCACTTGTCAAATAAACTTTCTCTCGCTCCAACTCACCTGTTTCTGCGTCTGTCTGCACTCACCTGTTATAACAAGGTGAACGGAAAGTGACCTGTGCTGTACCTTCAGTGTCTTCCACCAACCAGGACACTGAGTGATCGCTTCAAAATGGTCTAAAAAAAACGTTTCCAGATTCTCAGGAGGCTGTTCACACTGATAAAGGCAAACAAAAATAAAACTCATGCTGTGAGAAAGTGAAAAAACTATAATAAGCTAATTAGGCTGAAGTAAATGTTATTTGAATGTCTGGACCTTCATCGTCATGGATGAGCCGTGGCCAATCACAAACGTGCACAAAGCCAGCTTGCCTCTAACCACGGCCGTGTTTACATGCACGTCCATAATGTAATTATGATGTGAGTGAGGCAGAGCCGGTTTAAACACCACACTCATGCTGTTAATGTGATTATGCTAATGTGGTGCGCTCATGGGGCTGCGTCACACTCGTCTCCTTCCCGTCCTGATGATTTTCTACGTGAGTCGGGAGGAAGTGCAGAGTCACATGAGGCAACGTTACAGTCACAAACACCTGATTCTGCTGCAGACTACCATGGTGAGAACTGTTTTTTTTTGTTGTTTTTTTTAATAAATGCTATTAAATAAACATATTCCTCCTCAATTTCATTTTTTGTCTCTGCCTATAACTTTTTTTTTTTTTTTTTTTTACATCCGCTAAGTTGCTTTCGGTGCCTCTAAGCTGCTGTCCTCCTCTTAAAAAGACGTTTTTTCTTTCTTTTAGTTAGACGTAAGTTAAGGGGTGTTATTTACCTTGACAGTTTGGGAGGTAACCTCCTCCTTCCTGCTGTCCTCCTCGTGATTGGAAATGATCAGACAGGAGAGAGGGCCAGAGTCTGTGATGAGGTTCCAGCAGAGCGTCAGGACAAGCGGTGCTGACGGAGCACAGACTGGACTTTGATGAGTGGAGCCGGTGACAACAGACTCTTCATGTCACTGAAAAGCTTTGTTCCAAAAACACCTACGCTGCACACACTGACAAAAAAAAAAAAAAAAACAACCTGAAAGCACAGCAGTAAAATCAAGTCTAGCATTTGAGCGCCCGTGTCGTCTTTTACAGAGCGGAGTCTGTTTTGGACATATTTGATGATTAACTCGAGGAAACTGATGTTGTTTAAGCCCCGAGAAACAGCAGTGAAGATCATGTGCTACGCAGTTTGAGTTTTAATTTATTCATTTCATAGATATATAGATAGATAGATAGATAGATAGATAGATAGATAGATAGATACTTTATTCATCCCGAAGGAAATTCACAGTTTTCAGCAGTATCCACAGATTACAAGATTAAATAAATAAAAAAAAATCAATAAATAAAGAATAAAAGATGACACTAGAGATCTAAAGATCTAAGTACCCAATGTGCAAAAAACAATGTGCAAAAAAAACGTGTGCATAGATGTATACAATGTGCATAGATGTGGGCAAAGTGCAAATTTTTATTTTATTTTTTTTTCTTTATTTTTCTTTATTTTTTTTCTTTCTTTTTTCTTTCTTTTTTTATCTTTATTTTTTTTTTAATCTTTTTTTATTGATTTATTTAATCTGTAATCTGTGGATACTGCTGAAAAACTGCGAATTTCCTGCGGGATGAATAAAGTATCTATCTATCTATCTATCTATCTATCTAAATTTATAGTATAAACAGATCATAAATAGCAGCAAGCAATATATACACTATAAACAAGGAATATATAAAAAATGGAAGCATGAACAGTATGGAAGTAGCCCTTTATACCCTCATTGACCAGAGGGTATAAAGGAAAGGACTGGGTTTAATTGGACGAGTCTTAATCCAGACCGGTCAAAATATCAGTGTTGAGCCAAAAATTTGTCCTCGCTGTGCGTTGTTGTTTCACCGCTGCTGAGGAAACGCTCTTGACAAATGACACACAGCGCAGTTTAAAGCCCATTCGCTGCAGAATGAACGGACTCTGGTGGTTTGAGATAAGAAGACAACAAACACAAAGTGTGATCTCTGCTCCCTTTGAGCCGAGCGATGTCAAAGCTCTTCCCGCTGACGGCCGCTGCCAAACACACAGCGAGGAGCAAAGGGTGCAAGGAAGTGATTGCATTTACTCAAATTACTCTAATCAAGTGACGGCGAGTCATGCACGGCCAGAGCTACAGGCTTATGCAAAAAAACACAGAAACACAAAAACACAACGGCTGAAACATACATCAGAGTCAGAAATCAGAATCAGAAATACTTTATTGATCCTTGAGGAGAAAGTGGGTCAGTTGCTGTGGCTCAAATTCAAAAGAGAATATATTATCAGCATAAGTGAAATTATAAGAAATAGAAAAAGCAAAAGTAATATGTGCTTTTTATTTTTATTTGAGCAATGTAATTGGTCAACCAAACCCATTGGCCATTGCAACATGATTATATATATTTCTAATAAGTTTGACTTGTTTTGCTCTCAGAAAGTGTAGCCTTCACTTTAATAATCCCTGTAGTCTTATGTTTTGTTTGATTATTTTATACTGAGTGATCGGATTTATGTTGAATGATGAATGATGTCTTGTTAGACGCTATCGAGTAACCATGGCAACACACTCAGCGGCGAGTGAAATAGTTATTCCCCTGCAAACGCCATGTAGCCTATATTGAGAGAGTTACCCATTTCTTTCAGTTGGAAACACAATTATTTCTTTTCTGTATTGTTTATGGCCATTATGCAGGCCAGTTTTTTTTTTTTTTTTTTTTACCCCGACCTGTGCGTCTCACAGTGACAGGGTGTGTCCAATCTGTCTGCTTACACTGCAGTCGCATTGGCAGAAATCTGATTCACGTCTGATTTTTATCCACATGATCAAGGCCTGATTCGGATCGAAGGATGTCTGATTCCATGTGCTTTTTTTCTGTTTCCACGGTCATGATGCATATCCAGACTGCACCACATGGGAGAAAAAAAATCAGACTTGGGTCATTTGAACCATGTGGTGGAAATGTGGCCCTGACTGTACGCAGACCCCTTGTGCTGCAGCGTGTTTTGAGCTGCACTCGTCTGCAAGGCTGTGATAAAACGTTCATTCAGCTCCTCGTCACTTCTGTGGCTGCTTTTTCCTTTTCTGATTTCCACTCTTTCTTTTTCTTGTCTGTGTTCTGCTTCTACTTGGGCAAAATTTCACCAAGACAACAGTTTTTACTTCAGCAGGATGTTTTTGTTCTCTTTCTGCCTCCGTCAAGCGGTGCCACACGTTCGGTCCAGCTGCTCCTCAGGAGTGGGCCGGCGTCGGCGTCTCCCAGCCAATCTGTAGCTCCAGACCATCTCACACACTTCACTGGGTCTCAGGGAAAAAGCAGCCAGCGATACACACTGTTAGGCGAATACAACAAGATTTGGGTTTTCTGGTGCAGCCAGAAGCCGTTTGTTTCCGTTTCTGTTTCTTCTACCACAGCAGTTATGTTTTATGTTGCTCCTGTGATCACATTTATTGTGATTTGTTGAGTCTTATTTGATGCTCATGCAGGGATGCTAACCAGTGGCCGTTTGACCCATTGTTGACTGTTTGAACTTTAACCGAATAATCTTGTCGGTTA
Organism: Myripristis murdjan; assembly: GCF_902150065.1. Classification (NCBI taxonomy): domain Eukaryota; kingdom Metazoa; phylum Chordata; class Actinopteri; order Holocentriformes; family Holocentridae; genus Myripristis; species Myripristis murdjan. The sequence goes on from NC_043985.1 coordinate 32,228,864, forward strand.
ATTTTAAGGCCAAATGTGTCATCGCCGACACAAATGCGCATGTCATATTGTAAATACCGTAACTTCCGTATAGTTTGCTCTATTGAAAAAATTCCAACTGTTCCTGAAAGCTACGAAGTTGCTCATGAACCCACATACAGTTTATTACGGTAAACATGGCGACGGGACGCTCTGCCGGGCTTGGATTACGTCATCACGCTCAGAGCTCAGCTCGTAGAGACAGACCGGAGAAGCGAGCCAAGCTTATGGTGATCACGTAGAGTTTTGAACAAAGTTTGTCATGCAAGTCTGCAAGAGTCATAAAACCACCAAGCAGACTCATCGAGGAATCTGGAGACAATATTTTTCATGAGGAGAGAGAGATTTCTTCTACACCACGGTAAGCAACATGCGGAAATTACATAATGTTTGTAGGATATCATGTAGGCTATGTACAATATTTGACTTCGGGATGAATGGTGTTCCATATTATCTTATGTCTGAATTGGTTTTGGGCCTGCTGAGGGGACATCTGTGGTACAGAACGGACACAGTCGCGTTCTTATTATCTCTAAATAATATTCTCGGTTAACCGAAATAAACTGATTACTGAGGCCCGGTGGTCAACGAAGAAAATTTTCCATCCCTATGCTCATGTAGCGTGAGGTAGGCTAGGAGATATAACATAACAAATTTGGTGTTGTACATACCCTCAAGCTGTGCCGCAGCGCAGCCTCACCGTGGAGGGCGGGAGCCGTTAAACACAGTTAAAAACGCTGCTGCAGGAAAAATACATCATAAATATTTTTCAGCAGAGAGCTAAGTGATGGCAGCAAGAAAGCAGACAAATAACGACTCACCCAGTCGACAGGCAACCACACAACAGCGGGCCTCCAGCGGAGCAGTGTGTCCGCCCCCGGACCAGCGGCCAGCCGCGCTACAAACAGGTGGAGATTGTCATCGAGACGCTAACTGGGCATCCAAACATAAAACAGCACAATGCCTTACCTGGGTGGTGATAGAGCTCTTGTCGGCCACCACGCCAAATAAAAGAACGCAGATACCCGCTACGCTGCAGCTGCCCCGGAAGACGCTTCGTGAGCAGAAGAAGAGCAAGGCATGGGCGCACCTGACATGTATGAGCGCCACCTGATGATGAGTGTGTCCGAAAGCCAGCGCAAGGGACCTCTTGCCACATTCACTTTGTTTTTGTTTTGTTTTTTTAATATTCATTTTGAGATTCTGTATCTTGTCTTGAGTTTATACGGCCTAATACTATCATGTTTTATCAGAAACTCAACACGTTTTTTCCTCACTGGTTCCTAAATCCAGTGTTTATTAGCAGGAAAGCAGCGCTGCAAGCTGTCGTACAGCTCACTGTGACATGAAAACAGAATGTCTACCTGCCCTAAATTAAAGCAGTTTGGATCTGAGTCTTTGGCAAAATCATACATGGAGGGTGCCAGAGAAGCTTCTCTTTCTTTATAAATTCCTCGCTGGCGGCAGGCGAGCTGTAGCTAATTGAGTGAGAGCTGATTGTGATTGGCTTGTGAGTCAGCCAGCTGTGAATCAGAGCCTATAGGAGCCCGTTCTGCCTCAGAGAAACCACCGAGCTGTGATTCAGTTTGAGCATCAGGAGCCGCAGACGGAGCCGAGGAGCCGAGGAGTCCTGTGGAGGCTTTCGGTTTGATGACTCTGGTCCATTTCCTGCTCCACAGTCCGTCTGCCTCTCGGCCTCCATCTCCTCTCCTTTAACTCCAGATCCTCGCTGTTATTTTGCAGAGAGTCTGCCGGTCATGAGGCGAGACAGATGAACGCCTCAGCGTCCATGCTGCTCTGAGGCGTCGGTGGAAACATCAAAACATCCTGTTACTCACACACAGTTTTTTGTTTTTTTCCCTGCTCTTGTTCTTTACAAGCTCTCCATAACAGCAGCGTCAGAAACTGGCCACAGAAAACAAGATTCACTGCTGCTCACTGGCCTTCATCAAGCAAAAACACCAAACATTTCCAGATTAAAGCTTCACTAAGATGCTAAGATTGTCTCACTTTCCTGTGCATCATTCTGAAATGAACACTTTCATATATTTGGCTGCTGATCAGTTAAAGGAAGCAATCTGAAAAACATCACTTTGGCTCTTGCGAACTTCACATGAGCATTTGTCCTTATTTCTCAAACCGTATACACTAAACGATTAATGGAAAAATATCAATAGATGAATCAGTCATTAAAATAACTGTTATTGCAACTTAGGAATGAATGTGAATCTTGTTTTTGTTAATAAATAATGACCGTTTTCCATATTTACCATCAGAAACTCTGCAGGCACAAATTGGACAAATGTCAGCTGAGAGGAAGTTTATTTTCTGAAAATTGTTTTGTTGTTGTTGTTTTGCCAGTTACTTAAAATAACCTATAAAGTGTTTTCTCTGCCTTTTCAAACTGCATGCATTCATCCAACACATTTTTTTTTTTTTTTTTTTTTTTACTCTGAGTGCATTTAAATAAGCTGCTGCTTATTTAAAAGGAAGGGTCTTAAAAGGATAGATTTCATTCAGTGAGCCCAGACCTCATTAAAACTCCGACTGGCGTCATTTCTAATCACACTGAGCGACTTCACAGTTTAATGCAGCTCACAGCACCAAGTCACACGAAAGGGAAATAATTAGGAAAAAGTTCAAAGCTTAGTAATCAAACTGAAAAGGTTAAGAATCAGCATTCAGGGACCACGACGGGGATTTTCAGTGTTTGGCCCGTTTACTATTTGACATCGCAACAAACAAGTTTCTAAATCATGCAGTAAAAGCAGTAAAAATTTCACAACGTAGAACCAAAATTTGAATTTTTGGTCCTCAACATTCAGAAACCACACAGCTGATGATTGGCTGTGGAAAGCAAAACGTTAGGGACTATTTTCCCTGGCGGAGGAGGAGGAGGGTTTGAAAAAGTCCTGAAAAGCCAACAGTGCTGCTGTTTTTAGGAAAACTCACGTGGAGGACTTTATTCTGCTGATGGAAAACTGGAGTGAGGAAAGTGTGAAGGCTCTGAAAGTTCATGTTCATATCGTAGTGGAATGAATGGAAAGCTGAAATAAATCGACGCAGAGGTGGAAAAGTGTGTGCAGGAACTGACCTCCGTCTTTCTTTGGACATGGATCTTCACAGATTTTGATTCCCTGCACAAGAGACTCGGGGAGTGATGTCGCCTCCATCTCACCTTGACAGGACGAGCAAAAAATGGCAATTCAACGTCAAAACGTTTGCTGGGATCTGTCTGATAGTGAAGGAAGTGAGCGGACAGTGTAGTGACTAAATGGTGAAAAGAGAGAGAGAGGAAGAGAGCAGCGATGGTCGAGCAAGCTTGATAGTGAATGGAGAGAGAGAGAGAGAGAGAGAGCAAACATTTTCAAAGGTTTTGAAATGCAACAACGGGAGCTTTTTCATCGTACAGTCATAAGTGTGCACAGATTTTTTAGTCTGAACGGCACACACACACACACACACACACACACACACACACACACACACCAGACCAAACACATGATCTCCTCTAAGCTGCCACCTGGAGGAGATTACTGTAAAGTAACGTAATATTTTGTATTTGGCTGCAAATCCTTCGCCGGCTGCCTGGAGTCTCTGAGCCACAGACACTCTCCTTCTCCCCGGTGAGGCTGCAGCCATCTGGGCTTTCTGCCTCCGCTCTGCTCCTCAGGACGCCGAGCGCAGGCTGCTGGACGGAGGTTGGGTGAATGACTTGGCCAGGCGAGAACATTCTGCTTTTTGCTCCATAACAAAACAAAAAAGAAATGCAATATATAAAAAAGAAGCCAAAAAAGCCCTCCTTTGTTGCCTTGGCTGTATTTCTGGGGTGTGTTGTCTCGCTCCGCTGCAGGATCCTGTGATCCTCCACCTCTTCTCTTTCTCTGCCAACAGAACAACAGCAGCAGCAGAAGAAGAAGAAGAGCAGCTTTCTGGCCTCTGTTGTTCCTTCAAACAGCCATAATGAAATCCGCCTCTGGCACTGCAGGAGAACAGGAGCTGCCCATGTGGATAAATGCTGGTCGATATCTGTATTTCTTTTTTTTCTTTATTTTGAGAGAATTATTCATTATGAGCCGGTTCAGCTGCCATGTGAACCCTGACGCTCCCAGTCACTTTCATGTCCCGCCGAATGCTGGGAAACAGCAGCGGTGCCAGGTTGACCTTCGCAACACTGCAAAAACGCAAAATCTTACCAAGATTATTTGTCTTATTTCAAGTCAAAAATGTCTTATTACTAGTCAAAATATCTCATTACACTTAAAATAAGACATGATCACCTCAGAAGTAACTTGTTTTTAGACAATTGTCTCTTGTTTCAAGTGAAAATTTGCTTGAAACAAGTGAAAATTTGCTTGTTTCATTGGCAAAATTTGTTTCTTGTTTCTAGCTGCACATTGACCTACCTCTATGCACATTTTATACACCCATGCACACGGTTTTTTCTGTTTCTTTTTGTTGCACATTGCTTTTTGCACACTGGCTTGTACTTAGATCTTATTCTGTTGTACTTAGATGTTATTCTGTTGTACTCAGATCTTATTCTGTTGTACTTAGATCTTATTCTTTATTTTATTTTATTTATTTATATATATATATTTTTTTTAATCTTTTTTTTTATTTTATTTAATCTGTAATCTGTGGATACTGCTGAAAAACTGTGAATTTCCTGCGGGATGAATAAAGTATCTATCTATCTATCTATTTATCTAGCTCATTTTCACTTATTTCAAGTGAATTTTCACTTTTTCCACTGGCAAATTTTGCCAATGAAACAAGCAAATTTTCGTTTGTTTCAAGTGAATTTTCACTTGAAACAAGAGACAATTGTCTAAAAACAAGTTACTTCTGAGGTGATCATGTCTTATTTTAAGTGTAATGAGATATTTTCACTAGAAATAAGACGTTTTTGACTTGAAATAAGACAAATAATCTTGGTAAGATTTTGAGTTTTTGCAGTGAATACACCGACACACCGATTTCTGTACAAGATCAACAAATCACGGACGTAAATACAACATGCGTATGTGAGGACGATTCAACAAGGTCGTGAAACAGCCTCACCATCATCATCATCATCATCATCACAAAATGTCAGCGAGCCGCCTCTGAGCAGGGGTTTCAGCGCCGACGCCTTCAGCATGTCATTACGGTGCGTTATGGTTGTGGGTTATTATGTGGCATCGCTGCTTCGGGTCTGGTGGGATGTAATGGCACCTGTAAGGCTGAACTCTGTCTGATCATATAGAGACACTGTGACCCGGACTGATATTAATATGCTTCAAAATATCCAGGCTGCCGTTGGTGTCCACAGTTGGTGAGGTTTCACCTGGGAAATAATGACGCTCTGAGGGCGGGTCGTGCTTTTCCCAGCTTGTCTTTCCTGCCCAATTTACCAGCAGCTTGTATGCTTTTTTTTTTTTTTTTTTTTTTTTTTGTGCTTGTCGCAGGTCGGCACCACGTTTTTTTCTTCAAAGAGATGATGAGACACCTCTGTTTTAGCCTTTCTCTACAAAGCTTCAAAGGAAGGGGACTTTTTTGGAGGTGGGTGAGGAGGCGGTGTTAAAAGGTTAAAATCCGCCTTTTTTCCTGTGATTATTCAGTGTTCGTCTTTGTATTTTGTTCTTGTTGTGATGGAAAAGCCACTGAAACATCTCAGGAAACCAAAACGACAACAGTTGTCGGGTTAGCCGCTCTTTAACGGGGCTCTGCCGTTTCCAAACGAAGCAATCAGGGGCCGGACGGTGCATTTTCAAAGCCAGGAAGCTCGGAAAATGATCACATATTCCCGGAGGTGCTGAGATATTGATGCCTTTAATGATCTGATGTCGGTGATTATTTCACACGAGCGGCGTCCTCGTAGAAGCACATCGGGAGGATGTCGCCAAATTCTGGGATCAAAGCTGAGCGGCGAGAGGGAGAGAAGTCTTTTATTCCTGCAGAGACCCCACAGGCTGAGGCTTTGATGTCACACTCCATTCATGCAGCATCACAACAACAACAACAACAACAACAAGGCATCAGCACTGTGACACCGCGCTGCGTTCACTTCCACGCCGTAAACTGTCAGCTTTCCACTTTCACTCTGATCTTCTCTGCAAAAGGTACAGACGCAAAGCCCAGATTCACAAGGCGGTCCACGTGCTCATCAGGGACCGTGGGCAGGAAATCTGTTGTGCTCACAAATATTCTGAACACAGAGATGAGATTAATTAGATCAAATTATGCTGACTGCAGAATAAATAAATGGATCTGCTGCTTGTGTGGAAGCCAGCGAGTGTTTTGTAGATTTGGCTTCTCCGTGAGGCCGTTGAACCAGCCTCAGAGGAAAATCAGGACAGTGACGTAGCGTCCTGGAAATAAAATGATCATTTACATTTGCCACAGCGAATCTGGTAATTGGCCATAAAATATTAACCGTTAAAGGCACATATTAACCATCAGCCTTGGTGTTGTTATACGACAGTCTGAGCCGTTATTTACTCTCATTTCAACTCAGTTTCTAAGAGATCGAATTTGTTTCCGATGCCGATGCAGAGGCACTACGTTACCCACAATTCTTTGAACAAGTCCCACCAATCGGAGAGCTGTTACCGTGGTGACAGGGACTGCGTTGAGTGTGTCTGACAGTGCAGACGGAGAAGTTTTTCGTTTGTTGTCGGCAGCAGGATTTTGAGTCGTGATGCGTCGTGTTTTTCAGGTGCAAGGAGAGGAGAACCAGCAGGAACGAGGAGTTTTTTCTCTCTTATAATACAAAATGTCCCTCATATTAACATTTTATAGATTTTTTTTTTTTTTTTGGTTGAAAATCAATTTTAAATAATGTCATGGTTCACCTTGTAGGAGATCAGTGCTGTTCATGCTGTAACGTTCTTAAAATATTGGTTTCTCCAGAAGTTTGTGGGGAAGAGCCTACTCTCTGTAACTGTTTCTGTTCCAATTTTTTTTTTTTTTTTTTTTAATATAATGTAAAAGACATGACCAACAGTGGTAGTGATCAAACATGGGTCTGCAAGTGTGTATTAATAGTTGTTGTAGTTTATATTGTGGGGTGGGTGTCACAATGTCTACTTAAGTATTTTTCTATGATGTTTTCTTATGCTGTGTTTTCTGTGATGTTTTTTATGCTGTGTTTTTTTTCTGTCGTTGCTATATTCTGTATTTATTTTTACTGTAAGGCGACCTTGAGTGCCATGAAAGGCGCCATAACAAATAAAATGTATTATTATTATTATTATTATTAAGATGTCACCAAAAACATTAATGTTCCAGCTCTGTAAGTTTCATTTCTCATACACTATATTACCAAAAGTATTCGCTCACCCATTCAAATGATCAGAATCAGGTGTCCTAATCACTTGGCCTGGCCACAGGTGTATAAAATCAAGCACTCAGGCATGCAGACTGTGAAACAAGACATTTGTGAAAGAATGGGCCGCTCTCAGGAGCTCAGTGAATTCCAGCGTGGAACTGTCATAGGATGCCACCTGTGCAACAAATCCAGTCGTGAAATTTCCTTGCTCCTAAATATTCCACAGTCAACTGTCAGCTCTATTATAACAAAATGGAAGCGTTTGGGAACAACAGCAACTCAGCCACGAAGTGGTAGGCCACGTAAAGTGACGGAGAGGGGTCAGCGGATGCTGAAGCGCATAGTGCAAAGAGGTCGCCGACTTTCTGCACAGTCAATTGCTACAGAGCTACAAACTTCATGTGACCTTCAGATTAGCCCAAGTACAGTACGCAGAGAGCTTCATGGAATGGGTTTCCATGGCCGAGCAGCTGCAGCCAAGCCACACATCACCAAGTGCAATGCAAAGCGTCGGATGCAATGGTGTAAAGCACGCCGCCACTGGCCTCTAGAGCAGTGGAGACGCGTTCTCTGGAGTGATGAATCACGCTTTTCCATCTGGCAATCTGATGGACGAGTCTGGGTTTGGAGGTTGCCAGGAGAACGGTACATTTCAGACTGCATTGTGCCGACTGTGAAATTTGGTGGAGGAGGAATTATGGTGTGGGGTTGTTTTTCAGGAGCTGGGCTTGGCCCCTTAGTTCCAGTGAAAGGAACTTTGAATGCTTCAGGATACCAAAACATTTTGGACAATTCCATGCTCCCAACCTTGTGGGAACAGTTTGGAGCGGGCCCCTTCCTCTTCCAACATGACTGTGCACCAGTGCACAAAGCAAGGTCCATAAAGACATGGATGACAGAGTCTGGTGTGGATGAACTTGACTGGCCTGCACAGAGTCCTGACCTGAACCCAATAGAACACCTTTGGGATGAATTAGAGCGGAGACTGAGAGCCAGGCCTTCTCGACCAACATCAGTGTGTGACCTCACCAATGCGCTTTTGGAAGAATGGTCAAAAATTCCTATAAACACTCTCCTCAACCTTGTGGACAGTCTTCCCAGAAGAGTTGAAGCTGTAATAGCTGCAAAAGGTGGACCGACATCATATTGAACTCTATGGGTTAGGAATGGGATGGCACTTCAGTTCATAGTATGAGTAAAGGCAGGTGAGCGAATACTTTTGGTAATATAGTGTATCAGCAACACTACAGGTGACCAGCAGTGCGGAGGTCAGGAGGTCAAAGGTCACGAGTGAAAAGTGAGGACGTTTCCGACCTCAGGAGAGTTCTGAGGAGCCTCAGAAGATGCCGTGATTCAGCTTTGTGGATTTTGTTGCTTGATCATGTTCCTTCCCGAAAATAGTGGATAAAAAAAGTCCTAAAAGCACCAATGTGAGGGAGACCAGTGCCTCTGCCACACACACACACACACACACACACACAAACACATTTGGTCAATTTGCTTTTTTTCTGTCAAGGCTGTTTAAAGACTCCCACACACGTTCAGTTTTGAAGAAGAAGTTAAAACCCAGCCGCTCGTGTCTGCGTTGTTATTTGACTTGACTTCACAGCGTCTGTATTTTATCGTCTTAGACTGCGTTATTTCTATTTGTTACATCACGTTGTGTTGTGTGTATGAATTTTTATGTTAATAGGGACCGCAGATGAAAAATAAAATAAAGCATGAAGAGAATTTACCTCAGTAAAAGTAACAGTGGTGTAATGGGCAAAAATCCTCCAGTAAAAATAAAAGCCCTGCATTCAAAATGTTTTTTGTTTTTTGTTTTTTTTTTCAGTAAAAGCGTTTTAAATACCATTTAATTCAGTATGAGAAGTAAAAGGAGTCACTGTGAAGAACAGCTCCTTTCAGAAAATAAATTCTAAGTATTTTTATGTCGTAGCTCTGACTGCTGCACATCCTGTTGGCTGGTTTTGCATGGAAAAGCTTCTTCTGCACAGGAACTCCAGCCGTCAGATAAAATGTAGAAAAGTACAAGATTTTCCTCTGAAATGTAGAAAGTCTCACTGGATAATGATACCTTAATGATAACTTTATTTATATAGCACCTTTCCAAACCAAAGTTACAAAGTGCTTTCCAATAAAAACAAATAACACATAAATACACATAAAACAATTAAAAGATGCCATACAACAATAAAAACATAATACAAGTTACAATAAAACCACTGGTTAATAAAAAGCCATACAATGAAAAATGAGTCTTAAGAAGAGATTTAAAAGAAGGCACTGAGTTTGCCAGCCTGAGATCTCCAGACAGGGAAGTCCACAGCTCAGGGGCCCTTTAGGGATGAGCCGGGCCCTGGGAACGGCCAGTAGGGCCCTGCTGGAAGATCTCAGGCAGCGATCAGGCTCATAAGGAATTAGCAGTTCACTAGTATAAGCAGGAGCCTGACAGTTCAAGGCTTTAAAAACAAGCAGTAAAATCTTAAAATCTATTCTAAAACTCACAGGCAGCCGGTGGAGGGTAGCTAGGTTTTGATTTTTTGATTTTGATTTTGATTTATTTATTTGAGTGTCATGCACCTTTCTGGTGCCCAGCCCACATGGTCTTACAAGACACTAGATAACACAGAAACAAAGATGACCATGTGACAAATACTATTGTGGATACAGTGTTCTCTGTCTTCGATACCAGACATCTTCCATAAAATTCGCCAAAACAAAAATCTCCACATTAAACAACCAACTCATCATATCAGCTTCAGACAGCCACACTGCAAAAACTCAAAATCTTACCAAGATTATTTGTCTTATTTCAAGTCAAAAATGTCTTATTTCGAGTCAAAATATCTCATTGCACTTAAAATAAGACATGATCACCTCAGAAGTAACTTGTTTTTAGACAATTGTCTCTTGTTTCAAGTGAAAATTTGCTTGAAACAAGTGAAAATTTGCTTGTTTCATTGGCAAAATTTGTTTCTTGTTTCTAGCTCATTTTCACTTATTTCAAGTGAATTTTCACTTTTTTCACTGGCAAATTTTGCCAATGAAACCAGCAAATTTTCACTTGTTTCAAGTGAAAATTCACTTGAAACAAGTGAAAATTGTCTAAAAACAATTTACTTCTGAGGTGATCATGTCTTATTTTAAGTGTAATGAGATATTTTGACTAGAAATAAGACATTTTTGACTTGAAATAAGACAAATAATCTTGGTAAGATTTTGCGTTTTTGCAGTGCAAAACAAATCAGGATTTTTCATCTGGGCCCTTTCAAACAAAACCTTTCTCAAATCACAGTATAAGGGGCAATGAAATACAAAATGAAATTCATCCTCAACAACACTGAGATCACATAAAACACACAAACGTTGCTCCTCAGAAACACCTTTATATCTGCTTACCTCGACTGCCAGTGGTAAAGTCCCAGTTCTCAACTGAGCACACAGGGATCTTTGCCTTCTTTGTAAATTTAATTTTACATATAATTCTGTGTGATAATCATCTTTAATTTGAATATAATTCCTAAGCTTTGGTTTCATATAGATTTCCTTCTTCCATTGCTCCTTGTAAATTTCAAATAGTTTTTGTTTTACCGTATTTATATTACACTGCAAATTATTCCTATAAATATAATTCAAATCAGAGAGAGAGGAAATATTTCAGCAACCTCTCTCGACCAGGGCAGCTAGGACTGCTGTAATGTGGTCGGTTTTCTTGCTGAGAGTTAAACGCCTGGCAGCAGCGTTCTGTATCAGCTGCAGTCTTTGGATGTTTTGCTTGCTTATACCGGAGTAAAGTGCATTGCAGTACTTGAGTCTGGAAGTGATGAATGCATGGATGACCTTTTCTAAATCTGCTGGAGAGAGGAATGGCCTGATTTTAGCAAAGCAGGACTGCGTTACTTTAGTCACCTGAGCATCAAAAGTCAATGCAGAATCAAAGTAATGGAAATAAGTACAGTGGTCCCTCGTTTATCACGGGAGTTACGTTCTAAAAATAACCCGCAATAGGCGAAATCCACGAAGTAGTCAGCTTTATTTTTTACAATTATTCTAGATGTTTTAAGGCTGTAAAACCCCTCACTACACACTTTATACACTTTTCTCAGACAGGCGTTAACATTTTCTCACTTTTCTCTCTTGTTTAAACTCTCAAAGTTCAAACCTTCGTAGGAAAATAAGTCCAGTATTATAGAATGGACGCATTCTGTACTGTACAGGAGACACGGCACGGAGGAGATTGACTGACAATGGTCTACAGTCCCTTAGCCAATCAGGACGCAGAACACAATGCGCTGTTAAAAAAAAAAAAAATCATGCAAAATTGCACTAAAAAAAATCCGCGAAACTGCGAGGCCGCGAAAGGTGAACCACGTTATAGCGAGGGACAACTGTAATTCAAAGCTGTCTGTCGTGGCACTGCATGTATTTTCTTACTTTTCACCTCTGGATTAGCCATGTAAACAGTCTGCAGTTACATACGTATTTATCATAACCATAGCTGCTTTCCCTGAGAGAGGAAGCTGTCACAGCAGGAGCAGGAGCGACACTTAAACCAAAGTGACAGGGAGCAGGAGAGCAGGCGTCAGGCCAGGCCGGCTGCAGGCCAGAGAGGGGAGCTGGAGGGAGGAGATCCAGCATCGCCGAGCGGATCTGGTGCTGATCAAACACTGACGCGCCGCCGCTTGACCTGTAAGACGGAGCTGGAGTCTCACAGCGACAAAACATCCTGCGGAGTCACCACACGCCAACAGAGCTGAGGCTGAGGCTGGGGTCTGATCCGCTCTGATCCCTGCTCAGATTCCTCCTTCAGCTCAGTTGGTTCGTCCGGCTGAGAACAAATCTGAAGTCTGGATAATGACCTGAAAATGTCTCTGTCCTCTAACGCCTATCATACTTTTAAAAGACTTTTAAAAGGCTCAAGTCTGACAGCCTCTCACATCTGAAGACGGTGAGTCAGAGTCACTGGGTTTTTCATTACAGACCAGAGGATTGTGCAGAAATCAGGGACCCTGCAGAGCCATTAGATTCCTTTTGAGACTCTGACAGATATTACAGGAACATTACAGCGATGCTTTTTCAGGTAATCCATAAGGGGTTTATTATGAGTAATACTGCTGTGTGTGTGTGCGCCTGCATGTATGTAACTGTGTGTGTGTGTGTGTGTGTGTGTGTGTGTGTGTGTGCGCGCGCCTTTCTGGGTTACCTTGACTCCCTGGGTGCACACACACACAAACACACACACACACACGTTTTGAGGGTGCAGTGGTCCTGAGATTTCCAAGCCGTGTCTCAGTTCCTTCAGCTCGAGCCTCTCCAGCTGCAACTCCAACTTTAATTTCATTTTGCAGCGATTTCGCATTTCCGACAAATGAAAGCCATACAAGAGGAACAAAACACCGAATATGCAAGGAAACAGCAGAAGACACGCTCCATCGTAGCTTCCTATTGGACGTGCCTTTATCGATCTGGCACTGCACTGCGCTGTGATTGGCTGGGAGCGACCCGCCCGCTTCCCAAAGGTCGACGCCCAGGAAAGTCCCAAGCTCAGCAAAACTAGAAAGTCCATGCAGAGGGCAGAGACTGCACACACACATACACACACACACACAACAACACACACACGAGTATCATGAGATGGTGACAGCCGCTCAGGAGCAACAAGGGGCCTTATGCATGCTTTTTGTCATTTTGTGACTTAGCCATGTGGTGTTATGCAGACCTGCGGGTGCAGTGGTATGGTTTCTCTAAACAGACACGCCAGTATGTGACGCCAGCAGAAGAAACTGCCGGGAGAGGACCGGCCCGAACAGGCATGAGGAACGACCCCCCGTGTGAAAATGCAGGTAATCGAACCTCCCTGGTGATTTTGTGTGAAGGGAAAGAAGGGATGCTGGAAGGAGAAAGGGAGCGAGAGAGAAAACGAGGACTGCACTGCTCTGGAAAAACAGGAAAGTGATTTTGATCCGTCTGTTAATGATGTGCTTACAGTAATTATCGGGTGGCCCAGACGGCAGCTGAAACTCTCCTCGAGTGAGTTAGAAATGTTGAGCTGCCTGTGAGTGTGGACTCTCTATGAGACAGCAGTGTTTTCTCAACTGTTGTCAGGATAATGACCATGAGTTGGCCTCTAACCAGGCCTTACGAGGGATGGCAGCGCTCGGACTGCAAGGACACGGTTTAAAGTACATTTTAAAGGGACACACACACACACACATACACACACACCATGTTGCACTATCAGGTTCATACAGTGAGAAACAGGCAGCTGCAGGACGACGTTTTTAGTTTGAACTCCCTTCCGGCCACATTTTATCATAAGGAATGAAGTAAAAATAAAAACCCAGCTGTAAAAACACTAAATATGGAGAATATGTACATTCAAAAATCTGGAGAATATGTGCAGAAGGCTAAAACAGCTGCATAAAAAGGAACTGTAAGAGGAGAAATGGCTCTGAGCTACATTAAAACATTAACAACATTAAAAAGATTAAAAATGCATCAGTATATTAATTGCTATTAATAAGGTATGTACTGTGCAAAAGGAAGTGGGAATACCAGTGAATAAATGATTGAGCTCCAAACACAGTCCATTATCTTCCTCTGTAAGGCAGCAGGGAGAAGTCCATGTAAATCCTGCCACGCCACGGCACCGAGGCTTTATGTGCCGGTATTAGCTTCTTTTTATTAATTGTTTTTATGTATGTTTTCTTGTGTTGCTTTTATATTGTTTTAATGCCTTTATGCTCTATGTAAAGCACTTTGAATTGCCTTGTCGATGAAATGTGCTATACAAATAAACTTGCCTTGCCTTGCCTTGCCTTGCCTATGCTGATGCACATTTCACAGCTGAGTAAATTACTCCCAGCGAGGACAGAGAGCCTGAAGAGCAGATCATGTGGGCAGAGGCAGTCCTCTGGAAACAAGAGGCTCTGCCAGCCACAATCACCGTCATGTGCTAAAGACAGTATGCTAATGAGGTCATTAGTTTAATGAGTCAGTCAGCAAAAAAAAAAAAAAAAAAAAAAAAAAATCCTCTGTATTGTCTTTGGTGGATAAAACATCCAAGTCCTCGACTTGAGTATCAACAACATAAGGCATCCAAAGTTTTATCAGTGAGATGTTCAGTATGGAAAGGAAAAGCAGTCATTGTGATGCATGGCTCCTTCCAGAGTATTCAATTATTGATGCATTAACTTGTAAGAATGAATGAATGAATGAATTTTATCATCATGTTTTGTCTCACAACTTTGAACACACAAATGCACAACATAGTCACTTTCAGTGATGTAATGCTGCAACATAAACAACTAATCAATGCTATCACATGAAGAAAAATAAAAAAAAATAAAAATCATAAAATCTTTTTGCGCTCTCATTTTATTTCATTTTTAGGGTTTATTTGTCAGGTTCAGACTGGAAACAGCTCTCCAGTGCAGGCGTCCCAGTGTCTGTAGAGGATGCTGATTTACAGCTCCCATCCCTACCATCAAAGAGCTTATATGTGGCAAGAGGTCTGACTCTGTCGGCGATGTCCTCAAGCTACAGCTCACGCATGAAGCTGCTGTCAGCTGTTCACACTGCAGGCAGAACTCTGGTACTTTACATAAATTCAATTATCTGACATGTTACAGTATGTGCATATGGTGCACTGTCAGATCCATCCTTTTCATGCAGGACACAGAGGACAGTTCTGCAGCAAAACCTTTACTAACTCAACCTGCGTCATCAAATCACGCCCAGAAGATGTTAAAACAAAAATATTTTTTTTATAAAATGGCAGTTTAAAGTTAAAAGACACTGCAACATTGCTGATATATGACGTGTGGTTTTATTGGTGGAGGAAGAAATACGTCCAGCCCATAGAAGTTTCAGGGCTGAACGGTTCCTATTTTATTCTGGAAAAGCTGATGGAGTCGACCGTCTCGCTCTGTCGTGCCCCGCCGGGTCTTAATGAGGTGAGTCGCTCAGCTGCTTATTAATTTTTTTTTTTCCTCTGCTCATCAGCCGCCGCTGCTCTGCAATAGTTTACCACAAATGAAATGCCACCACGTCCCCCTGGGAGACATTTTGTTTGGTGAGAGACAATCTGCCCACTGATTACAGCAGAAACCACGAGGCGTGACGAGTCGGTGTGGCCGCTCTGGTCTACGAGCTCTGTGCTGAGTTTGTGGATGATGGTGATGAAGGAGATGAAGACAACTTCTGCCAGAGGGGGGGTTTAATTCTCTCAAAGGCTATAAAGCACAATAATATCAGTCCAGCAGCTTCACACGTCTGGTTTCTCCACACACACCTCTCCTCAGCGAGGCCGACCGCCAACACAGTACGACCTGTGGGCCACTAAATTCAGTCTTCCATTAAATCAAAAAAAAAAAAAAAAAAAAACTCACTCTAATTACAATCTCTGAAAGTTGTTTCCCCACCCACCAGTGGCAATTTTTGTAATTTATGAAATATTATTAACTATTATTAATAAAATGTGAACATGAAAATATGCAGCATTTACATAAGATGTGAAATTAGCAATACAAAACAAACCTACAGGACAAAATAATAAAGAGGGAGCTCATGTATCTGTGTAAACCACAATAATATCAGTACAGAAACTCAACATGACATCACCGGGTTTCTAAATGCATGTCTTTAAGAAAAAACAACAAAAACAAACAAACAAACAAACAAAAAAAAAAGAGCAGAGCAGTGAAACCATCCCCCTAGCTTGAGATCGGTAAATTAGTAAGATGCACTAAACATGATAAAAAAAATGTATATATGTATATACACATGTAAGCTAACGTTACGACAACAAGAAACAGGGTTTGTGACCTGTGCAAAGTGAAGTTTGTGCCTCAACTTGGTGATTTTACCACATTTTAACACGTAATGACAGGAGCAGCCGTGTAGTCTCACCTCTCCTCAGCATGACCGACTGCTGACTGAGAATAACACGAATCCACAGGAAGCGGCGTCGCCAAGATGTCAAAGGTCACGCAACAAAAATACAGTCCCCAAAATGAAAGCCCCCCAAAAGAAATATCAATAAAGACAGTTGTATACATAGAAATTCTGCAAAACCCGAGTAGAGATGGAAGATTGTTGAAATATCAAACTATTTCATTAATACATCAGTTACATCAGCACTGATCGAGTCTGAAAACAGGTTTTTTATTAAAGAGATAAATGGGCGTGTGTGTGTGTGTGTGTGTGTGTGTGTGTCAGATCCACGACATGAACTTTAAACTTCAAACTCCCATTTAAGTTCTCAGCTGAAAAGTCATTTCTACATTATGACAGCTAACTGGTCGTATATTATTTTATCAGTATGACAGTTTGGTTGTGTTTTACTTCACTTGTCATCACCGTTACTGTAGGAGCAGGGGAAACCACAGCTCTGTCTTATTAACCCGATAACAGAACCTCCTATATACATAATATACCGTGTGGCATCTCAGAAATGTCTGATCTGCCGTTTGTGGCCGATAACCTGATTATTCTAGTGCATGTAAAAGCTCTGACTGATGCTTGATGTCTTGTATTGGTTCATCATCGGGCCCTATATTACATCAAGCACAAAAAATTGTCATTTTAATAAGCACATTTTACCTTTATGTATTTATTTTAAACTCTGTGCTGCCTTCAAATGTCTTTTATCAAACGTTAAAAAGGGTCACATCTGCTTTTATGTCCGAGTCATTAAGTCCAGCGCTCTTTCAACACTTATTTGCCTTTAATTTCCACATCTGTGTCTTGGACAGACCTTTCTCACTGCCGTGTGCGGGTTTCCAGGCCTCCTGCTGAGATTAAGAGACAACAGCCGCATTCTCTCAAGAGCTAAAAACATCATTAAGGACAATACACACCTCGGTCACCATCTGTTTGAACTGTTACCCTCTGGCAGGCATTACAGGTCCATCAAATCCACAACCACCAGATTCACTATCCAGACGCTGTGACCTCATCAGACAAACACAGATAATAAACCCTACCCACCTGCTGCCCTCTTGCACATGAACACCTGTTCTGCATCTTAAATTGTTTTATTTATTGTACATGTGTTGTATTTATTGTATATTGTTGTATTTATTTATTTATTGTAGGTGAGTACCATGATGGAGTAGCACAATTACATAGATAATCTCGTTGTATTGTAATGTACAGTGACAATAAAGGCATTCAATTCAATTCAATTCAATTCAATTCAATTCAATAAACTCTGAGGATCTCTGCTCCTCGGTGGACATTGGCTTTGAGGTGATGGAGGCCTTGATCGCCTCCGTTTTGCTCCCGATTTCGCGGAGACCCACTTTCTCCACGTGCACGCACCACAAACACAGTGCACGAGGCAACTCTGAGCAGAAAGTGTGCAGCTCCGGGTTTGTTGGAGGGAGTTTCAGCCCCGATGGATCGAACCGTACACGCTGATTACTTTTGTACGGAGCTCCCCTGGGGTTCAGCTCGGACCGAAAAAAAGAAAATCTGCACGCTCGGTGTAGAAATTCATGCCTGTGGATCTGTAAACTCAGAGTTCAGGGGCAGATTCATGGGGATTTACTTTCAGATTTATTCTTTCTTTCACTGGGGCGTCGTGTACAGTTCTCATCCACCAAATGCGAGAACGCCTCCCCCTGTTGTGTTGTAGATCCTGTTTCCTCAGAAATAGGTCGTCATAATTCTTTTGCGCCGACAGGAATTTGTTTTGTAAGGAAATTAAATCAGAAAATAACAAAAGAGCAACGCAGCCACAAGGTAACCCAGGTGTGTTTGTGTTTTATGGTTGTATTATTCTGCTGTCAGAGTTGGGGTTTAATCAGTCATCCATCCAGCCGGCTATAGTAATTAGTATTGAGTATTCAAATTGACTGATCACTTTGACTGACACTGAGAAATGCAGTGCAGTGGCAGTATAAATGGAAGGTACTCACGTAAATGGATTCTTCAGTCAATCACAGATAGTCTAGTTGGAAAGGGGGGTCCACGCGCATAGGGTGGGTTTTTTTTTTATCAGGACCTGCTTTTTCTAAATCCTTGAAGGGTGTATTTTAAGAATATGCCAGGTACCAAGCTGAAATAATGTCCCATGGGGTTCATTTTTAACCCTTTCTTACAAAACCCTGGTACAAAATCCGAAAATGGAAAACATAGAAAATAGCATATCTTTTGAACCATACATGCTACAGGGACAAATGAACACATTTTTCCATACAATTTGGACCCAGGGAATCCATTAAAATTGTTATTTTTAAGATTCAAGTACATTTTGACTCCATTTCAGGACAAAAACTACAAAAAACTAGGCGAAAATCATTAGATGACATCTATATTTCTCTGTTTACTAAATATTTTGGGTGGATTTTTCTTGCCAATTATTTTTTCTCAATCCTTGAAGAGTGCACTTTAAGATTTTGCCAGGGACCAGGCTGAAGTAATGTCCCATGGGGTTCATGGGGTTCCCTTTCTTACACATATCCTAACCAAACCTGAAATAGAAAAAGTAGAGAGCAGCATAACTTTTGAAGTGCTCATCATAAAGAGACAAATGAACACAGTTTTCCATACAAGTTTGACCAAAGGAATGCATTAAATGGTTATTAGAAAGATTCAAGCACATCTTGACTCCATTTCTGGACAAAAATCACACAAAAACAACAGGCGGACTGATAGTCCAGCAGCTACACGCAATATTTCGATGGAACCGTGCACTTTATGATACAAGCATGAAATTTGGCACACTGTTAGAGCATGCCCTAAGGATCATTTTTGGCTATAGGGCCATCGCAGATTTGTCCCGTGGTAACCGTGGCTACCATTTTTCCAAACAGTAACTAAGTAACTAAGTAACAAACTAAGTAACAAACGGTAACTTCAACAAACGGTAACTTTAACAAATGGTAACTTCAAGGATTTAGAAAAAGCAGGTCCCGATAAAAAACCCACCCTATGCGCATGGACCCCCCTTTCCAACTAAGAGCGATGCTGAGCCGTTTTGTTGTTGTTGTTGTTGATTTTTGATGTCAATGAAAAGGAACAGAACGAGATCGAGCAGCCTGACGCGCCCGGGAACCCGGTCATGATCCTGCAGGAGCTGACAGCTGAGAGGAAGCTTCCACGCAGATTTACAGGGAAAAAAATAAATAAATAAATAAATGCAGCGCGGGAGGAAAAAATGAAATGATCTCAGGAAGAGACAACAACACTGACCTTATCAGCAGCTCTCCTCTTTCAGCGAGCTTCTACCTTTCAAATACTGACTCGAGACGAATGAGCTCATATTTATAGATCTACACTGGCACACATCGATATGATGGCATTTTGAACCTCAGCCGGGTGTTTGTCCTCCCTTCGTCCGTCTGGCAGACGTTCTTCGAGCCGCTTGTGACGAGCGAGGCGCTTTTCCTCTGTTGAAGTTCAGTCGAAGCACAGATGTTCAGTTCAGAGTTCAGTCGGTGAGAAGACTTGGAGAATAGGAGGGTGTCAGCGGAACATAAATACAGCTTTCAGTCTCATTTTGGTGTCAAGGCCGTGATGTGGCTTTGTATCGCCTCCTCCTCAAAGTAAAAGCGAGAGCAGGAGAGCTGGAGCCTTTAAAGGAAGAATCCACCATCAAACACATCAGGACTCCTTAAATACAGTGATCGGTGACTTACGTCTTATTGTGTTTGGGTGTAACTTTATCAAACATGCAGCAAAGCGGCTATGTAGTTGGCAATGTGATTGACAGTTGCTCTTTTTACAGCAAACCAAAACAACATGCAACATTTTTCCCAGCTTTGTTTCAAACAGGAAATCCATAAACTGCAGTTATGAATTCCTCCTCCATCTGTTTGAACTTAAAGCCAACACGTTCCTGTTTTTGTCCTCCTGTAGCCGCGCAAACACTTCCCGATTTCAAACCAGACCAATATGACAGCTTTTTTGCAATCTTTCCTTTATATTATTTATTTTTATTTTATTTTATTTTATTTTATTTGCACCATAATACAGAAAAAATTACATAGATAAAAAAAACAATAATACAGAAAGTGCTGGAGAGGTAAAAAAAAACAAAAAAAAACAACAACATGGGCTTATTCAAGGAAACCTCCCCAAAAATGAAGATAACAAAAAAAGTAAAATACTCAAAATTCAATCAACAACAAAAACAACAACAACAACAAAAGTACAAATACCATATTATAACACACACAACAAAAAAAAACAGTCTAAAAATTAAGAGTAAAAGTGAAAGTGAAGTAATTAGGTAGAAGCTATAGATTCTTAGTGTATTAGATAGGACTTTAGACTTAAAATTAATCAGAGATGTAGATGTTTCACTAAATGAAAGTATGAATTCCAAAGTAATGAACCTCTGTAAGTAAAAGAAAATTGACTTTATTACAAATCTAGTTGAGCGAAATGTGTTTCTGAAAACATCTGAGGCAAGAAATAAACCCTGCAGCTGCTGAATCTTCATTTCACATCGATGATGGTTCGTTTAATAGTTTCTCAGAAACTTCCAGAGGCGGCGAGTCACATGAAGTAGCCTAGACCTCAACTTTATGCCAATGAGGAGACATCGACGTGACGCCACGTCTCTCGAAACGCAACACAACAGGATGCATTGCACAGCTGCTTACATTGACAACAAATGGGAAGCATTGAAAAAGGAAATGATGATGATGGATTTTGGATTTAGATTTATAGACTTATTGCACATAGATTTATTTCTTCCTGCACACAGTTTGTTGCGGCCGTCTCAGACACACAAAACAAGACAAAGAGTTTAGTTACATGTTATATGGAGGTTCAGTAACACATTTAGTTGAAATATTATAAATTACATAACAAAAAGAGTCATAAATCAGTAGAATGACTTCAAATAAACTATCTATTACAGTTTTTTTCAATTGCTTACACACATTTTCAAAGCTCTGTGTCTTTTTCTCAAAACTTTACACACAAATCCAACTACTGCTAACACAAAATGCAAAATGCGCCCTATCTACTGCAAAATGAAACACAGTATTCAAAATATTGTAAACAAAAGCAAGCATTTGTCTCAACTCACAAACACATTTCCCATTGTATCACATACTTGTGTATATCATTTACACACTGTTGCTCTAAATCTAAAGCTCTTTTGTTTCTATGGGTTTTCTTGATATATTACCATATAAGAGTGAAAATATAGTAGCCTGCAAAAAGAAATCAACACATGCAATAATGGAACCAAAAATATTTAATTTTCTGAATAAGTCAGTTGCTGTTGTGGATGCAGCATTGTACAGCATCAAAGCAAAGTACACCAACCATCACATATGGAGGAGAGTGTGAGTGCGTGTGTGTGTGTGTGAGTGTATGTGTGTGTGTGTGTGTGTGTGTGTGTGTGTGTGTGTGTGTGTGTGTAACTGCCGGTTCAGGATGAAGCACTCAGTTCAGACAGACGGTACCCCACATCTTGACCAATCACGTGCGGTTTTCGCAGAAAAAAAAAAAAATTCGGCTCCTGGAAAAAAAAAAAAAAAACACAGCTCCCAATCAGGAGCCGGTCCGTTCACAAACGACCCATCACTATTCCAAAGCGTCCTCCACGAACCTGTACTCGTCGTCCTCTGCGTCTTCCTCTGACCCCCCTGGCTCTCTGCATTGTTATCCATTGTTCAAGACAGATAGTTTTATAGGCCTATGTCAAGGATTTTGATTGGTTGTGTTTGAAATGGAAAATCAAGTTATTTCCTGACAGATTTCTGTGTGTTAGCTAGAGAATTGTGTGTATTGATTTGCAAAAAGTGAATAGCTAAATTGAAAACTGTGTCAAGGCTGAGAATTAGTTTATGGTTTTGCTGATTCGAGGTGAAGTTGTGAGGTTTGAGTGAAAGAGTTTAGAAATAGTGTGATATATAAAGGTTTTGTGTGTAAGCAATTGAAAAAAACTGTAAATGCTTGTAGCTTAACAGCAGAGGCAATGACACATTTTGAGTAGACTGGTTTTTCAAGGGGGCGCTGTGTACACTACATGATAAGGCTGACATGATATATATTTTTTACCGTTTTCACAACAATCTTTTCCCAAAAAGAGCTCAAGTCTCTTTGTTGGACAGCAATAATCTTTGAGCAGAACGGGGAAAAGGCCTGCACTGAAACAGCCCTGACTGTCCCTGAATATCTGACTAATGCATACAAGACATCAAAGTTTGCCATATGATAATACAATATATAATATATACAGCCAATACATCCTGTGGCGTGGGTGTAGCATCTCTGAGCTTGTAGTTTCTAGGTCAATGGTGATATGGCCAATAAAAAAAAAAAAATGAGGGGAAAAAAAGCATTTCACGAATAAAATGTTCCCATCCAAAAACTGGTAACACTGAATGAATGTCACTCTGACTTTATGCCAATGGGTGACGCTTAATAGATCATCATCAATGCCATTAATCATGTTCTATAGAAATGTGAAGCTTTTTTAAGCAGAGAGGCTGAGGCTCCTGAAATAATTTTTTTTTATGTAAGAGGAGTCCAGCTAATTTGTGTATGAGCTAACTGTGAATCAAGGTCTCTTCATTTATGATCTATTAAATGTGAACTGATTACATAAAGTGGTTACATAAACCAGCAACCTGATCATTTGTTGATGGTGAGCAACATGAATTCATGCATTAATCCATGCATTTAAACATCATGCATTACTTCTGCACGTGATTTTTACTCTTATTGTGAAGTGTAACCTAATGCAGTTTTTTTCAATCGCTTTACCTCCTCTGTCAACTCAGAAACCATGGTATCAAACCAACTAATACACAGGCCTAATGAGAGGCGCTCTTCTCAAAATAACACATTTTGTTTGCAAAAGGCTCTTACCATGACAAAACATTTGAAACATGCAGCAAAAGCACATTTTGTCACCGCTTAATACAACTTGCAGTCAGGTGAGTAAATCCAGCCACTCACTCACTTCATACTCAACACCAATATGCAACACACCCTTTTCAGTCTGAGCAGGTTCAACCTCACTTTTTCCTGTGTGGATTGCAGTCATATTTTTTTTTTGACAATTTACAGAGTTACATATTGTAAAGCAAGTAGCAAAAGCCAATATTTCCCTCAAACAACTCAACTTCTGCCCAAATGAGTAGATTCCTTCAGTCAGATCTACTGTACTGTAACACAGCTGACAGCAGCATACAAAATACAGCTATCAGTTTGAACAAGGTTCTCCTGTGAGCTGCACATTCAAATGTGAACTTACAGTAAAGAATTGCATCCAAACTCAGAAAGACTTTGAAGTGAAATTTTACTGTATTGATGGCAAAAACTGAAATACGGTAATTCACATACAGTATTACACAGAAAAACTCAAAGGAGTTGAGAAAAAAAAATACAGAATACAATTTATAGGCCCCTTTTTGTAGGTGCATACTGATTGATTGGTGAATGGTGATTTGTGGAAAGGGCAGTGATGCAGGTGCACTAGTGATTTCACAGTGATGCAGCTCATTTCTATCAGCTGTGAGCAGGTGTTTTGCTTTTGACCTCCACAGTGAGGTCAATGGAGTTAGGGCCATGGAAATGACACGTGTGAGAAGTGTTGTGCAAAAGAGCCTGAAAAATGAGTGAATCCAATGAAAAGGTATGAACACATTTGCAAAAGAAAACCTCTGCTGTGGTTTGGAGGTGAAGATGACGACAAAGTGGATCCCAGTTTCATTAGACTGGAAAAAGCGTTTGAAAAAAACTGTAAGTTGTTGTCATGATTGAATGCATCATGAAATAAATTGTCTGCAGCTGAAGCGCCGCCTGGGTGGCTTCTGTTTTTGGTCGCCCCACGGATTGAAATCACTCGGCTCATCCTGGTGCAGAGCATTCAATTTCCCAGCGGTTCGTGTTTTTTTTTTTTTTTTTTTTTTTCTTACTCTCCGGCGAGCTCGCTCCCATTTGAAGGCGGCAGCTCGTTAGGCTGTCGTTTATTGATTAGTGAATGAATGGCTGTTTAAATTGCTGTCCTTCCTTAATCACAGCAGCTCCCTGCAGAACGGGAGCCGCTCCCGCACTTTCTCCTGTCGCTGCTGAGACAATGAAGAGCCTCTCCGAGTGCAGACGTGCAGCTAAACCCCTAACCCTTCTCCTCTCTAACCCTTCTCCTCTGTTCTCTCTGCTCCCGCTGCCTCGTCCGGCCCATTTCCACGATACGCCGGCGAATGTGCCGCATGCGTCCGTTTGACATTACAGCGCCGCTTTTCCCGCTTTCTGATTGACGTTTCCATTCTTCTGAACCAACAAAACTTGTGCCGACGGTCTTGCAGCAAAACTTTTAAAGGAATACTCCCAACGTTTTGGGCGAGAGAGGCTTTTTCTGACTTAACCAGACTGAGACAAGATGTTCGATATCATTTTCATCTCAGCACAGAGGCAGTTCACGGCAGCAGAGGTTTGTGAAGTTGCTTTGAACAGATTTTATGAAGGAGAAGAGAGAGATGTGACAGCAGAGCGAGAGTTTGAGAGTCTCACTTTTCATTGTGGTTGACTGACATTGCACTGGCCAATACTTTTTCTTTTCTTTCTTTTTTTTTTTTTTTGGAGTCTCCATGTTTTCCAGCGAGCTGCTCCAGATTTCCCGGGCGAGCCGAGTGTTTCCTGTGTGCAGAGGAAGAGCCGCTCAGGCGGGGCGGGAATGCCACATTCCTTGGCATTGGCCGGTCTGACTCAAATCCCTGGCCCCGTCCTCCCCCATCTGCTCGGTGCTGGCACGACGCCGGCCAGAGCATTTTGTCACGAGCTCTGAGCTGAATACTAAATACCCAGAATCCCCCTCTGCATGCGCGCCGCCACCATAGAAGTGCCTCTTGTTCTCTCCCATTCACGGCATCTGCCTACATCTTGTTCTCGACTTCCTCGGTGCAGTCGCAGTGAGCCAGCGAGCTGAATGGACGTGCTGAACAATGCAGGCGGCGGCACAAAGGCCTGCTCTGTCAAAGAAATCTGAAATATCACATCGTCCTCTTTCTTTCTTTCTCCCAGCAGTAAAGAAAGACAAGTCTTCTCTCCAGCCCGGGCATCGACCGTGACATCTCATCTGATCTTGTCAAACTGAATTGTGAAGCCCTAAGAGAGCGTCTGACTGTTTTCACAGAATAACCACCTGAAAGTGGACTTTGTGATTCAGTTTTGGTGCTGTTCTTTTCCTTCTTTCTTTTTTTTTTTTTTTTTTATGAAGGTGAATGGTGAGGGAGAGTGTGCGATTTGTTGCTCACAGCCGGACGTGCGCTGTCAAAAGGCTGCAATCAGAGAATCGGCTGAATGCCTCACGGGTTTCCAGTGAGGAGCACATAAAACTGGACGTGCAGCGAGCGCCGTCCAGCTGTCTGGACGTGATGTGAGTCCACGTGGCGCTTAAATGTCCTCATTAGCTGCTAATCCACAATACTGGATTTGTATCTCTCCATTCACTTCCACAGCAAAACAGCTCCCAAAATAAATTAACACTGAGCACAGACGCCAACACCAGCAAAGAGGATTAGAAAAAAAAAACAAGTCCTGCTATCCTTTGTTTGAGGGAATTAAACAGTGCCTTTCTTGATTTGTTCCTATTTGAATTGGAAAGTAGATCCGGCAGGAAACATCTGCATGGAGGCTGTGATTGGTCGGCGTTTGGCTGAGTGACGCTGAGCTGATGCCACGCTGGACTAAAAGGCATTTGGTTGCGGCAAAGCACAACTGGAGTCCCATCAGATGGACTCATTCATTTCATTTCAAACAGTGAATTTCATTTCATTATTCACATGTGGGTGTTGTGATGAGCTCAGAATCCTGCTAATGCACGACTCGTCACGTTTTATTCAGGTTTTAAGCCGATGCAAATCCAAATGTTGGACATGACACATCAACATACAAACTGCAGGATTCATTTTGACAACTGTGATGATTGTTCAAAAGTAACGGCTGGCTATTAATCAAAAACCACATCCAGGCGAGAAAACTTTGTGACTGAGAAACAGGCAGATGTGTCGCCCAGCTGCTTTTCTTCATGAGGAAATAAATCCAGCAGAGACAAATCAACAGGTAATTTAAAATGTCTTCGTCGACAGACGCCTGCCCGGCTTCGTCCAGCAGAGATTTAGGGAACTCTTTACGATCTTTCTCATGAGCTATCAGTGCAAGAAGACATAAATATTCATGACTGAACGGTGGTCTGTGTTAAATACCGTCGCCACTGTTCAGCATGCCATGAAAATAAATGAGTGTTCCAGGTACCGGCTGGCACCACATCAACAGCTTACGCCCTCTCTGTAAACAGGAGAAATAAGTGAGACGGAGAAACTGCGTGTCGGTTTGACTGGATTTATTAAAACATACGCACCCTAAATCCTCCATTGTTTTACTGTCTGTACATATACAATCAATGTTCTCAATATACATTTAAAAAAAAAAAAAAAAAAAAAAACACAACTTAAAAATAAAATATAATTTCTTATTCAGCAAATACTGAGTTTTAAGTTTGGTTTGATTACATAAATCAACATGACAATGACCAGATAGATAGATAGATAGATAGATACTTTATTCATCCCGAAGGAAATTCACAGTTTTCAGCAGCATCTACAGAGTACAAGATTAAGTAAATAAAAAATAAAGAATAATAAAAAATAAAGAATATAAAAAATAAAGAATAAAAGATGACACTCGAGATCTAAAGATCTAAGTACCCAATGAGCAAAAAACAATGTGCAAAAAAAACAAAAAAACAAAACAAAACAAAACTGTGCATCGATGTATACAATGTGCATAGATGTGGGCAATGTGCAAATTTACAGTATAAACAGATGATAAATAGCTGATAATAGATGATAAAAAACCAAAAAAAAAACAGTGTGCTTCGATGTATACAATGTACAATGACCACTGTTACGCTGTACGTTGCTTTTTCAAATGAAAATAACACATAGCTTCTGCTGCTTCAATCCTTTATCCTTCCAAAATGCATGAGCTGACATATTTTTAATTTCTTTTGAACCAGTTTTAAAACATATAAAATCAATCTTTAACATTAGCTTTAACCCAGCTTTAACAGTACATGAAATCGAGTTTTGACTTTTAACACAATATGACACTTTTAAACAATATACAGGCTTCATACAAATGTTCGGGGAGCAGAAAATAAAACTCTCAATGTGTGACGTCATCACACTTTTTGAACGGCTTTTTAGAACATATAGGTGAACTTAAAAAATCCAATATTCAGCTGAGTGTATTTTTTTAGCCCCCCCCTTTTGAAAACAGTATTCAAATTACTTGACAAAAAATTATTTCCAGAGAAAAGTGGATTTTTAGGGGTGTGTCCCCATAGACTCCCATTCATTCTGCACTCGCCCGCGAGCGCACTCACATGGACAGAGACGTGTTTCCGAGACCCGGAAGTCAGACGGGAGTGGCACCTCTCCCTGTATTAGAGATTCTCTGGTGAGACGGAGAAACTGCGTGTCCGTTTGTCTTCTCGCTCAGCAGAAAGAGAAAAGCTGCCAAGCGCACCAAACTGACGTAAAGCCCCCGGGACACAGTAGACGTCGCACTGCCCCCTGCTGGTGGTCACACGTGAATTACTCCTGATACGTGCATTAAATATTTTAGTGCAGTGTTGGTGGAAACAGGTTGACTCCCCTTAACAAATACTCAAAAAATGAATTATAAAATTACAAAAATGACCACAAATGTGATCACACTTTAGTGGGCAACACGTTAGCATCAGGTGTGGCTGGTCTGCAGGTATGAACTGGATGAGCTCTGGAAGCTGCTGCTCGACTTGTAGCCGCTCTTTGGAGATGATCCGCGGTAAAGTTGGGATTAAAATGCACATATTGCCTTGAAGACTGCTTGTGTTAAGCCTGCAAACAATGTGAAAGTCCTCATGGTCCCACGGCGTGTTACGTTATGAATCGTCCTCCACTCTGAGAAACCGGGACAAGATGTATCCCGGTTTCTGTCGGGGTTCTCCAGCTAGAATAAACAGATTTCTCAAAAGCAGGATAAGGGCTGATCCAGGTTTCTGAGTTTGGGATTTGATGTTCAAAAGCATAAGCAGGATACTCAAGTCCATGTGAGAACTGGAATGCAGGACCTGCTGCTGGATTTGGTCCAATGCAGCTGGAGGAAGGTGTGTGTTTTAAAATCTGCCCTTTTCTCCTTTTAACCTTGACAATGAGTTTTACCTCCTTACTGCAGGCGCCTTAAGCAGCCTCTTGCCCGGTTCCTGCAGGCTGGATAATCTGTGAGCAGCCATCATCACTGGCTAGATAACACATGGGATTATGTGATTCTAGCACATTTTATGTAAGTGTATACACAGGGAGCTGTTGTGCAGGAGCTCGAAGGCACTGGGAGCTGATATCCTACAGAGGTAAGTACTGCAGCCATTCAGTCCTGTGTGTGTGTGTGTGTGTGTGTGTGTGTGTAACAGTGGTTTGCATTATGCTGCGGTGGCCTTGTGCGTCTGGAGGTAGATACTGAACTGTTGGAGGTTAACACATGGTTAGGTTGTTTAGTAAGCTCTGTATTATTTGCACTCACTGATTTTCTCATTTCTCCATCGTCAGCGGGTTTTTATAGCCACCTCATATTAAACCCAGCTTTTATTGTGTGATCCGGCCTCAGCCATCTACTTTGTGTAGGGCGGTGAGCTGTTGGCGCCCCTCTCCTTTTTGTGCCTTTATCATGATAAAATGCCCTAAAATTGCCAGGAAGAAACTACCTGGCTTTCACAATAATTGTAATTCTACAAAAAATGGGTATATGTATTTTTTATACTGTCATACTTTGCTTTGTATATGATAAGTGTTGGTTTTGTGTGTGTGTGTGTGTGTGTTATGAAAGTGAATGCAAATACAGAATTGCGGATTTTCAGCTCAAGGCAGCACGAAGCAACTAAAGGAGATATTTAAGGTATTTCACCATATAAAATGTGGGGAAATTGTAGTAAATAGGCCAAACATTCAAAATCACTCCCATGGCCCTTAATACATATTGTGTTGTCCTCTGTAGTCAAGTGTACATGAGTGTGTTTTAATCAAATTCATATTCCCTATTTGTTGACGCTCTACTGTGTGAGCTCTCCAGGTGTTTTTGTGTCATGTCTGATGAGCTGCGCAGTTCAATTTCCATGTTTCTGGACATAAATGGCAATAAACCGACCGAGGCCATGCACACACTAAGCCAAATAAATCCAAAAATCCCGTTTCTGGCCTTCCACCACATTAGCACTTTCACGCTGCTTCAGACTTTTTTGTTGACGTCTCGCTGTTCCAGATGTTTGAACGGGCTCCCCAGCTCTCCAGGCAGCCGTCGATTTCACCACAGTATAAAAATCAGCCTGCAGAGCCTTGAAACTTGCTTGAGATGCAGTAAGTTACTTTATCATTGAACGTATTGATTTGAAAAGGCTGCCGGTGCGTTCAGGTCCCGCTGTGAAGCCCCGGCAGAAGAGCGGCAGGCTGGAGATGGGCGGACTCAAGCTGAGCCGGTCCCCGCTGAAGGTCAGGCAGCGGGAGACATTTCCCCCGCCTGAATCGGACCAGGGATAGAAATGTCGCGGCGGACAGGGAATCTGTGTCTCCGCGCTCATCTCCGTGACAACAGAAAAGGTCATCAGTGTGACCTTTGTGTCCAGGTTTGTGGTCAGCCGATAAAGACGCTGTGCAGATGCTCGGCAAATGAGCAGAGTCTCCGAGCTGCAGCCAGACGCACCGGAGCAGATTCTTTTTTTTTTAATTAAAGATGACATCTGATCCGGTCTGTCGTCGTTTCTGATGCACATGATGCAGCCAGACTGATCACGTGTTTATTGTACAATTGATCAGCATTCAGGCGCTGACATTCACATTATCCTGTTGGTGATATTGTCCAAAGTGAAAAACTTTTTCCTCATTTAAAAAAGAAAAAAACTCCACGCCCACAAACAAACCTCTTGCTCTTTTGTCGGGATCCTTTTCTTTTTTTTTCTTATCTTCTCTGCCGAGGGTGAGCACCTTTTCAATATGCAGAACATATCCCTCCTCGTAACAACACGCACAAAAGCAAAGGCCAGCACTGCCGCTGAAAGTAGGTTGCATGGTATTCATACGGTTTAATTATGTTCCTTTCCGACAGCTAAGATGCTGAAAAACAGATTTGTGTTGAGAATCACAGCAACATCTTGCCACATATTATTTCCAAATTTACTCCTATAGACTGTAGATTGTATTTTAAAGCTTGTAAAAGTGAGTTATGGCCAAAAACATGTTCTTTGAGGTGATCTTTGACCTCTGACCACTAAAATCTAATCACTTCATCCAAGTCCAAGTGGATGTTTTATGCCAAATTTAAAGAAATACTCTAAAGGTGCTCTTTAGACATTGACTTCACACGGATGGGGCGGACAGACGGGTGTTTGGACGGATGGACAGCCTGAAAACATAAAGTGTCCCACTGCTGCCGCTGTGGAGGCTTAAAAATTATAACACACAAAAGGTCACAAAAACAATTTAAAACCAATTAAAAGTTTGGTAAGCGCCTACAGTAAAGCTGCAGGTACAGACTGTCAGTGTCACTGTCAGCAGACACACTGCGTCCTCTCTGCCGGTTCCACACACACATGCAGTGACACTTTTTTTCCACCATTAAAATAGCAAAAGTGGACCTGGACATGACCTGAATGCACCTGCACCGTGCTCTGCAGATCGTTAAAACACAAACCATCATGTCTGAGTTAAAGGAACATTTGGCCAAATTTTCAACCCAAATTTCATCACGCTGCATTGTGTCAGGTGCTTGTGCACGGCCGCTGCCAGATGAAGTGAAATCTCGCAGAGCAACGCTGCTGCCATAAGTGAGATTAAGTGGGATTATAACTGGCAGATTTTTTTTTCAACAAAAGAACAAGATTTTAAGACCAAAAATGGGCCACAATGACTTGTTGAGAGGTTTTTTGCAGTGTGAAGGTTGCAGTGCGGTTTCAGTAAAGGTGAGTGACAGTCATGTTTTTCCTTCATGCTCCTAAAAATCAGGCTGAACACCAAGGGGTCAGAAAATAAAGAGCGAAGCCGTGAGTCAGCCCATCGTTTTTCTTCAGGCGGAGCTTCTTCACTGCAGCCTGGAGAGCCCAGAGGTGCTTTAAAACTCCCTGTGATACACAACAGACCTACTTTTGATGTTTTACTTCGGTGTTTTTGTTATTTGTAGGGCAGAACAGTTAAAATGTTCACTGATGGGTTAGTCTGATCACAGGCTATTAACACAACTTCTCAAGACATACAATGCTTTCCAACCAACACAACAATTAATAATAATAATGATAATAATATCAGCTATAAATCAACAACAATCCTCCAGATGTATTCTAAATCCTTAGAAAAAAAAGTTTCAGAATCTACTGAAAATGGCTTGAAAGCATCTCTACCTCCTAATCCTCATTCAGTATGCAAGAATATACAAATATGCAAATTTGTAACACCGCCCAGAGCTGCCCAGATACCCTGACTCCTCCCCCCAGGTAAACTGGTAAACACTGCGCCTCGTCCCGTGACGGCGATGGGAGGAATGGGTTAGATCTTATCTTTGGTTAAAGAGCTTTTTTCCTCAGATGAAATCAGCTCTCCGCTTCTCTCCTTTACAGTGAATTTTCTACATAATGATCACCAGGGGTAGAAATTAAATTAAAAAATAAATATATATCCCCCTGCGGTGTAGCAGCCAGCAGCTGGACGAGCGGCAGCGGGGAGGCTCGGGGAAACACTCGGCGCTCTCAGATCCTCGCGGCGTCTCTGTCCCGTTGATCCGGACATCGTCACGCAGATCAGTCCACCTTCTGCTCTCACACCTGCTCCACCTGAGCGTTTGTGACGCCTGTTTTTAAGTCAGAGCGTCACTTTACAAGCTGCTGCCTCACACAGCTGCTCTTACACACCGCCGAGCTGAACCTTATCACCCATTTCACAGTTTAAGTACTCCAAAGCTGCGGTGTATTTTTTTTTCTTTCTTCTCAGCAGTGCAGCAGTACAGAGTCAGAATTACCAGAGTCAGAATCAGAAATACTTTACTGATCTCCAAGAGGAAATTGCGTCCGTTGCAGTTGCTCAGTTCTCAGTAGAAGAATTAAATTGTTGACAGATAGAAAGAAATAGAAAATATAAAAAATATGTGCCTTACAAATGTTTAAAAAAGTATGTGCATTATGTGTACAGTTGTATCAAAATGATGCGCATTAAGTCTCAACATGTGCATTAATCCTACAAAATATTACAGTAATAAATACAGAAATAAGTTGAGCCTATGTAAAAAAAAAATAATAAATCAAAGAAAAAAGTATATACACCACGTATACACAGGGATATTACACTGTTGAACTGTCTCCAAATCCTGCAAGTATAAATTATTGCACAGTTAAATGGTTAAAACAGTTTAAATAGTCTACAGTTATTCAGTTTATTAACCCTGACTACCTGACCCTCCACATGAGGAGTAAATACCTGGTTAAAAATGTATGTACATGTACAGTATGTATACAGTACATGTATGTATAGTACTGGTAAACAAGATGTGAAGTTATGGAATAAAGGGGTAACATCTTACAAAGAGCTCATACTGCAGTTATTTTCTATTATTTCAAGGTCCTAGAATAATATAGATGTTTGGGAGAACTTAGACACATCTTAAACTGTAGTTATTGTCTTAACTACTGGTACCTATTCTATTATTAGTGTATATATGACTTACTGAGCAATAACATGAATGTTGATGGAAATAAGACAATAATGAGTTACCAACAATGTATTTCTTTCAATGACTGAAAGAGATGTAAAGTGGTAAAGCGTCTTTGCAGCTGAAATGTTCACTGATTCCCAGCCGCACACTGACTGGGGCTGGCGCTCTTCAGTTTCAAGTTAAAATTGCGAAGGAGATGGAAAATGAAGTGTTTGAATGATGCACTGGAATTCAAAATGGGAGCGCGGGATGAAAGTCGGACGGGGCAGCAGGAGGTCCAGATGGCGGCCTCACGGTGTCACGGTAAATTTGAAAACGTTGTTAGCCGCACCGAACGGCTGATTAAACCTCATCGAAGCACATGAAGAGCACGCATGGAGGCATTTTGCATATTATCCTAAGGATGAGACAATTATCGCCGACTTCATGTAAAAGCAACTGCCATAAAGCGCTGTGACGGCGCCTCTGAATGGCCATCTGTCACACAATTATATGAATCATATGTTAATTAAGAGGTTTTAATGGGGGATATTAGCTCCACAATAGCTTAAATAGTTAATGACAGGCATACATGCAGGTGTAATACAGATTTTGAGTGAGTTGCTCCACAGACCAGCTCAGTTTATTGTACTCTGACTAAAGTGATATAATAAAACACATGCAGCAGGAGTCGCAAGGAAGAAGGAAGAACTGGAGTTACAAAAGTGCAAAGTGCCAAAAAAAAGAGGAAACATTTTTACATTCAGTGCAAATGAAAGCGTCTGTCAGCTCAGGAAGTGAAGTGAGACTCCTCGCTGGAAAAGCCTCTCGTTCTGACATCACCGGTCTATTTTCTGCCTCCAGTCTGCCTCTGAACTCCAGGGGCTGCTTTCCTCTCACAGCTCAGGAGTTTGTTACCGTTTCCATAAACACTTGGTGTAAAACTTTTCAGAAACAAATCGAGCAGAGCGTGTGTGGCTCAGCCGGCCTTTCGGCTCCTCGGCGTGGAGCTGATGTGTTTGACCTGCAGCTCTTCGTTCCCTGTGGCGGAGAGTTTAGGCCATGACCGCTCAGGATGTTTTTTTTATTTCTCTCCTGCTGAAATACAAGGTGCATTTATAACACAACAGACAGTGAGAGCACTCAGATTTCATGGAGTGTTACATCACTCATGTTGTGATGACCTTTATTGCTAATGGGCATCGTGTTGTTGGAAATAAAAAATGGCCAAAGCTGGTCAGTGCTCTGCGTGCGTCCTTGGAGAGGAGGATTAATGGGCTTTTCTGTATTTGGGATGTTTTTACACGTGACCAAACCTCACCGGGAAGACCTGTTTCTCCAGGCTGCTGAAGGATGGAAGGACGTGACTGAAGCAAACGCTGTCCAGCCTGCAGGGACGCCTCCAAAACGTGAGGCGTGGAGGAGACGTCCAGACTACACGCCGCGACACAAACTCTGAAAACAACTTAATAAAAAGGCCTCCCAGGCGACGACCATGTCACGGTCCAGCTGTGCCACAGCTGGAGGAGTTTATTGCAGCCATTCAGTCCAATGTTTCAGCAGGTGGGGCGTGTCATGAGCCGGGGGGGGGGTGCATCGATTTCAAACTGAAAGGTACACTCAGCGTCCACTTTATCAGCTCCACCTCCACAATCTAATCTAATCCAATCCAACTGTTGTGCCATAAAGTTTGCTTTCCTGCTGCCTACAACGCTCAGCTTTTCTTTTTGTCACAGTAGTAGAGCATTCACTTCTAAAAGCATAACATAAAAAAAACAGACAATTTAGACTTTATAATTCTCAATCTGCATCCCATCAGGCTCAGATTATGTAGGTTAATTGCACCGCTTGGCTCTCATTGGTCATGCAGTGTGTGTTTACTTCTGTTGAGCAGGCCGATCATCAATGATGCAATGGTCCCACTTACTTCCAAGAATCTCCCACGAGTCGTTGTACCAGACCATCGAGCTGAGACGCTCTAAATTAACTGATTGATTTTTGTTCCACAGCTCACCTGTGGTCACGAGCTCCGGGATCCGGGATCCAATGAGCTTCCTTCGCTTTGTGACGAGGCTCACCCTTATGGCTAGGGTGGCCATACGTCCGGATTTAGGCCGGACAGTCCGGAATTTAAATGCCTTTGTCCTCCTTTTTGGAGTTGCACTTGAACGCAACGCTGCATATCGTCTAATGGTGTAAGACAGGCCCGGACTGTACATCGGGAGAACCGGGAGATTTTTCTTTTTCGTCATAGACTTTTAAATTACAATCCAAAAAGTGCATTCATTAGATGCACGTTAGTTTTTCTCCTCCTGCGCTGCTGTGTGCTCATGCCGGGGTGTGTGTGTGTGTGTGTGTGTGTGTGTGTGTGTGTGTGTGTGTGTGTGAGAGAGAGAGAGAGAGAGAGAGAGAGAGAGAGAGACTGAGGAGCACACACCCACCACGCTGTCTGAAGCGTAGCGCGGCAAGAACAAAGTTAAAACAGCAGCGCACTGACATAGATTTTGTAACAAAGTGAAGAGTTGCCACTCTGCTCTATTTTCACTGGCTAACAGCAGCACACTGGCTTAGCTTGTCTATTCATAGAAGAGGTATCACTTCGGTTTATTTTTCAATCTATGTTATCACATGCATACTACTGCTCATTCATTGGTAGCTGAATTGTTAGGTCTGTTTGATAAGCAATTTCCATTTTTAAAATAATAATAATAATTTAACATATTGTTAAATAAAAAAAAGCCAACATGATGCAGGTCAAAGACTAAAAAAAGACTATTGACTAAAACTAGACTAAAATACTTTGTAATTTAGTTGACTAAAACTAGACTAAAATACTTTGGATTTTCTTCGACTAAAACTAGACTAAAATGCCAAGACTTTTTGTTGACTAAAATGTGACTAAACAAAAAAGAATTCAAGTTGACTAAATATGACTAAAACTAAAAATAAATGCCGCAAAGTGTCCTCCTTTTTGGTGTTGTGGAAATGGCCACCCTACTTATGGCGCCTACAGGCTGTGAGATTTCACCAATTTTATATGTTCATTTCAAGCCACACTGTGCGACATGGATCGAATAAACTTGATCTGGCATCAAGTTTGATTTATGTCGACTGTACGATGATCACACCGACTGACTCTATGCACTTTATGCACTCTGTACGTTTCCTCCTTGCTCTGCCTTGTCGCTCCTCTGTCCTTGGGACCAGAACCAGAGCTTTATGGCTTTCTGGCACTTGATGTTGTTGTTCTCTCCTCAATAGATCTTTACTTGTGGTGTATAAAAACCTCATACGTACATCCTGTTCAATAAGAGCATCTGCCAAATGTGTGAACTGAATTGAATTGACTCTGATAGGCTAAGACGCAGATCAATATACAAGAAAACATCATCGGCATAGCGTCGTCCATCTGCACTGCTGTAGTGGTAAACAGTCAAATGAAGCCAGAATGCAGCCTGGCATTGGTATTAATGTTTTTGGACAAAAATCCAAAGAACAAGAGGAGGAGGAGAATGTGGACTTGGTCATTTTCTTCTTTGTTGGAATCATAAACATTTCGTTTGGCTCGTTTTACCTCCATCATTGGGTTTCACTTTGTAAAAATATGTGCCTTAATCCTATAATATTACAATAATCTTTATAGAAATAAGAAATTGAGAATATGTAAAAAGTATAGCTATGTACACAGGGTAAGTTAAATAAAGGTAAGGTCTAAATGTAGATGGATGGTGCTGTTCTTAAGTGATGGCTGCTCTCTTGTGTCTTCCAAGCCTTCTGTGCTTTTGTGCATATTTTATGTTTTTATTCTCATTTTTATGCACCAGGCTACAAAGAGCTTTCTTTCTCCGAGACAGTAAAGTTGAACTAAATTGAACTTTATTTCCATAAACAACGAGCTCTTTTTCCTCGGTGGGAGTCGCTCTCAGGTGAGTCATTACCGAAGCAGCGCTGGAGCGTCTCTAACGGCCTCACACCGCTGCTGTGTGAATTTCTAACTTCACTATTTTAAAGAAGAAGTTTTGTGGAGAACCACAAAGCACAAACCACACAGGCTTCAGTGCATCAGACAAAGTTCACTCCAGTCTTCTGAAGTCTTTAAAAAACAAGTGAAAAGCGTTTGAAGTCAGGCCCTGAACTCCAGTCCAACCAAAATAATTAACTGCAACGTCTTTTATGCCAAAAATGAAAACGCATCGTCACAATGAGATTATCTGATGAGTTAATTATGAAGTGTCACTCTGAGCGCGATGAGATGCATCCTTAATCTTCAAAATGTTTTATTTGTTGTGTTTGTATCTGTGCAGCCCACACACACACACACACACACACACACACACACTCACACTCAGATGGAAAACAGCAGAGCAGCTTCCAGACCAGGCGACACCAAGCAACACACATCGTTTTCTGAGATGATCTGAAACAGAGAGCAAACACAGACGCTCCACCGCAGCCTCGTTTTTATTAGTCATGCTGCCGCCGCTCCGGCAGAATCTGATGAATAAATTCATTAGCGCTGAGAAGATTAGTCGATTAATTCATCAGACAACCGGCCTGAAATTAATTGATTATAATTTCAATAATTACTTCATTTTTTGGCCATTTATCACGGAAAAAATGCCAGATATTTTCTGAATCCAATCTAATCAAGACCACCCATGCCTTTCCATTTATTTATTACATTTTTTTAATGTTATGTTTTTCTTTTCTCTATTTAAGTGCTGATTCTTACTGCAGCCTTGTGCTTTTATCATGTTTATTGGTTGCCTGCGCTGTTTGTAAAATGTGTGTTACCTGACCTGATCTGAACTAAAATACTAACTTTTCTCCATCGGTGTCATTATGAAACTAATACTTTCGATTTTTTTTTTTTCAGCTGCTGCTCAGATGAAGGAAACAATTTGAAGGCGCCACTCTGGGCTTGGCTCATTTCTTGTGAGACTTTTCCAGTTTTCACATCTTACAGATGAAGAGTAAGAACAACAATGAAAAGAATCATTTTGCTGCAGCCCTGAAATCCTCATTTTGTTCTACTTTTAGCCGTTAGAAAGTGCACCTTTAACAGGAGTACAATACTGTGTTACTTGAAATGATCCAAAATCTCATCTAAGGTAAAATGCATCACATGACACGATACAGTCACCTACTTGATTACTAGTTACCCTGTTAAACATGCAATTAGTAATGCAACTGTTTCAGTGATTTCATCAAAGTAATGTAACTTATTACATTCGATTGCTTTTTGATTGCTTTTCTAACAAATGTTGCTGAATAAGAAGCAAATGAAGCTGAAAAGTCCTAAAAAACATGAGTTTAAATAAATGTTGTTGTTTTTTTAAACTTGTTTTCATGGTTACATTTACTTTGTAATTTCATAACATGTGACTAGTTACTCCCCAGCACTGACTGACTGTACTATCTTGTATTTAATATTTATTTTTAATAATGTGATGCTGCCGTGTGGAGTTTCACAAACAGCCCGGCCTGTTTTCTTGTTTATTTGATCAGGCTGTTGTCCGTTTGTCTGTCTGATTCCAACAAAAACCAGACTGTCGAAGCAGTTTGTGATAATCTGAGTTTGTGATAATCAAAGGTCGGCCACGCCGCCGCTCTGGCTGGAATCAAACGCAGAGCGATGATGTCTTTTGTCAGCGCTTCACCCAAGACCGGCCTGCGATCGGTCATAAAATTCGTTGGCTTGTTGTGTATTTGCTAAAACAGGCTTGACATGAGCCGCCACCCCCAACCATAAGCCTAAGCCTAAGCAAGAGCTCACATCTCGTCCTGATTCTTACTAAACAAATCATTTTCTCAAACATTCAGCTGCTGTCGTCCCACAAAATGCAACTCAAAGTGCTTCACAAGAGAAACAACAGACAACAATAATACAAGAAATGCAGCACAGGAGACACAAGGAGCAAAATGTGCAAAGGAAAATTGAAACAGAGAGACGATTAGAAAGAGAAAAAGATAGGAGAATATAACAAGCATAAAAGGAACAAAGCAAGAGATACAAAAGAAATATGTAATAGCAGGGCCGGCGCTAGCCATTTGGGTGCCCTAAGCACAAATGCTTTGTGGTGCCCCCCCCACGCCGCCGCCACCGCCACCGCCACCGCCACCGCCACCGCCACCAGAAATGAACAATAATTCAGTATTTGTCATTGCGTTTCTCTTTATTTTACAAAATAACTTTTCAACATTTATGTTTCAAAAACTGTTGGAAAAAATAAGAGATAAATAATAATAATATTTTTTTATAACACACTGACTAAACACTAACTAAATATGGCACCAAACACTTGAATAAATAAATAAAATAAAATAATTTAAAATAAAAAATAAATGACACCACTATTAAATAAAGATCTGTCAAAACTGTAAAAACAGTACTAAGTATCCTTGAATAAGGAACTGGTTGGTGATTGACGTCTGCTTGTGGATGGTTGATGTCTGCTTGTGGATGGTTGATCATCTGGATCTTCCACTTGGCTTTGTGTTCCTCCTTGCACATATCGAAGCATTGAGCCTGTAATCACAAATACAAGACAAAATACTCAGGGATTCTACAGTGAAATACAGTTTTGAACCATGGTACAAAAATATTTCAAAATTAATTATAGTGTTATGTAGGCCTATATTTAAAACACTGGTACATGAAAAATTTATTATTTTACCTTTATAGACAAGGATTAATGGGGCACAATATAAAAATTCTGTACATAGTTTGAAAACTATGAATATGAAGAGGGGAAATCTACACAACTTTAATATTGATTTTTTTCAAATTACAGTTTCACCAGCAGATGTCGCTCTTGGCCTATGAACCTCACGAAAATGTTGTGTGAGCTGCCGGCCAGTCGGTCACCGTAATGACTGGTGTATCCGCATTCCATCGGAAAGCTCCGGCTCTCTGCTTTTGGAAACCGTCGTAATTTTTTCGATAGCACAATTGGTTCAGGATTTACGGTAGTGCCAAGCTCACATTACAAACTGGGAATCTTCTGTGATTGGACGGTCGAAGTGTCAGTAGTCCTACATGCTACCGTAATGGCACTCTATATAGGCGCAAAGCTCCGGTTTCAGATGTTTTTTAAAGTTTCTGAATATCTTAAACGGTCACGGAGACAGCGTTATGTAACGTCGGCATGCCGAATCCTGTCGGCGCAGACATCGCCGGTGTAAGAGGGCTGATAATCAATCACCTGTCTAATTTGGCATATCACATCAAAGTTCAGGTTACCAAGACCCGTTTTCCATTCATCAACTCATTATTTTTGTTTTTCACTACACAATCACATACTCGTTGGTTCATAGAACATAACAAACGCCAAATACAGACATCTCAACTCCAGATCCATATCCATATACACAACTAAAAATAACTAGCTAGCCCAGCATCAATTATTTGAAACGTAACACTTACGTCTGAACATGGCTAGTGGGAGCTAACGTTACAAAGGTTGTTGACGGTAGTATTATCTGGCACGAGCATAGACATGCATACTAGGGCTAAAAGTAACAAAATTAACATTTGTTATTGTCTTACCTGCAAGTGACGCGCGAGCATCATCTCGTTGTTTCTTTCTTTTCCTCTTTTCCGCCCCCGACTCTTGCTGCCTTTTCGATGACATGTCCAAAAATAAAGGTCTGCCAAACTTGCGATTGAAGCGTAATGGAGCAAACCACTAGGGGATGGGGGAGGGGGGCACCAAAGGTGGACTGGGGAGAGGGCCGCACAGGAGATTCATGTTTTTCTCGAGCAAATAAGCCTATGTTATTTTTGTATTGCTTGTATCTATTAACATGTTTTACACACTTTACACAATTTTAAATATATCATTATTATGATTACTATTATTATGATGATTTTTCACGAGCTTGTTTTTTTTTTTTTTTTTTTTTTTTTTTGGTGCCCCCCCAGGCACTTGGTGCCCTACGCGCAGTGCGTGATAAGCGTGTGCGGGGCGCCGTGTCTGTGTAATAGTCACAATGTTAGAAAATAAAAAGGTAAAATTAAATGAAGGCCAGATCATGACAATAGGTTTTCAACTGATTCTTGAAACTATCAGAGGTTTCTTGTCTGATTTGAAAAGGGAGTTTGTTGGTGGATAATAACAAAAAGTCGCTTCTGCATACTTTAGTAATTCATTTTTGGAGCATTGATAAGCCAGGACTGTAGACTCAGATGAGCAGGCACAGAGGTATGAAGCAGTTAGGGCTTTATAAGCAAGTCAGAGAAGGTGCAGATGTAATAAAATCAATCATTTCTTTATAAAATATAACCTGTACACGTGGAGAACAGCATGGTCACTTGGATGTATAATCTGTTGCTGATGCAGCTGCTAAAAGACGGCTGAGGTTTTGTCGTGCACTCGTGTTTTACGAGGTCGGCTGACGGAGCAGATCTGTGTCAGGTCGACTGTGAGCTCCCATCAGCCCCTGCACACCAGCGCTCACACCGAGTTCAGACAGGTAGCAGTTTGAAATGCCATTTTGTAGTACGGGAGCTCGTTTTGCTCCGTCACCGCGCAGCCTGAGCCTTTAGTGGCTGCTGCTGTGAGAGCCTCAGAGAGCCCACAGAGCATGAAACATACACACGTTTTTTTTTTTTTTTTTTTTTTTTTTTTTTCATAGCTGAGTGGGCTGCATTCCACAAGCTGATGATGAAATGATATGAGCTCACGGTCTGCAGAGCACGGTGCACGTACGTTTAGACCGTGCCCAAGTCTACTTTTGATATTGTAAGAAGAGATTTATTTTTGAGGACATATTCAGCAGATTGCCTTATTTTGTACTGTTTATTATTTTGAGTACAGATAATTTAATTAATGGTCACTGCATTTATAAATATTGTGTTCAGTTGTTTAGTTTTTCATTTGGAACTATATGGTGTGGTGCGCATTGCGTGCAGGTAATTTGAGTTGTGGTTAGGATTGGCGGAGTGATGTATAAACTGGTGAGATGTCATTTTGGTTGTTAGTGGTCAGTTGTCTTTTCCTCGCTCTGGACAATAAAGTGGTTCGAGCTAGACGAGAGAAGTAGTCCCCGTGCTCTGACTACATCCACAGCCCTCCGATAATTTAAGACTATTGGTAAGACACCCAAAAACCCTGTCTTACAATATTTTAGCAGCACAAAAAGGGTTCAAAAGGCTTTTACTGAGTCTCTTCATTAATCCTGGCTGTGTTTTGGGCGTAACATGCAGTAAACCAATCAGAGGCCGTCTCCCGTCCCCTTTAACAGCCAGGTGTGTCACACCTTGGTGGGCTGCTGTTCTAATGGAGGATTCTCCAGGTAAGAAGGAAGGAGACGGAGTGAAAGCTCCCGAGCAGATCAGGACTCCATGTGAGCTCC
Organism: Myripristis murdjan; assembly: GCF_902150065.1. Classification (NCBI taxonomy): domain Eukaryota; kingdom Metazoa; phylum Chordata; class Actinopteri; order Holocentriformes; family Holocentridae; genus Myripristis; species Myripristis murdjan. Next base: position 32,271,237 of record NC_043985.1, read on the forward strand.
CTGAGGTGAAGCAGCGTCCCTGCCCTGTGTGTGGGACAAGCAGAGCGGACGCTCGCCAGCGCCCCCTATGGAGGCCACCATCACTGTCTGATGATGAGCTTCAGACAGCAGAGAGACCTGCAGCACTGACCTCAGAGCTGCTGTTTGCTGCTCAGTCACTTTCAGCAGCAACACTGCTCTGAGGTCAGCTCATTTTCAGAGCAACATGGAGCTCAGAGGGACACGAGACACTTTGCTGCTTCCACAACGTGGAAATGACGACTGAGACGCTCGGAAACTAGAAAAGACACTCGAGCCGCGCTTGGCTCCGCTTTGTGCGGGTGTGAGTTCAGGCCTTTGGAGTTAATGCATCATTTGACTCACCGGGGAGAACAGATGCACGGCTGTTTCCGCGCAATCAGTCCTGAGAGTGAAAGCAGATTACTGAGGGGAATGGAATTTTAAAAGGATGATTTGCATCACAGAGAACATTAAAGTTTCTTTTTCTTTTGTTGTGGAGTGAAAAGAGAAAATTGACTTTTCTTTTTCCCCCGTTCTGATTCTCCTGCTCAGACTCAGCCGCTTTGGTTGGACGTCAGTCGACAGCAGTAGCAGTTTTAGGCATGGGCGAAGCGGGCTGCTACCCGGGGCGGCATTTTTTCATGTCACATGGGGGGCGGCACGAGCGCAAAAAAAAAAAAAAAAAAAAAATCATCAGCACCATGAAGCAGTTTTCTATTATCATCTATTTCTTCTTCTATTTTAGGGGGGTGTAGGACTAGTAACATGGAAGGGCGCAAGGCAGTAACAAGGCAGTAATTTTGCCTAGGGCGGCAACAAGGCAGAGCCGCCGCTGGTCGACAGGCAGGATTTTGGTTTTTCGTTCCTCATTTCAGCCCTCAGGCTCATTCAGGGTCTAATCAAGAACTGTCTTTAAATGCTGCATAGCAATCAATAAATCAGTCACATAAATGTTATTGATTTGCCCATACTGACTGTGAGACATTTCCAACCAAATACAGAGCAAATATATTAAATCCATTACACCATTTGGTGGGTCATAATTTCTGCATTTTAATTCAAGTTAGTTCTGCACCTTATTTCATTGTTTTCTCACAATCTGCTCCTCGCCTCGCTTTTCCCTTCAGTTCTCTTTCACACACACACACACACACACACACACACACACACACACACACACACACACACACACCGAGACACGTACACTTGTGTGTCTCTCTGCTCTGCCTATCTCTCTCTACCTGTGTGTGTGTGTGTGTGTGTGTGTGTGTGTGTCTGCTGACTTTCTTTGTCAGCAGTCGCCCACATTAGTCGCCTCGTGGATTTTCTCACCCTCGATTCTGTTTTCGCGGCAGCAGGTGAGCCGCGTGCGGAGGCGGCTTGTTGTTCATGACGAAGCAAAACGCTGGCGTGTGGGTCTGCAGGAGTTTCAGACAGGCGCGGTCACACCCTGCTGTTTGACCTTTTAACATCTGGAAGAAAAAAAGTCTATTTGAGCAAGACGCTTTTATAAACTCGTATAAACTGTAAACTGTTTTCAATGCATTTGCAGTCGTTTGCAGTGAAACGTTCGCACTATCAAGCCTGGAGTTTTAGTGAAGAGCTCAAAGGAAACTGATCCCGTCAGGCCTCAGTCATTCAAACCACACAGCACAAAAAACTTCACTGTCATTAAAATGAACATTGCACATTGTCGTGGCTAGGTGGTGCTACTTTTAGCTCGCTTTCAACCACGCCTTAAAACATATCCCTATTCTTCTTGGCCTTTTTTTACTCTAAATGGAAACTTAATTTCAAAATGAACACAAAGGAACATGAACATTAAAGGAAAACGATGCAAAATTACCAAAAGTGCACTGAGGTGAGGACTGTTTGGACTCAAGTCAAGCTTGTAATTTGATCGCTGATAAACTACAGGATTATTCCGCAGGTTTGCCCGTTGAGTATAAACGGTCCTCACTTCAGTCGTCCTGTGTTTTTGCACTGTGCACCTCGAAGACCTGAAAGCAGCCGCTGAGACCGATAACGTCACCGGGAAAATGCTGTTGAGGTAATAAATCAAAAAAGACGTAGTTTTCCTTTCACTCCAGTCAGAGAATCTAAATGGGAAGAACCGGCGTGGCGCTTTGGTTCACAGTGAATTTCCAGGCGGTCCACGTTGCCATAACAACAGCTGTAAACCTCACCAGATGTCACCACGTTGGCAGGAGAGTTTGCTATGTCGGGTTATAACAGCAGCACCTGTCACTCAGACAGACCTTATGATCTAGGACGCCTCAAGTCCACTTGGACGTAAAGGTACAACACAGACCCAAACCATGCACTGCTTTTAATTTTAGGTCCAAATTCTATGTCCATCTGTCTTCTGGTAGATCCATTATCTGATGTATTGGAAATGTTTTCCCATGCCATGGGAACCTGCTGAAAAACAGTTCTTGAACTGAGTCAGGCCAGTCTATGTGCAGCTGTACCAGGGTATCCGCGGGGTCTTGAAAAGTATTAAAAGGTGATAAATCAATTTTGGGAAAATTAAGACCCTTAAAAAGTATTAAAAAGTCTTATCACGACTTTATAAAGTCTTAAATTTTGAAAGTATTTTTTCTGAATTAGCTGTCCAAGAGTTTAAGTCCCAAAAACATCGTAAAAGTGTGTGAATTTATTCATTTTATTAAAAAACAAAGATGAACAGGTACGTAAAAACTAGTCTATTGTGGGTGCGTTCGTAAATTGTCTCTGAGAGCGCCAGAGCGAGCGGGCGGGTGGAAATTCAGAAGCACAAAGTACGCTCTGATGCTCCCAGTGCATATTACGAACGCACCGAAATGTTACATGAAACGGAAGAGAAAGCTGGTGAACGCATGGATGGCTGAACGGTAATATAATGGGAAAGTGCAAATTTGCAGCGTCCTGGCTGGAAATGCTGGACTGGTTGCAGCCAGTCGAGGGGAATGTCAGGGAGGCATATTGTACATTATGCAAGAAGAAGATAAGCATCGTGTCAATGGGAATTAACTAACTGAATTTTGTTGTATCATAGTGGTCTATAGTCTTTATCACAAACTAAAACTAAAAATATCACTAATGTAAATGGTTACAGCTTGAAGTGGCCGTGAGGTATTAAAAAATATTGTGAAGGTCTTGAAAAAGTCTTAAAAAGGTATTAAAATTAACTTCAAGATTCCTGCATATACCCTGTGTACTGTTGCACTGTGACTTTTCCTTTAAATAAACTTAACTTAAACTTAAACTTAAGAGAACAGTGGAAAACCCGTGGCTCTTGGTTTTGATTCAAGTTAAAAACAAAACAAATTGGGGAGGAGTTGGATCTTATCTTGTAGGCTGCTGGTGAAACTGCCAGAACATGAATCAGCTGGCAGTTCATTAGGATTATCTTGAGTCACATCTAGCTAATATTAACATTAGGCTAGGAATTAGCTTCCAGTCATTTTTAAATAGCTAAAGCAGCATGGAGATGATTTTAGTTCATTTCATGCATTAACTTTAACATCCTCCTGCGCTGTTGCTGCAACTCCGTAACGAGAGATCCACCCAACAGCCACGTGCTTGTTTTGTCACAACGTAAGTTTCAATAAAGTTATTCAGACTCCTCTGCAGACGCGGTGACACCAGGGGAACATGTGAGGCGGTTGCCATGGCAAAGCGAAGCACCCGGAAACACTCTGATATGCCGTGAAATAAAGATGCACGCCGCTTCGACCCGTTAAGTTTCTGTGATTCCAGCTTGTTCTCGCAGTCGCCACCTGGTGGCCACCAGGAAGAAATGCACCTTTAGGTACTTAAGCGATGGATTGAGCACTGAGACTGGATGGGCTGGCGGGAGGGGAGGGAGGAGGGGGAGTAGCGGGGGAGGAGGGAGGGGGAGGGAGTATTCCAGAGTTTGATTGGATTTGACTCGAGTGCTTGTCTTCGCTCTGATTTCTCCTTTGATTGACGCCTCGCCTCCTCCGACTCCTCGCATCCCAAAATGAAAACCTCATCTGACTGCCAGAGCTCACTGAGGCGTAGGGCACAGCAGCACCTGTCACTCAACTCTCACACACACACACACACATGCACACACACACTGGCGCCAAAGGACCACTATTTTAAGAGTTGTTAGGTACATTAAGTCAATGTGATGCTTCTAATCATCTCACACTGAGAAGCTGTCTGCGCTGATTGCCCGCTAATTACAGAAATACGGGATAAGCAGAGCACTGGCAGCTCGTCCGTCTCCCTCTCGCCCTGAAAGTTAGTTGGAGTGATGATAATGAGGAGAGCCGCGGCGTTGTGTGCTCGCTTCTTCTCCAGAGGCTGAAGTGGAAATAAACAGACTCAGCAGCTGGAGGCAAAAGAGACATGGGGGCATTAAATTAAAATGTAAAATATGACTCATTACTCCTCATTATAAGTGTTGTGAATACATTACATTATCACTTTGTGGACATAGTAACTCTCTATATTACTCAGTTATCACTTTTACTTTCACTTTCGCTATCAGCAGGTATTCTGATAAACAAGTGGCAGGTTATTAAAAGTCATCGGTGCAGGCTCTAACTGCGAGTTTTTCACTCCTTGTCAATGTAGTAATTAAAAACTGAAGCAAATATTAACCTTAATAAAATCCTAATGTGTAGAAAGTAAGAAAGTAACAGAACATTATAGCTTCATCACTTTCAAAAGAACTGAGGTAAATATGTGAAGCTTTTCAAAACGCTGCTCTGTCAACTGTTGTAAGTGGCTTCCAACAGTAAATATAATAATATTATTACATTACTTACATTTTAAATAGTGATTTGCTACTCAGGTAGGTAATAACACTAACTAAATTAATCATTTAAATATCTACATTTTATCTGTTGTTGTTGATATGATGTTTTGTTTGGTTTTTATTACACAATGTTTTCTGGCCTTTTTGAAGTTCACACCCACAAATACCCCATATTACAATAAAAAAAAAAAAAAAAGACTAAAGCTAACACTGAGAGGCAATTAAAAACTAAAAATCACAATGAAATAAAAATAAAAATGAATGAAAAATGCGAAATGATAATAAACTCGCCTGGGACGCACTGTTGTGGATCCCACTGGAGTTCTGGGCGAGACGTCTGCAGGCTCCGGACGGCGTCACTGTCAGGATCACCGTCGCCCACGAGCCTTTGCCCCGCTAGACGGTGACGGTCTTGGGACGGGGTGCATCGCATTAAGTCACGCTGCAGAATAATCGGCGAGGGCTCGAAAAGGAGTTTCCTCACACGACAAAACACACTGAGCTCCTGGGATAAACAAACTCGAGTCCCTCCCAGGCTGGAACTGGCAATCTGGCTAATCTGGCCAGATGGGCCAGTCCACATTTGGAGGCAAGCCAGGGGTTGTTATTAAAAAAAAAAAAAAAAAATGCAAACTGTGCAAGTAGCCTGATTTTGGAGCAGCCGGTGTGTTTGGGGGTCACTCCGTCCCCGCTGGCAAGGGGCCGGCCGGGGGAATGAAGGCAGGTTGGTTATGAAATTATGAAAGTTTGGGAGACTCAGAAGCTCTGTCAGCGGGAGCATATGGTCACCTGTATTCATAAAAGGGTTATTTCAGATTTTTTGAAGCAGGGTGGTATGGAATATTTATCCCTAGTTGGTTTGTTACCAACAGGAGACGGCGGTCTGCCCCCAGTTTGGAGCAGAAGTCTGGTGGTGCACTGCTGTGGAAGGAGCCAGAAACCAAACCCAAAATAATCAATATCAGTATATGCTGTATTTGGAAGATTTTCAGCACTATACCGTGCTGTGAGACAGCCCTTTCCTTTAGCAATGCATTTTTTCAGCTGTTTGGGTCAGAGTTGCAGCATTTTTTGGTGGAGACAAAAAATGCTAGAGAATACAAATGAGTGATTATGACAGCGACGAGGACATGCTGCTCACCGTGGGGACACGAAGACGCCTTTATGTCCAGAGTGTCATGTCCTTGAAATTATTATGTTTTGTTAGGTTTTGTTCTTGTCATGTCTTTGAAATTATGTCTTGTTTTGTTATGTCTTGTCTCGTGACTTCCTGTTTTATTTTGAAATTCCACTCTCCTCTTGTGTCAGGTCACTTGCCCTTCCCCTTGTGTGTTTCTGATTGTCTGCCACGCCCTGATTGTTTCCACCTGTTCCCCATTACCTTGTGTGTGTATATATATAGTCCGTGTTTCCCTTTGTCCTGTGCCAGTTCATCCTGCTTTGTCTTGTTTGGTCCTGCCTTGCCAAGTGTTCGTCCATGCTTTTTGTCACGCCACGCCACGCCACGCCACGCCACGCCACGTCAAGTCACATCTAGTCAAGTCAAGTCAGGTTCTGTTTTTCTTTGTTACTTTGCTTGCCATAGTAAAGTTTTAGGTTTCTTTGCTACTTTATTTTGTCATAGTTTTGTATTCATGTTCTTTTGATACTTTGTCTTGCCTTTGTTTGTAATTCCTCATTAAGAGTGATTTTCGGTTGCTACTTTGTTATAGTGAATTTTAGTTGTTACTTTGTATTTGAGATTTGAGTTGTTACTTTTCCTAGTTATTAAAAGACTTTTGTTGAACTCCTGAGAGTCGTGCGTTTGGGTTCAATCCTTGTAGTCTAAGTTTTGACACAGAGCGTCCAGAAGAGGAACTTTTGCAGACGGAGACTGAAGCTCAAAGAGAGAGGAGGGAAACTTCTGAGGAAACTGGAGACCAAGAACGAGTCCAGTCTACCTGCAAGCCAATGTCCACAGACCCAGAGGGAAATCCAAAATAATCCTCGAATGAGAAATGTATCACTGTGCTTCATGCTGGGTGTCGACTCCTCCTCTATGTTGCTTGTTATTGATTATCTTATGTTATGAAAGCCTCTCGGCCTGGAAATCTGTTTGAAGCGAGCTGCTAATGGCAGAACCTGCAGGAGCCACATTTTATTCTCAGTCCAAGAAGAGAGAATAACGGTGACTGCACTCTGAGGCCGTATGAGACAAGAGGAAAGCCACGGTGACTGTGTGCAGACACGCAGAGAAACCTGACCCCACTTGACCTTAACACAAAAAAAAAAAAAAAAAAGCTCCAGGATGAAGAACAGAGCAGCGTGACGTGGTTTCAAACAAAAAGTGTGAAATAGAAATGTTCACAGCTCGCTGTAGTCCCCGTGCAGCTGCTCTCTCTTCATCTGTACATCCGTCTGAGCTCTGGATCAAAGTTTAGCTGCAGCATCCAAACGTCTCTCACGTCCAGCCGGCTCGCCTGACAAAAGGCTGGCAGGGCCCGGCGCCGCGCACCACACAATTAGTCCTCATTAGTCAGACGGCTGCTATTAATGATCTCTAATCAAACGGGCTTTGATGTGCGCCTGGCTGCCTCTCGACATGCGCGGCCGCAAACTAAACCATTAAGCCTCTTAAGAAAACGCGTGGATGTGAGAGGCGGACGTCCCGAGGGGGGAGGCAGAGGGGGTTTAGGTTCGTTTCTCTGGGTTCCCTGCCTTCCTTGTGTTCTCCTGCTGCCTTGTTTGTCTCTGTGTCAGTCTGTGTGTGTGTGTGTGTGTGTGTGTGTGGTGTAGACTATTCAGGATAAGAGCCGCGGCCCTCCCCCCCTCCACTCCTCGCCAGATTATTCATCCTCCTTCACAGGCAGAAACTCGAGTCCCAGCACTTCACTGGTGCTCTCTGATTTCTGTCCGTGTGCCCTCGCCTGCCCACGCCGCTCCCGCCCGCCGGCCTCGCCCCTCCATTCATCATCTCCCCCAACCTCCTCTGCCACAGCAAACTACCATAAATCCTCCATCTTTTCCCCTTCAACTCCTGAGTCTGCGTTCGGGTCCGGCAGCAAACCAAACCACAACACGTGCACGCCTGCAGTGCAGTCAAATGTCTCGACTTGAGCCCAGACATCCCTTTATAGCTTCCATCTGAGCCTGAGAGAAAAAGCGGCGACATCTTCAGCTTCTTCACAAGCTCGAAGTGAAAATGACAGAGAGAGAGAGCAAAGACAGAAAGACATGAAGCAAGAGGCAGGAGAGGCTAAAGAGATTTCTGTTTGTACACGTTCCAGTAAAGCAATGCTTGCAGTTCAATCAGTGCAATGGTGTTTTTTTTTTGTTTTTTAATTATTGCCTGTTTTCCTGCTTTAGTTGGTTTATGTGTAACAGGGTAGTTGGGCTGAATAATGAGACTCACACAAGCGGTTGAATTGCATGAAAGAGCCATGAGAGCAGGTCAGCGGGTCAATGAGACAGGCACTGTGTTGCTGGGTTGCACAGTTACATAAGCAGCAGTAACATGTGCAGCTTATAGTGGAGTGTTCATACAGTATTCATGCAGCCAAGCCCCCCCTCTCACCCAGCCACCCACCTCTTTGCCATGCCACTCGCTCGCTCGCTTGATGCTGCTCTGTTGGAACTCCGTGTAAAATGTCTGGATGCATTGATTTAAAGTGATTTGAGACTCTAAATAACCTCGGAGAAGAGGCTCTCCATGTGTTTTCATTATAACAGCACTCCCTCTCATGTCTCGTGATATCGCTTAATCCAACTTGAAATTGATGGACAGGTACTGGTGGAAGTGGGGAGACACAGAAGTTATAGTTGATAGATTGGTAAATTACATTCCCTTTAGGACTAAATATTGTTTTTGCATTAATTTGCATTAACCATACAATATGTACGATGCACATGCTTCAACAATAAAGAAGCATTCAATTTAATGATTCATAACCTGAGGAAATGCACACAAACAAATTATAGACTCAGCTGAACATGTGGGTCTGGGCCTCCAGGACCGACAGAGTCAACATTCGTGGACTAGCTGCTGTTTTCTGTTCTTATTGCAAAGTCATTCTTCCTTTTTATCCCCAAAACCCCCCCCCACAGTTCCCACAGGACATCCTCCCAGCTCCACCACCTCACCAGCTGGACTCCCTACCAGCCAGTTGTCTTGAAGAGCCGAAAATGTGCTAAAACCTTAAAAGTGGGAGAGCTAAGCATAAGCAAAAACACTGTGAGGACACCAAGCCAAGGTCAAGGACTATTTTGCAACATGTGCCTTCATCCACCCAGAGATCCAGAGCCTTTTTCATGCCCGCTCTCTGGAGAAAGACACAAATGATCCAATCTCCCTTTTATTTTGAAAGTAAGTGCCACTTATGAATCTCAATGAGCCCGTGGTGCCAAGGTCGCCCGTGCAGCCTGGTGTGCCTGCAAGATAAGGAGCGGTGCATTTACCTCATTTAGCCCCGTGCTGCAAGTTCCTTCGGAGGAGTTTTCCTTTCAGAGCCGGGGTGAGGCGCCTCAGGCCCGGGGGCCGTCTGCAGCCCACCTTCACATTGAACACGGCCCGCCGCAGTTTCCCAGAAAACTGTGGAACCGCTAAACTGAGAGTCCCCAGTCATGCGGATGCTGTTATTCTACTGCACATTGTACCGCTTTAGTGAATCAAACTGCACACACAGATTATGTAAATTAAAGAAATACTTCACCCATAATGCCTCATTCTTGCATCAGGTACTCACCGTGTGCTGCTGTCAGCCTCTCATCAAAGAAAGCTTTACTTGTAAGCTTTCACGGTAAACTTGTATTCCAAAAACGCTTGCCATCTCTGATCCAGTGGGGAAATACTGGGTAATTTTACGATTATACAACAAGGAAATGCTATTAAAAGTTACTTTAAAAAAGTGGTAAACAGGTTTAGTGTGATGCTTTATTAAAATGTTTCTCTAGAATTTCCAAAGTCATTATTCACACCTGGAGGAAGCATCTGTGAATCTGTTTTTATGGAATGGTATTTAGGTTTGAACGTGCAATGCAGACAGACACAGATTTAATATGAAGCATTTTTATGTTAAAATCAGCTGCAAATAAAACCAAGCCTCATATCAAAGAAACAAGAAGATGTGTCCGTGTGCATCCATGCGTCTGGTCTTCTCATCTTCCTGGCTGCATCGAATCTCCCGCTCCGCACCAAACAATCACATCAGCTCTGATTGGATCTCCTCCCAACTCTCTAACGTTTTCCTCTTGTTTTTATTCACTGATGAAAGTTTCAGTCGATTACATCACAGCATTTGTCACCATAAATTAGTTTTTATGAAGTTATCGTCTCGTTTTCGTCGTTGTTGATGAAAACTTTGACGAACACTATTGGTAAACGACAGAGATGGGGACTTGAGTCATTGCGACTTGGACTCAAGTCGACTCGAGTCGCTGTTTTAATGACTTGTGACTTGACTTGACAAAAAATAAAAAACTTCAGACTTGACTTGGACTTGGAGGTTTAAGACTCGGGACTTGACTCGACTTCAGACACGATGACTTGATTGTTGTTCATTTCATATTTTCAGTTTGAATATAAAATATAAAATAAATATCTCTAGCCTGGAATATTACCCGGTATACGAGTGCACGCTGGGAATGGTGTTGTAATGCTTGGATGACAACCCTGTCAATCAGTTACTAATATCTTATATTTTCTCTTTATTAAGACCGAATTCTGCAGGTAAGATTGTAATAATGTGACTTGACTTGACTTGACTTGATATAACCTGTGACTTGACTTGACTTGACTTGCCCAAGAAAAAATTACTTGGGACTTACTTGAGACTTAAAGGTTAAGACTTGAGACTTACTTGAGACTTGCACATGGGTGACTTGATCCCATCTCTGGTAAACGACAGTAACACTGGTGTTCAGACGCGTTAGACTCTCATATGTTATGTAACGTAAAAGGCACTGCATCATCTCGGTGACTTGCTCCACCCTGAGCTCCCCACCTGGACGTTCACACCTCCAGATTTTGGGGGAACAACCTGCCCGCTGGTGCCGGGGCAGCAGAGACCGTCAGCGTTTAAAACCTGATTAAAAACTCATTCATACAAAATTGCGTACTCATCGTCCCAACCCCCCAGCCTGCAGGGGTTTCACACCCAGCTCCTCCTGCTCATGTTTCTCTGCTCTTGTTTGGTTTGTGCTGGTGGCCTTTTCATTTGTCCCACCCGTTGTGTGTTCTGTTGTGTCTTCTTTCTCTCTCATGTCACGTTTCCAAAATGTTGTGAGACTTGTTTATGCGAATTTTTATTTTAGACTTGTTTTTAACACAGCCCACAAGTCTTTTGGAGAGTGTTGTTACGGCCCTTGTTGTCCAAAGTTCTGCAGAAGACTTTGAAAATCTTAGGCACAAATATTCTGTTTCATCGACAGCAGGAGGTTCTGTAATTGCCCCGGCCCGTCCGTCCACTTTAACTCAGAAACCACAGGACGGATTTAGACAGAACTCGGTGGGAAGCTCTCCGGGCCGGTCTACCTGAAGGAGCAGGGCTTAGTACTTTAGAAACACACCTATCATCACCACGCTCGGTGGGCAGGTTGGTCACGGCACTGAGCAGCTTTCCCTGATTAGCACAAACAGGGTGTCACCTGGCAGCTGCAACAAGACGTTTTTATCAGGAAAAAGTCTTGAACAAATGAAGAGAAGCTGTTGGTCAACGTGATATTCACTTAAACTAAAGAATTACACATCTGGGACCTCTTTTTTTTTTAACTTGAGACTGTTGTGAGACAACAAATGGAGGAAAATTTGTGATGTTGCTGCGGGATTCTTTGTTTCCATCAAAGTAAGAACAGGCAAAAAGTGTTCAAGATTCAGAGTTCAAGGTTTTTTAATTAGCACCCAAGAGTGTTTGTGTTTTGCAGGCAAGAGATTCAGCATTTAAAGTTGAAACGACTGACATTTCAATACAAAATACATGTGGGGATATCACAAAATAATTTTAAAATTCATTTTAATAAAGTGCTTATATGGATACTCACAGCGTCTTAAAAGTTTATAAAGTGGAACTCATGTATGTAGTTTTGCCATCTGTGTGGGTACAGACACTTTTTCTAAACCAGGGAAACAAAACTCAAAAAGGGTTTCTTTTTAGTTTTGTTCTTTGTTCGTCTGCTCCAACTTTCCTCCTGGAAATCAAAAGCGTCCCGACTCATTTCCTCTGGAAACCTGTTCCTGCTCAGGAGGAGGCTCCAGCCAGTTAGTGAGAGTCAGTGTGGAAAACAAACCCAGAGAGCTCTGATCTGTGGCTGTATATGCTACATAAATATCCAGCTTTATTAAAGGACAGAAAGCCGAATCCTCCTCTTCTTGCTGCTCTCGCGCGTCTTTGAAAGCGGCTCCCCGGGGAGCGTCAGTCAAAACCAACACGAGTCCCACACTGGCTGCTGTTCCCCGGGGGCTTTCAAAAGGATGCAAGGACAACAAGCCAGAAAAGTTCAGCTTTTTATCTTTTATATTCTGGTAAGAAAAAACACTGAAAGTGGCTGCCTACTTTATGGGAGGCTCAATCGACCCTGAAAGCTCAACTGGAACCAGATTTTTAGCATTTTGTTTTCAGCACTAACGCAGTCTGAGAAACTGTTGTATGTGGGGATAAGACACCGTGCTAGAGAAGTGCAGAAGTACCCAAACTGTCCTTTAATGATGAAACCCAGGCAAAAAATGACCACATACATATTCGAGTGTTGTCCTCCAAAGTAATGTGCCTGATCTGGCTCTTGTGGTGTTTGCCGGCCCGTCTGTGTGGCTGCTGCTGTTTCGCCGTCTGTCTTGACACCGAGGGATTGCAGAGGATCAGCTGAGCAGCCTGCAGACACAAACCCCGCAGCCTCTCGAAACACACGCTGACACCACAAAGGCCAAGCCGTGCACTGAATTTTAAACGTTTGAAATATCCCGGCTTTTAAAATATGTCTGCAGGAGTTTTCTTTGACCTATTTTCTGTAAAAGCTCGTGTTGGACTCGGAGAGTCACACTGGAATTCATAGTTCTTACAATGTTTATCCCTCGCAATCGCCGGCTTGTTGCTCTTGTCTAAGATGCCTAAATCATTTACTTTTGGTGTTAAAAGAAGCAAAACCCACGAGGTCTCGGGGTTGCACTTAAAAGCGAGCGTCATGTGCTCACAGACGCTGTGTGGGCAGACGGCGCCTCACACTTCATAACCTTCTACATTTTAACTGCAGAGGTTTTAATTTGCTGTGAGGTAAGCAGTGAAATCCAGCTCGATCTACCGGCCCATTCTCTCACCGCTTGTGTTTCTCATGTATTTGTGTCAGTCTCTGAGTTGCTAAAACTTTTGTGAGGACTTGCAAGCTTCACGTCAAACAGCAGGCAGTCCTCAGTCTTTGGTGTCCAGCTGCTGGAATGGAAATCGCGCTGGTTTTGAAGGTGATGCCTGTGCTGAGGAGTCTCTATCTGCAGGATCAGCTGTGACTGAAGCCAGACTCCCGCCAGCGCCTGCCCGGCCGCTGTCGCGTTGCCAGGTTGGATCAAAGCCCAGGCCGCCGCTCCGTTTGCATGCTGCCGGTGTCCGACTCCTCGAGGGGACGTCCGGGAGTTTCCCCTGTGAGGTTCGGCTCAAAGTAAGATTGAGAGATGAGTCAAACACCAGATGAAGGTCACAGTGAGCTGAATGCCGATGTAAGTCAAGCTAAAATAATTGTGGGAGTGTCTCACTTGGTGTTACATAGTATACATCGATGCACACTGTTTTTTTGCACATTGTTTTTTGCACATTGGGTACTTAGATCTTTAGATCTCGAGTGTCATCTTTTATTCTTTATTTTTTTTTATTTTTTTTTATTTACTTAATCTTAATTGTTCATATTTCTATTTTTTTTATAATCCTTGTTTATAGTGTTTATATTGCTTACTGCTATTTATCATGTGTATACTGTATATTTCTTCTAAATTTGCACATTGACCTACCTCTATGCACATTTTATACACCCATGCACATGGTTTTTTCTGTTTTTTTTTTTTTTTTTTGTTGCACATTGCTTTTTGCACACTGGGTTGTACTCAGATCTTATTCTGTTGTACTTAGATCTTATTCTTTATTTTTTTTAATCTTTTTTTATTGATTTATTTAATCTGTAATCTGTGGATACTGCTGAAAAACTGCGAATTTCCTTCAGGATGAATAAAGTATCTATCTATCTATCTGTCTATCTATCTATCTAACGCCTGCATCGCTGCCCGTCCCTCTAGCTGCTCCTGTCCTGGTCACGGTCACTGGCTCCATGCTGGTCGACTTCATTTCTGTGTGGTAGGCAGTCGGAGAGCACAGTGTTGAACAGGGCTGAGCCAGAAAGCTGCTATCCATATCAAAAAAGTGTATTTTTTTTCATCATGTATGATGCTGCCCCCAGCGTGGACCCAGCATCCGTGATCAAGAGAGAAGCAGCTCGTCTGCCGGTGTTTTTGTTGCCCACTCTCTTTTGCTGTCGGGTCAAAAAAAGCCGCTGATGTTTTGTTTTCCGCCCCCGCCGCCCGTCCGTCTCCGTCTCTGGACGAGCAAAACCACCGAGGCCGGGCTTCACATCATCAGCTCAGGCCTCCGCTCTGTCAAAACGCCAAGCATTTACCCATTCCAGCCTCATTATGATGCTAAGATTGCCTTTTCTCGGATCATATCATTATTAAATCAATAATTTGGGGTTTTTGGCTGCTGGGTGGACTGACAATTATCTTTGTCGGCTAATATACGACTTCAAATTGCTGCTTTGGCCTGAGCAGCAGCCAAAGCCCAAAGTAATCATTTTAGAAAGACATGAACAGAGAAAAGGAAGATGATCTTAGCATTTTAATGATCTTAATGATCTACACAATTTCCCCTCGGGGATCAGTGAAGTATCTCTGAATCTGATTCATATAAACTGCATGAAGGTCGTCTTCACTGTGTGTTTCTGCTCCTCTGCCAGCCTCAGCACTCTGTCCACCTCCTGAGCAGCAGCATCTCAAAGGACCAGATCAGATATATTTTGAATGTTTGACCTGTTAACTACAATTTCCCCAAATTATAATCCACATCATAGAATCAAAGTACGATTTTTTTTCGGTTGAAACAGCCGCCTTGTAATGTTCAGAAACCACACAGCTGATAATTGGCTGTGGAAAGCAAAATGTTTCCCCGGGGACTATTTTCCCTGGCGGAGGAGGAGGAGGAGGAGGAGGAGGAGGGAGTACCGTATTTCACCAATTAATCGCCCGGCCGCAAATAGCCGCCTGGTTCTTTTAATCGCCTGGGGTCTGCACCCATTTTGCGTATTAAACGCCCACCCAAATAACCACCGGGGCGATTATTTGCATCATAATGAGGTAAACCCAAAATAAGTCTATTCACCTTATTTTTGCAGAAGTAAACAGTTAACCACACAATAACAGTGCGGCACTTCCGTTTTCTGTCAAAATAAGAGAGCTAGCTAACGTTAGAAAAAAGGGTGTACCATAATCTTAAATTGACCGACTGTAAATATGTTGGACAGTAACTGTCATCACGATAATGGCCTGGTGCAGGTCTGTGCAAAAATAAATAAAGGCCTGCAGCAAATAGCCGCCTGGCCGCCTGGGGTCCAAGTTGATTTTGCATATTAAACGCCCGGGCGATTAATTGGGGAAATACGGTATTTCAGTTTGAAAAAGTCTTGAAAACACAACAGTGCTTCTGCTTTTAGGAAAACTCATGTGGAGGACTTTATTGGGCTGATGGAAAACTGGAGTGAAGAAAGTCTGAAGGCTCTGAAAGTTCATGTTCATATCGTAGTGGAATGAATGGAAACCAGCGGCTGGAGGAAAAAGGGAGAAATGATATCACAGGTGTAAAATATGACTTCTCGCTTCAGGGAAACGTTAGAAGAAACATGAAGTTTATATATTTTGGAGATATTAAAGGTATTAAAGGTCCATTTCGCCTTCTCTTCCCTACCAAAAGCCCCGTGCAGTTTCACATGAGACAGTTTTCCACATGGAACATAAACGCTCTGTGTGAGTCATGAAGCTGCTGAGAGCCGATTTAACAACAACGCTGAGATTATCCCCGCATGAGAGCGACGTGCGAGCTCCTCTGTTCTGATGTCCAGCTCCTCCTGGGGGTTCCCTTGGCATGCTGGGATATGTAGTCCCTCCACAGTGTGACTCTCCTTCAAAGCGAGGCCAGAGAAAAAGATAAAATCCAACTATGCTGTTAAGACTTAAAAATGAAAAACAGGCCACACACAGGGGATGCAGGTCGTTCCATTTAATGAACGACTTAATATTAAAACCAACCAATCAGGATGGAGCTGATACGGGCCCAGCGGGATGCCGCCATCTGGACGAGACACACCTCCGTCTCTCCGCTGAAACTCGGCTTATCGCTGTGAGGCAGCAGCCGCCGCCCGGCCGGCTGGAGTTTCATCTCAAAACATCAAACAGAGATCTTCACAGCTTCTCACGACACTTTTTCTGATCGAGTACAAATCCACCAAGCTGCACGCTCAG
The DNA here is from genome assembly GCF_902150065.1 of Myripristis murdjan. NCBI lineage: Eukaryota > Metazoa > Chordata > Actinopteri > Holocentriformes > Holocentridae > Myripristis > Myripristis murdjan. Next base: position 32,287,526 of record NC_043985.1, read on the forward strand.
CGCCGAGGAGCCCCGACCGCCAGAAACATGAGCCCTCCTAGACTTAATAAAAAAACATATATATAAAAAATATATATACATCAACTGACTTGAGAAAAACAAAACAGGCCCTCCAGACGATGAGGGGAAAGTCCGTTCCCAGCAGGAAAACAGATGAAAAAAAATATCTCAGGTATTTCACAATTATGACTTAGTATGTAAAATGTTTGACTTGCTTTGTCAAAATTCTGAGTTATTTTGATTTTAAAAAGCCGTATTTCTGATGGTAACTCATAGTTATGACAATTCATAATTATGACTCATTATTTAACCTAGTAGGCTATTCATTATCATTATTATTATTATTATTATTATTTATGATTAAGTCAAACCTGACTGACTGAGTTGTAGAGATAAAAAGTTATAACTTTGACTTACTAAGTCATAACTAAGTCATCATTATGAGACATTTAGCCAAAATTTACATAGCTATATATTAATTAAGTAAGTACACTGTAACACATTTCCCTGTTAAATAACAGTAAAATACTAGCAACTACAATTGCCAGCATATTACCATTATTAATCTACAACAACAGTGAAGTTCCATAAAAAAAAAATTAGAATATAAACTTTCCAGTATAGTACCGTAATATTTTTTACAGTATATTATTGTAAACAATTACAGTACCGTACTGTAGAGAATATTAACTTTACAGCATGATACAATAATATTTTTTTATAGTATATTACTGTTATTGTAGATTAATAACGGTTAAATAACGGTAATATGCTGGCAACTGTAGCTGCCAGCATATTACCGTTATTTAACCGGGAAATGTGTTACAGTTAATTTACAGTTCCTAGACAGTTCTAGTCTCCATAAACAGTTTACTACTGTAAATGCATTAAAGTACTGTAGAATGCGATATTACTGTAACAGCACTGTAAAACATTTATGTAGAAATACAGTCAAATTCTAGCAGTGAGGTACCGTTAATTCTAAAAATGGTAAAATACTGTAAATGTTGATTCTTTGGTGCCAAAACCAAGAACAGACATCAACGGTAGGCCACCGTAAGATTTCACGGTAAAATACATAATCTAATGGAATATAGTACAAATTATATTTTAGGGCATGTATTCAGTAATCTGTAGTGGAATATGTTTTAAAAGAACACTCAGAAAGTTAAATTAGTTATTCGTTACATTTTATCAGGAATTTGAGTTGCAGCGCTTGGTGATTTACTGAGATCCAATCACAACGCAGCAGATTGAAAGATTTGAAGAAAGACATTCCGACCCAGAATCTTTAGCTGCTGAAAACCAAACAGAGCTGTTGGAGAAACTCAGAATGTTATTCTTTGAAAATAAACACAAAGAGAGCCGGTCTCGGTTAAACTCGCTGGTTTTTCTTGTCGAAGCTGAAACGTCCTGTGTCTTCTGGCTGAGAGGTGAGGAGGAACGTGGTGACCATGTCCAGACTGGAGAGGATGAGGTCGTTGGTGAAGCAGCAACAAACTGTGGCCGCCGAGCAGATCCTCAGCATGTATGAGGAAGCGCTGGCCGAGTGCGAGCGGGAACGAGCTCGACTGCAGCGACAGGACGAGAGGCAGCGGCGGCTCCTGGACGCCGTCTTACCGCCTGCAGGTCTGTCCCGCTCAGATATGACTCTCACAGCTTTCCTTTAGCTGCCAAGTTAACGCTAAATGGAAGATTCAAAAGAAAACATTCAGACAATCTACAGCCTCCATGAAATAGTTATTGATATCAATATTTAGACAAGAGAATCAGAGTTTTTGACAACAACTCGGCTCAGTCAGTTAGCTGTTGGCAAACAAGTTCACTTCATTTTTTATTTATCAGGCACCAGAGCTCACAAGTGATATTTCCACCTGTAATTCCTTCATTCTGACATTTAGACAGATCACCTCTGTGGGGTGCATGACGTGAAGCTAACGATGGAGCAGAAAGTTTAAGGAAAACCTCAACGGCGGCTAGATTACCGGAATAAGTGAACAAGTTAACTCGCTTTATTTATTTAATCCAACGGGGAAACAAATGAGTTTGTGTTTGCGTATGTGGCTACAGTCACGCGGCAAAGATCTCATCAATATGACTGAGTGATGCTGACCGGCTCAGTTTTCCTTACTGTCTGTGTGTGTGTGTGTGTGTGTGTGTGTGTGTGTGTGTGTTTCAGTGATGCCTCAGTGGCTGCTGGTGGGTAAAGAGCAGGAGCAGCAGGCCCTCGCTGCTGATTTACAGGCGACTGGAGACAAGATGCTGCCCTTCTCACGCTCTGAACCTGCAACTGAGCACAGCGCCGGGCGGCAGGAGACCAGAGAGCCTCGCCCGGGTTTCAACCCACTGAGGGTTGAAGTGCTTTCCAGCAAACAGCGACCTGATGCTGGAGAGAAAGCGGCGTCCTGCTCCGCGACACCGAGCGCAGCGGAGAAACCACACAGATGCTCTGTTTGTGAGAAAAGCTTTAAATGGAGAATCGCCCTGAACAGACACATGAACCTCCACACGGGAGCCACACCGTGTCTCTGCCCCGTCTGCGGCAAAACCTTTGGTGATATCAGTCGCTTCCACAGGTACACGAGAGCCCACATCAGAGAGAGGCCGCTCAGGTGCTGTGTGTGTGGGTGTGTGTTCAGCAGGTGTGCACAGCTCAGCACACACATGTGCTGGTGAAGCTGCAGAGCTGCTGCTTCAGCTCAGCTGTTCACAGGAAATGTTCAACTGTTTACACTAATAAACTGTTTGATGTGCAAATGCAGGTAATGTGTGTGTGTGTGTGTGTGTGTGTGTGTGTTTTGCAGTTTCTAATGTACTATTGTGGTAAGTCTTGTCTAACGCAGCTGTCACCCAAGGTTGTGTTTATTATTAACTTAGCACTGGCTTTAGCACATTCTGTTATGTAGTAACATAACATCACCTTTAGTGACATAACCGCACCTGTGGTAACACACCTTTGGTAACATAACACACCTGTGGTAACATAACACACCTGTAGTAACATAACACACCTGTGGTAACATAACACACCTGTAGTAACATAACACACCTGTGGTAACATAACATAACACACCTGTGGTAACACACCTGTAGTGACATAACACACCTGTAGTAACATAACACACCTGTAGTAACATAACACACCTGTGGTAACATAACACACCTATAGTAACATAACACACCTGTGGTAACATAACACACCTGTGGTAACATAACACACCTATAGTAACATAACACACCTGTGGTAACATAACACACCTGTGGTAACAAAACACACCTGTGGTAACATAACACACCTGTAGTAACACACCTGTAGTAACATAACACACCTGTAGTAACATAACACACCTGTAGTAACACACCTGTGGTAACATAACACACCTGTGGTAACATAACACACCTGTAGTAACACACCTGTGGTAACTTAACACACCTGTGGTAACATAACACACCTGTAGTAACACACCTGTGGTAACATAACACACCTGTGGTAACATAACACACCTGTAGTGACATAACACACCTGTGGTAACACACCTGTGGTAACATAACACACCTGTAGTGACATAACACACCTGTGGTAACACACCTGTGGTAACATAACACACCTGTAGTAACATAACACACCTGTAGTAACACACCTGTGGTAACATAACACACCTGTAGTAACACACCTGTGGTAACATAACACACCTGTGGTAACATAACACACCTGTAGTAACATAACACACCTGTGGTAACATAACACACCTGTGGTAACATAACACACCTGTAGTAACACACCTGTGGTAACATAACACACCTGTAGTAACATAACACACCTGTGGTAACATAACACACCTGTAGTAACACACCCGTAGTAACATAACACACCTGCAGTAACACACCTGTAGTAACATAACACACCTGTAGTAACATAACACACCTGCAGTAACACACCTGTAGTAACATAACACACCTGTAGTAACACACCTGTGGTAACATAACACACCTGTAGTAACATAACACACCTGCAGTAACACACCTGTAGTAACATAACACACCTGTAGTAACATAACACACCTGCAGTAACACACCTGTAGTAACATAACACACCTGTAGTAACATTACACACCTGCAGTAACACACCTGTAGTAACATAACACACCTGTAGTAACACACCTGTAGTAACATAACACACCTGTAGTAACACACCTGTGGTAACATAACACACCTGTAGTGACATAACACACCTGTAGTAACACACCTGTGGTAACATAACACACCTGCAGTAACATAACACACCTGTGGTAACATAACACAGTTACAAAATGCCAAACACACCTGGAAAAAACACAGAACAAAAACAAATACATAGATGAATCTAATGTATTTTTTGTATTAATCTCTGTGTATTTGGTGCACGTGTATTATTTTTTATTTTGTTCCTATATTGCTCTCTAGTTATCTAGTTATCTCTACATGTTTTTGTTGGGTTTTTTTTTGTTTGTTTGTTTGTTTGTTTGTTTTGTTATTTATCCTCCTTTTTAAGATATTTTTCTTTTTGCCCTGCAGCAGCCTGTTTTCCATTTTGCTGCTGTGATAAACATAATCTCTCCCCGTGGGATCATGAAGAATCTAAATCTGAAGTTTGACTCACACACACCGAGTCAACACACAGCGATAAACTCATTACAGCAGCTGCTCCTCCCACCTCCTCTTTATTTATCTTTTCATTTTTTCTTCATGTGAGCGTCCCCTCGCCGGGTTAATTAACAAACAGCGATAAGGGGAAACCAGAGAAGTTAACACCTGTTGTCGGAAAAAAGGCGCTATCGCTGGTGCGTTTGGTTTCGGGGGGCTGGAGATAGCCTCGGTGCCGCGGCCGCTGTTCCACAGATAAGAGGAGTTAACAGGCCCGGCCATAAAACACAGAGGCCGAGAGCAAATTAACCCTGAAAGACACTGTGAGGCAGACGAGGCTGCTCTGGGCTCTTAAAATCATTTTTTATGAAGCATTTTTAGTAAGGATTGCAAAGAAAAACAAAATAATAATAAACAAGGTGGCTTATGTAAAAAAAAAAAAAAAAAAACATAAAGACCTTATTTGCATGCTGGTCTGCGTCAAGGATTTCTTTTAAATAATTTTTTATTAAGGATTTTTCATAAGGATTGCAAAGAAAAAAAGAACAATGTGGCTTATTTAAAAAAAAAAAATCAGACAGACCTCATTTGCAGTTTTCAGTTATAGCATTTGAGGAGAGGATTAACACAAAGGCTGCTTCCTTCATTAAAAAAAAAAAAAAAAAAAAAAAGCAAAAATGGTGAGATAATTTGAAGACATAATGAGATTAATGTCATGGAATTGCTTTTCCTTATTCGATGCAAAGAAAACAAACAGGACATGCAGAAAAGACAGTTAAGAAGCAATTAACCAGTAATCTAATTTGCAGTTTCAAACGGAGCACGGCAGGATAAATCCAGTAAAAAATAAATAAATAAATAAAAAATGAAACTTGTTCATGGTTAACTTGATCAGGATGCAACAGTCTGACTTTTTTCAAGTAATTAAAAAAAAAAAAAAAAAAAACTCTGAAAACTGAGCACAAGTCAGATCAAAGTCCGGATGCTGATGAGAGGACTGTGATTCTGGCTTCAAATCACCATATTTTTTTTTCTTTTTCCTTTATTTCTTGTAAATTTTTGAAATAATCTGAGAATTTTTTTCTTGCAAAATTGTGACTCAATATTATTTTTTTCTAACGAATTGTTCGGATTTTTTGTCAAATTTGTGACTTTATAGTCAGACTTTTTTAGTGTTTTTTCACACAAATTTGTGCTTTTCTTGTAAATTTACCGCTTTCATCTCAGACAATATGCACGTTTTTTCTCACGAATTTCCGACTTTAATCTGGAATGTTTTTTCACTGAATAATACGTCGTGGTGGCTTCCTGTGCACTCTCAGCCTGCAGCCCCTCGTCCACATGCCTGCCGCTCGGCCTCATGGGAAAGCTCACCGTGTGATAAACGCAGAGATCGATCAGACGACGGCTCGGCTCGACACCGACGTCCCTCAGACTCCCCGCTCATCGCCTCAAACTCCTGCTGAGCCGAGGAGTGGAAAAGTGTGTGTGTGTGTGTGTGTGTGTGTGTGTGTGTGTGTGTGTGTGTGTGTGTGTGTGAGCCGTCGGGTCTCCGCGCTCTGTAATGGGATTTGTTTTTAATATAATGTTGCTTCAGGTGATGCATACGATTAGTTCTCGGGAATTGACGCACTGTGTCCAATATCTGAACGCTGTTTGCTTGTACTTGTAAGCCTCACCATGTCAGCCTTGATGTGTGTGTGTGTGTGTGTGTGTGTGTGTGTGTGTGTGAGGGACTTGTCTTGGTTGGATTATTATTTCCTGCACGCCTGTTTCTTGACTTCACCTGCAGCCAGGCCAGCAACAAAAATACTCAACACCAATGAACCTGCAGGATTTATAAAACAACGAAACACACCGTAAGAATACAGAAGAAACTGCAAAACACACACACACACACACACACACACACACACACACACACACACGCCTCAGTGAGCTGGTGGTGGAGTCCGTGTGGTTTTAGTTGATCTGCTGGTGAATGCGACCGCGGTGCCGAGCTTCATGTTTTCACCACGAGGATCATCAGTCATCAAGGAAATGATGACAGAATTAAAATCCTGATTCAAACATGAATGTTTTATGATGGATCAAGAAAAATCTGCTCTGCAAATCAGATCCAAGCCGCATCTGGATCCACATCTGGAGGAGATCTGAAATGCGATTCTGATCAGATTCTGCAACAACGCTCTGACCCTGACCCTCTTGTGTCAACGCGCCACACGACGACCACGTCAATTCAAAGCGATAGAAGTGCGTGATAGCAGCTGCTGTTGCCATGGATACGTTAATTAGCATCAGCCTCCTCCGTCCGTCCGTTCAGTGCGACGGAGACGTTCTGCACCGCAACGCGACGGCACGGACGTTCGGAGGATCTGCGTTTCTCCCACGCCTCCGTGTTGATGACCAGCGTGTAGAAACTGACGCTTACATCGTTACCATGGCAACTCATGCAGATAGGTGGGTGGGGTCTGGACCACACAAATCAGATCTGATCACTTGCTTAAAGATGTGATTGGCCTGCAGGCTGAGCGTAACAAGCTGCTGAGCGTGCACGGCGACCTCACGTGTTTCCTCTGGCGCCCCCTTCAGGCCAAACTGGTATAAACCCCATTCTCCCAACAGGCAGCAGCGATCGCATGTTCTGTTTTTTAATGATTCCTGTTTGTGTATCCCTTTCTCCTCGAGATAAACGATTTGTTTACTTGTTAGTGTTTATTTAAAATCCTCCTCGGCTCGGTCCGACCTCCGTCCAGGGATTCTCTGCGGTTTCTTCACGGCGTCTGGCGTCTGGCTCCGTATCAGCAGATCGCGGCGCAGCTGAAGCGAAGCGGCCCGACTCTCCGGGGGCACCGCATGCTAACGAGCTGCTCTCCTCCGGGACGCTGTTATCTTTGAAGTTTAATGTGTTTCCATTGACTTCATTAGGTGTAATTGGGGGATCGCGTTGCGCTGAGGAGTAAATGTTTATTCATGAGGCTGCGTGAAGCCTGATCATCAGCCGGGAGGATGAACGAAAGAGGGAACCGCGACGCAGCTTGTTTGTATTCCATTCACTTTACTTTTCAATTTACGCTCCCGCCGCATTTATCACGCCTCGACATCGTTAGGCAACCGATAGTGAGGAGGTCAGGGGTCAGAGGTCACCGGCGATAAAGCAGTTTGAGGGAGAGAAAGACTAAGAGGGAAGGACAGAAATAGAAGGGATTTAGATGGGATGGAACTGAACGTGGAGGGGAGCTTTCAGTCTGCAGAGGAAGATAAGCAGCAGCTCTGCTCCGGCTGCAGGGGAGAGGTCAAAGGTCACCGCCGCCGTGTGGAGACTGGACAATAACACATGAAGTGCAGCATCTGCAGCTGTGCAGCAGAGATTTGAATCTCATCTGTGACACTTTCTTGTTTCTCGAAAAGAGTTTGGGTGTTTTTTTATGACTTAAATTCAGCATCATTTGTAAATGAACCACAGCAGACATCACCGAACTTTGCTTAGGGGACTTGACTGCATCAGTGTGAGCAGAACAAATCGATTATTTAATATGAATTTTATTATTTTGGACTGCCGACAGTGAGCCTGCAGCAGCGTCTGACACACTCCATCAATTCATGACAGCGAGTGGAAATATTAACCAAACAAGATGACAAAAAAATCTAAAAAATCACCAACAGGAGGCTGACATGAATGTTTTTTTTCTCCCCAGCTGACAGCTCGTATTTCCTGTACGTCTTTCAGGACATGAACGCCCCACTGACCTGAAGAGAGGAGGACATAAGGACATGAGGAAGTTTACTGTCACTGTAATTTCTACCTGGAAATTGAGTTTGGCGCTCTCATAAAAGCAGCAAGGCACAAGATTAAAGGATTAAAAGAACACACAACATAAGACTGCTGGTGAAAGCGACAGCAATGATAAATAAAATTATCAATAAAAAGTAAAAGGCAAGATACAGTGCAGTTTAAATATTGCATCTAGTAAATTAAAGTGCTTGGCTTGAGGGTGTTAGGTCACCGACTCTAATCCCAGACCCGCTGTAAAAACAAAAAAAACAAAACAAAAAAAAAGAATATATATATATATATATATATATATATATATATATAGATATAGATATAGATATAGATATAGATATAGATAGATATAGATATTATGAGGGACAGAGTGCTGCTGAGCAAGGCATTTCTTCATGCTTTTCCTGGGTTAGACGGATGAAGCTGCAAAACAGCGATTATTAAAAATGAAAGGTTCAGAGCATGACTCCCACAGGCTTGGAAAATCCTTGACGGTTTGTGGATTTGAGAAAAACAGAATAAAGCCTTGAAAGTTGTTTTTTTTTTTTTTTTTTTTTTGATGAGCAGATGGGGCTGAAAGTTTTCGATTTTTTTTCCAATTTTTTTTTTTTTTTGGGAGTTAGAGAATACATCAGCCCACATCAGCGGCGAGCCTCAGCTGTGTCGTCTGAGGGAGAAACTGTCCTGGAGATCAGCGGCAACGCAGCAGCAGGAGCTCGCGACTTGACAAGAAATCTGGGATGTTCAGTTTCGGTTGTCATGTCTCCCCCTCCAAAAAAAAAAAACGCGAGACCCTGAACTCCAGCAGACAAGACCTGGAGGTATTTTGAAGTTTGAGGTCTGACTGCTGGAAACAGAGCTGAGCAGAAAGATAAAGTGGTGATCAGATCAGAGCTGGACTGAGCCGATCAGCCGCCCAGACCAAGCAGAAGCTGCACGTCTGAAAAAGCCTTTTTCACTAAAGGCTGTGAAGACCGGGAACGTCACTGTGATCTGTAAAAACCAAAAACTGAACAACCTTAATCCACTTCTCCAAAACACTGATTATCACCTATTAATACTTAAATAATCAGAATAAGAAGCAGAAATAATTTATTGACCCCCGCCAGGAAACTGGGTCAGCTGCAGTGGAAAATATCACATGCATAAGAAATAGAAATAGAAATAAGAAATAGAAAAAAAATATGTGCATTAGAAATTTGTAAATATAAAAAAGTGTGTGCATTATGTTTAAGTATGTGCATTAATCCTGGTTGTATCAAAGCATGTACATTACGTTTAAATGTGTATTAATCCTGCAAAAATATTACAGAGATAAATACACAAACAGAAACTGATGACTTGATAAAGACTGCAGATCGTCTGAGCACGGTTAAACACGGACAAACTAAAACTCCAAACGATATTTTTTTATTTCCTCCCACCACGTTTGGGCTCCACATCATGTGATCACAGTCTTGAGTAAATAATGAAATGAATAAATGAATGAATGAATGAATGAATAAGAGATTACATCGTCAGTGGCGTCGACCCCCAAACAGAGCAACGCCGAGGGAGGAGGAACGCCAGGTGAGGACGCCACTTTCAATGTCATGTCACATGTTTTTTTTTTTTTTTTTTTTTGCACAGGTCAGGGGGAACTTGGCTGAAAAAATATTTCAAAGGGAGTGCATTATTGGAAAAAATAGCCACTTGGTACTTGGTTAAGGTTAGTAAAAGGTCCTGGTTTGGGTTCAGATACTGTGTCGTCACAGGAATTGAACTCCGATCTCACTCGGCAAACTCTCGTCTTTTTTTTTCTCATCCTCCACTCCGACCAGCTCCTTACATTGACTTCACCGCTCTATTTCTACGTCACCTGGACACACCGTGTACAAGAGCTGAATTAAATGACACGCCAAAGGCAAAAAAATGTTTAAAAAAAAGCATGAAGTGATAACACGTGAAAAATGACTTTACAAATCGGCGTGTCATTCGCTGCTGCTTGGCTGTTTTACACAGGAAACATCAAAGCTGCAGCGCGGCGTCGCCCGTCCACATCTGAGCAGCGACGGATCAAAGAGCAGAGACCTACTGACACTTCATCATCACAGCACACTCATTCTAATCATATTATATTAAAAACAACAACAACAACATTTGACTGTGTTCAACATGCAGTCTTTTACTGTGAAGCAGCATTAACACAGATATCACAGCCTCATGCACCAAAACAACAGGCAGTAAGAGTCACATTTTAAATTCAAAATCAGAAACTTAAACAGCCAAGTTTGCTATTCAAAATGAATCATGGCACATTAAGTTAAAGACAAACGAGTGGAAATAACTAAGGGGTGTTGTTTTTTGCAGGGCAGGGAAGGAGAGCAGGAGGCATTTTAAAGGTAACTGGATGCACCTGCTGATTTTTTTTTTTTTTTTTTTTTTTGTGTGTGTGTGTGTGTGTTTGGTCTGAAGCGATCATCGGCGGCGTGCGTCACCGCGAAGTTTCCACGCTGGGAAATTCCCTCAGAGCCGTGGAGCAGAGCAGACACCTGGAGGGAAGCTGCTCTCGCTTTCAATGCAAATCCAGCGATGCCAATCACATTAGCATGACCTTACTGTATGTAAGGCCACACGGCATGCAAACATCACCCAGGGCTCACCGACTCACAACGCACTTTTAAAAGACAGAAACACGTTGGAGATTCCCACCGTCCCATAAATTACCTTTTTAACTGCAGGAGAGAAGCATGCACTCTTCACAATATATATGTATGTATGTATATATATATATATATATATATATATATATATATATATATATATATATATATAAATGCAAAGCAATTTTTCCATTAGGACAGAACGCCTAAACCTTTTTTTTTTTTTTTTTTTTTTTAAATCTAGTGGCTGTCTAATTGAACAGGGACTAGAAAGTCTACTTGCCCCTGATGTTCAATGCAGTTTTGTTTTCACAACATAAAGCTGCATCTGTGGCCTCACTGGATTTCTGTGTGTTGAAGTTCTCAAAATGTAATCAGCTGTTGCTTGCTGTCATTTGCAGTTTTCTGTAAACACACCGGCAACAGCACACCAAACTATTAAACAGACCTGCAAGTTAGCAGCCTCTAAAAGCTGCTTAACAGAATTAAAGTGTTTTATCATGGATTTTTCTTGTCAGTCCGTTGATTTAAATGGGTGAGATCACAGATGTGAGGTGGACCAGCAGAGCAAGAGTGTTGTTTTCTGAGCAAATCCACAAATCCTTTTTTTTTTTTCTACTTCAACAAATGTGAATTATTAAACACTTTTTTAAAAAAATATTTCAAATTCTTGTTTCAACTGGTTTCAAAAGTTTTTTGTGGAGGAAAGTTTGGGGCCCCTGTAACTGTGTGTGTGTGTGTGTGTGTGTGTGTGTGTGTGTGCATGTTTGTGTGTGTATGAGTAGATGCAGTGCTGTGAAAAAGTATTTGCCCCCTTCCTGATTTCTTTTTTTTTTTTTTTTTTTTGCATATTTGTCACACTTAAATGTTTCAGATCATCAAACAAAATTTAATATTAGACAAAAATAACCAGAGTAAATACAAATGATGATTTCATTTATTAAGGGAAAAAAGCTATCCAAACCTACCTGGCCCTATGTGAAAAAGTAATTGCCCCCCTAACCCTAATAACTGGTTGTGTCACCCTTGGCGGCAACAACTTGTGTATTGTGTATTATTAATAATGTGAACGCTATGTACAACACCAACCTGCCAATGGGACTAGAGATGGAAATTAGCCACACGGCTATAACCTCACATGTTTACATGTATATGTGCACTAACATGTGCTGTCCCATTTCTTTTAAAGATAAATAAATCTACAAATCTACAAACTGCAATCAAGCATTTGCGATAACTTATTTATCATATCTCTGTTGTTTTGAATAGTAATATAAGGATTTATAATAATTTAAGGATATCGTCTTCCTGCTCCTTTTTTTTTAATTTGTAAAAGTGTGTATTTTCTTTGATTGTAGTCTAGAATGAAGAAAATAAATGGGGACGAATAAATGGACAGTCCACTGGTTGTCAATGGGAGAAGGTCAGCGTCACACGGTCCACATGTCTGAGAGGATTCTCCACTCAAGAATAACAAGAAGACACAAGAAGAAAATGAATAAAACTCTGGGCGCTTGTCAGTGTCCTTCTTGGCGTGAAAAGGGTCGACTCTGAAGCGAGTGTGGACTTGAGCACAAAGCCGTCATTATCAGCCTCTTAGAGCCTGAACGAGCTGAACGAGCTGAGCTCCCTCGCCACAGCAGGTAATTACCTCCAGCGGCCCAGGAAATCAATGCTTCCTGTTTACACAGATGGCTCCAGATTCTCCCGTCGGCCGGCCAGATTCTCGGCGTTGGGCTCTTATCAGCGGAGAGCTAATGAAACGAAGCACAAACGTTATGTTGACCCTTCACTCCGACAGGTTCCTCCTCCATAATCACACGAGGGACGACACAGGAAATGTGTGTGAGGTTGTAAAAACAGCGAGCAGCCTCGACACCTACCGACACGACACACACTCTGAAATTATCATTATTACGGCCTGTCTGTCCCTGCACACCAGGCCTGAGCCAACTGTCAATTAAACTGCTTTTAATGTTTTTAATTTTTGGAGGCGGGTAGAAAAACACGGCCATGGTCAATTCTCAGGTGTGTGTTCCTGTGCACACACATAAGTAAAGCATTGTTTTTCTCTTACCTGCTGTGTTTTATTTTAATGCATTCCCTCTGCAGGCAGCCCACCATGTGTTTACAGTTTGAAGCGTCCTCTAGCTGCACTGTTCACATCACGCCGCTGTTATCACAACCACAATCACAGAGGAAACACTTTATTGATTATCCCAATTGGAAATTTGCAGCTGCAGTTGCTCTAATTCTCAAGAGATAAAGTGTATGGAAGCATAAGTGTAATTCTGACAAATGGGAAAGGAGAATAAATTGGGGGAAAAAAGTGCAATATGTAAAAATATGTGCATTAATCCTACAATAACACAATATAGCCTATACAGAAATAAGAAATGAAGAATATGTGAAAAAAAAAATGACTTAAATACACCACATATGTATATTTACCAGGGTTTTGTACTATTGAATTATTGCACATACAGTCCATAAAGGTTTAAAACAAATAATAAAATTCAGACCTGGCTGTTTTTCATCTTGACCGGCCTCCCTTTTCCTCAGAATACACACTTATGAGTTGCATAAAGCAATATCAGGCTATTTATGACCTATAGGCTACGCAGCAGAGATGAAGTTGGCAGCCTAACAACAGGTGCACTTACAGGGTTTCATAAAATAACAGAATAAATAAATCACAGAGGAACAGCCTGGAGGAAACTCAGCCTTCATGAGGCTGCTCTGTCTGAGTGTGTGGCTCTGTCCCAATTCAAAGGCTGGACGCTACCCAGGTCGTATTTGTAGGCTGCTTACGTCACGGCGGCGCAACAAGTGCTGTCCCAGTTCAGTTTTACCGTGCGGGGTCCTGCAAATGCAGCCGACAGATCCAGACTATTGTTGACTCATTTGCAGGAAACACCTCCACGACGCTTCGCCGCCGACATCACAGCCTACTTCCCAGGGTGCCTTTCGGTCCAGTTGAATTTCTGGATCAGCCACCATTGCTGGAATTATGAAGCCTGTTTTAGACCGTCTTCATGTTTATATCATGACGTTTTGATAAGTTTTCGTGCCTATAATCACCACCATAGATTCGCCTGTAAATGCAAGTTTAGTTCGATGAGTTAGATAGGCATTTTGCATGATGTTTCCATAGCAACCATCAGCGCGTCAGGTACGTTACAATGTAGCCATGTGTACAATTACTTTAATTGGGATGGTCTGTTGCAATTTGTGAGGTGTAACAATTATCTTAATTTTCTGCATCTTCACAAAGACAAAATAAAATAAAATACATAAAACTACAGAATCCATGTTGTCCATCTTGAGAGCGTCGAAGCTGCTTATCGTTTGGTTTCATGCACAGGTGTTCACTGACACACCTCCCAAACCTACTTCGGCATTTTACGCCGCATCACTCCAATGTGCTTCAGGAAGCCTCGATAAAAATGACGTAGGAATCCTCCGCAGGCTACACCGTCCCAATTCATTAAACTTTTAGTTCCGGTAAACTTGATATCGGCACCTACGTCGGACGCCTCCTACGTGGGCACCGTGGGCTGTGATCGAGTATTCATCTAGCCCTTCGATTGAGACAGACCCAGTGTGTGTGTTCCAGTGTTTCAGTCTGCTGGGTGTATCGTGTGTGTGCTGCCTGGTTTGTTTTTGTCTTTGTGGCCTGTGTGTGTTTCTCTGCACACCTGGTCGACGTCCCGCCGTCAGCCCACCTGTCTACAGTTCCCACTGCACTTTGTATGCAACGGCAAACTTTATCTGCCCGAAGACTCGATGGATGGTTTTTATATATAAATCTCTTCTTGGCCTTGCTCCCACCTGTTTGTGTTCTTATGTGTGTAGAGACTCCAGTCATTACAGCCTACGCTCACAGGATGTGCTCCGCATGCTGGTTCCTAGAGCCAACACAGATCTTGGTAAAAAAGCCTTCAGATACGCTGCTCCCTGGTCATGGAATGACATACAGAAGGATCTGAGGCTACCTGAGCCGATCGCTTTGGGGGAATTTCAGTCCATTTTAAAAGATCGAGAAACCAGTTCTCTTGGGCAATGTACTTGTTTTTTTAAATTGAATTAGTGCTGAAACGTTTTCAATTATTTTGACCTGTCGTGTTCTTGAGTTTATGTTGTAAGTAATTTGTGTTGCTGGCGATAGTGTGTGACTGCTGTTGTTTTGTTGTTGTTGTATTTATTGTGTTTATGCTGCCCTCATGGCCAGGTCACTCTTGAAAAAGAAATTTTAATCTTAAATAAAGGATATTGATTGATTGATTGATTGATTGATTGTTGTTACCACAAAACAACAAGTGATTTCATCCAGGCTTTTTATTTTATTTTTAATTACATTATGAATCTCACATTTTAGTTCTGTGAGCCCTAAAGGGTTGAATGTAGAGCCAGCTTTAAGATTGTGTTTTCCGTCAGGTAACCATAAAGAAACGCAGTCAAATCATTTTCCAACCGGTCGTGTCATTTTGCGTGAGTGCTCTCTCCCTTCGCAGCCTCCTTGTCTTCCTAACCTCCTTCATGCCTCCTTGTTTCCTTCATTACCTCCTCCGTTCTTCCGTTCTTCCCTCTTTTCTTCTTCTGTGAACTGCAACAGCACATTTTCGACAAAGCTTGACAAAAGAGTCAAACGTATGATAAGTAGCTGTGTGGAATGAAAATGCTGCTTTGTGGAATGAGGTCACTAATTTTCCTGAGGTCGCCCCGGGAGCTGGCATGGATTTGGGAAATGTTTAGGCAAGATTCTTTGCTTGCCCATCGGGGAGAGCGCTGTTTGCAAAAATAGCTGTGTGCCAAGCCTTTAGTGACCTGTGGCGCCCCCCTGAGGAGCTGGAAGAGGTGATGAGCAGGATGTGAGGGACCGAAGAGGAGGATGATGATCTTTTTTTCTCGTTTTCCACTCCGGTGAGAATGCAGCGATTCAGCTGAGGGGAGTGGGTTGCCGATGAGTTTGGACGCCTTGTTGACAGCCCGCTGTAGTTTAACTCATTTTAGTCTTGAAAAATATATTCATAGGTCTCTGATTCTCAACTTCATAATACACAGGTTGAAGAAATCGAAAATATCCATCAGTTAAAACCTGCAACATGTGAGGAGAGGAGAAAACTCAACACACCTGCAGCAAACTCTGCATTAACCTTGAAGGTGTCAGACGGGGATGGACACGCAGAACGTGTCCGAGCAGACGGCGCATTGTCTGATGAATTCCTCCGCTGATTAACAGACTGACTGCTTTAAATTGAAAATCAGAAGGACACAAAGGAGAGCTGATCAGGCCACGACACTCAAGGCCGAGCTGTGGGTGATGAGGACGCCGCTGGCAGCAGCTGAGAGACCCACTGCAGAGAAAACACCACAGGGACCATCACTGCAATCACCTCAGAGACTGAGATTTAGTGAAAAGACCAATGATGAAATATTTTGGGTCCACAGGCGGAAATATTTGCATTAAAGGAGTACTCCAACATTTTAGCCTTTTTTCACCTTTTTTTCTGACGTGTTAGCTTAGCATAAAGACTTGAAGTCTTTTTTTTTTTTTTTTTTTTTTTTAATAGTTAATTCAACATAGAGAGCAGGTATACATTTGAAAGCAGCCTCTATACAGTCAATAGCTGGGACATCTGCTCATCAACAAAATAATGAAAAAAAAAAAACTAACTAAGGTTGGGCCACAACAATTATACGTTTGTAACTAAGTATCCATGATTATCACATATAGAAAAAGAAGAAAAGAGAAAAAAATACCTGCACTTTCACACAATTTTTTTTTCTTTTTAGACTTTTTTTTTTCTTTTTAGACTTGAACTCCCATAGACTTGAAGTCTATGGGAGTTGTTAGCCTGGCTGCGTCAAAGTGAAAAAATAAACCTTGCAGCAGCTCTGACGGTCTTACAGTGGTGGTGAGTTGTTTCAGGAGAAGCTAAATTTCCCGTTTTTAATGTATATAAATAAATAAACCTGTAACACTAAATTATAAATATTAATTTGCATGAATGATAAATAATATGAGTGCTTTCTGCAGAAGTTAGATGGTGGAGCTGTAACCTCTGAACACATTTATCCCTCCGTCGATCGCAGTGATCGTGCACCACTGAAGGTGGAGGAAGACTTAATTAACTTCTAAAACCACTTTTTTTGCACTGAGCTTGTGTTGCTAAACTGAGCTGAAAGCGTCGGTGCAGAATCCGTCCCTGTCCTTGTCCACAGCCGCCGCAGTCTGCTGCACATAATGACATTCTGCTGGTGTATTGGTGTGTAATTTTCTATTCAGCCCTCAGCCGAACCCGACACTCAAACATCAGCCAGGCGGCGTTTCAGAAGCCTGATGTCTGTGTTAGAAAAGTACAATTCATACAGGACAGTTTTTGGGGTTCAGATGGCTCCCTTTCTGTCGTTACCGTCATTTTCTGTGTTATTAGGACACAGGAGTGCAAAATTGATGCTCTTGTCACAAAATCTCTAATCTCACCTGGCCGCTGATGTGCTGCTGTCCTGTTTCTGTCAAACCCCCCCTCCTCCTCCTCCCCACCGGGCTCTCGTCCATTTTTCATCCCTCGCTGATTTTTTTCCTGTGAGCTTGTCCTTTGTGCGCTGTATGGGCTGTAACGCTGGGTGAAGCAGGCTGTGGATACAAACGGTGACTGTGGGAGATTTTGGAGCGATAAATTACACCGGCAGTTCGCTTCAAAAGTCTTAAAGGCATACTCCAACGTTTTATAACAGTTTTAAGAAGCGAGACAAGATGACAAGACAAGACAAGATAAGATGTTGTTCAGTCCCCGTGGGTAGTATTTCATATTAGCTTAGCATAAAGACTTGAAGTCTATGGGAGTCGTTAGCCTGGCTCCGTCACAGTCAAAAAATAAACCTCACAGCGACTCTGAGGCTGTCTGATTCACACAGAGGATCATGCAGATTTGAAATGCACATTTTTTAAGAGAAGTTATTCATTTTTTGGCGTGTATTTCAAACACAAGCTCATAAACACGGTGCAAGATACATAGGCTACTTTAAGGCTGTAATGAAAAGGTTTTTTGCACATTGCAGTGGCTTCCCTCTTCAATTCAATTCAATTCAATTAGCCTTTATTGTCTCCGAGGAGAAATTTGTCGTGGGCACCAAGAGACAGCGTTATACATAAATACAAAAACATACATATCACATACATACAATTCATACAAAAATTTAACCACATTATCCTACACCACATTGTGCAGATATATCAAGAGCATCAAGTATTACAGTACTGCACTCTCCCTCCCTTTCCCAGTTTGGGATCAATAAAGTAAATCTATCTATCTATCTATCTATCTATCCATAAGGCTTCCCTCTCAATTGTTTTAATTCTTTTCATGTTTAATAATACCACATTCTGTCATCCTCTTAGTAAAACTAAAAGCCAAAACTAAAGTAGTAAAACTGTAATCAGTGTCAATAAAATATTTTAACTCAGTGTGTGTTTAGAGCTTCATGTGCAAAAGCTGTTCACGTTAAATGATTTCAGTTATATCCTGATACAGCGGTGGACGTGTTCTGACATTTTGACCAAGATGAAGCTCTTTACATTATATCTGGACAGCGTGAGCGCGCTCTCTGCGTCGACACATGTTGACTTCAGGTTCCTCTCTCTGGGGCTCGGAGGCGCCAGCTGCTGTCATTTCAGTCGAGTGGTGCAAATTTGAGCACTTCACACCGGGGCTGTTTACCAGGCTGGCCCGGTGCTGTTCCCCCGCGGCGCCGGAGGTGGAGAACGAGCCAAAATCAAAACGCCACACCGAACCATGTGACGTCAGGACCAATCACAGCCTGGAGGAGAGGGGGGGTCAGTGGGACAGGTTCATGTTTACACGGCGTTTCAGAAATCAGATGATGCCATTACTGTGGGAAATGACTGGAATACAAAAGCACACACACACACACACACACAGATGTTCATGATGATGCTCATTTTTTGACGAGCCTTTGGAGACATGCATGTGAGGCAGGGCTGTGGGAATGACTCAGGCAGAACAGGTGTGCACATCCCCGTCGTTTTTGGAAAGAAAAAAAAAAGGTAAGGAAGGGAAACATCTGGGTGAAGCACTGTGTTTGTAAGCAGGCGAGAATGAAGCACGAGAAAACCCCATACTGTGTGCACACATTTCCCTTCTTTACCTATATAAATAAATAAACTTGGTACATGAAATTATAAATATTAATTTGCACGGATGATAAATTTTACAGAGCCGGGGGGGGATCCAGTGCTGCGCTCGCTCGGTGTGAGAAGCAGAAGATATGAATGATGAATGTGGCTAAACTTTACCTGCAAGCATAGGCGGAAATCCCAAGGGGAGGGGGGGCAGGGGGGACACGACCCCTGCATCCATAAAGTTAAATTTAAGATAGTTAAGAGAAAAAACAAACAAAAAAATCATTGTTAACACTAATGAATAATTTGGAATAATACAGTAATATTCAATGGAAGTACAATGCAAGCGGTGCTAATTATAAATGTGTGTAAAAACAGTGTGTTTTTAAGTGTTAAAAAGTTATGGTCCAGCGAGAGAGAGGACAGAGCACAGGAGGAGCAAATACTGAGCTTTTTATTCTTTCAAAAGTCTGTCAGGATATTAATGTCAGAAATAGTTCATATTTTACTGATATTTTGAGTTTGTCTCTAGATAGATATCTATTTTTTTGCATTTTAAGTTGCATTATTTTGTGGCGTAGTTTCATTTCATTTTCTTATTTGATCTCAAAGGGACAGTGTACAGCGCAAACATATACTGTATGTCACTATTTGATGCATTATCTTGCTTTGTTCTTTGCTGACTCTACAATAAATCTGTTTTTTGAAGAATAGTTTGATGTAGTTGGATTATACAAGGTATTTCCTCTAGTTTTAGAACTTATTTTGAGTTTCTAGTGCTTGTAAAGCTACTTTGATGGACTGTAGTGGAAATTAGAACAGTGAGCAAAGAAATTTAGTTAGAGGATTATTATTATTAATGAACCTGGACGTGTGCCAGTGTCACGGCGGCCGACCTTAACACGGATAACAGCTCCACTCTCTGACCTCGCCAGTGATGCAGTAATGTGACAACACACAGCAGATTCTGCATTATTCAGACGAGCAGGTGAATATTACACGTTAAGTTTTGCAGCTCCTCCCGTCGAGACAGAAAACTAAGCTGATCTGCCTCTTTTTTTTTTCTTTTTTTTTTAGTGGATGGTGTGTCATCAGAATACATCCATTTTCCAGATGTATTTTTATCCACTTGGGGTGAATTCGTCCACTCTGGGAGCTGTTTCTGACAACAGCTGTTTTTAGCGGATGAGCACGCTGTGTTGCTGTGCACCAAAATGCCAATGCCGAGAAGAAAAAAATGGTGCGTTTTCGAAGTATTTTGCACCTTTTATCTCTCACAGGGGCTGCGTTTGGGGCCGGCCTGTGACAAGCTGTGAGCGCACAGGGGGGAAAACAACAACCTGGTATTTCATATTTCAAAAGGAGAGCGCATATAACTCTTTACAGCTCATCTCCTCTGATCTGCCGAGCTTCAGGAACCTGCAGGTCCGATCATCGGCTGCTCGTTCCACTAATTAGTCCCTCATCTCTGCGTTCGTTAGCCGAATGAGCCGCGGCAGAGATCACTGGTCGGACGGGGAACCCTGCAGAGTTTTGGGCCTCGCCGGCAGAGCGGTTCTCCGTCTCCAATCAGAGGTTCGGTGTTTGAGTTGCAGCCTTGATTGGCACCGTGTGGGACGCGGTGACACAACTCTAAATTACAGCTCTCGACCCGGCGCTCGGCTCAGAGCGACGAGGAGACACATGAAAGCCCAACACTGTTATTTTCTTGAAATCAGAGTTTTCGGTGCTGGTGTTGTTGTTTTTCCACACCACTAAATTATCAGGACTGACTGCAGCCAGGCTCTGTTAGAGTGTCAGAATAACTCACAGATAACAAACCAGATGAAGTGGCTCTGTGCTGCATGAACAGGAAGGATGTCACAGCGTCCCACAGGTGGAAGGAGCTAATCACATTTCCTCACATTACTGTAATGGAGTAGCTTTTTCTGTGTAGGGGAGAGTGGGGTAATTTGTGCCAAGGGGCAAGTAGTGCCACCCCTGTTATCTAGAAAACTATAGAAGAAGTTGGGCATGTGACCACATATTTTTGAAGAGGCATCCATTTCACTCACCCTGCAAAGAAGGGAGACACATGGCTTGAGAGGAAAGCACATTTCAGTTCCAAAAACATTTTTTTGCCCTCCAAAGTAAAATTTCTGTGATGAAGGTTTTTTGATTGCTGTGTTTGAACAATTATAGAAAACTGTGAAAACAGGTCACACAGGTTTTAGTACTTTAGTAAGCTACACCATGAGTCTATACAGTTAGCATGATGTTAGCTCAAAACAGCTGGGGGATGCATTTTTTTCAAAATGGGGGGCTTGGGGTAATTTGTGCCAAAGGGCCTGGGGTAATTTGTGCCAGTGGCACAACTTGTGATTATATACTATATATTACTTTATTGTATTTTATTGTTATTGTACATTGTCTTCTTACCTTTGATCACTAAAACTATTCAGATTCAGATGAAGATAATTTGCAGGTGCTCATTTTGGAAGTTTTATTTTGTTCTGGGTGTGTGTTCATGTGGCGCTCGGCCTTGTTGTAGAAAAGTGGCCTGTGATCTTGTTAAAATAAGAAATA
This sequence comes from Myripristis murdjan, assembly GCF_902150065.1. NCBI lineage: Eukaryota > Metazoa > Chordata > Actinopteri > Holocentriformes > Holocentridae > Myripristis > Myripristis murdjan. The sequence goes on from NC_043985.1 coordinate 32,309,289, forward strand.
AATGTTTAATAAATAATTTTGTATTGAATTTGTTTTGCTTTTATATAGCATTATCATTTGTGAGATTAAAATGATCTGTTTTACTTTAATTATCAATGGCACAATTTACCCCAGTGTATTCTCTCCAATGGCACAATTTACCCCACACCGGGGGCAAGTTGTGCCACAAAACCACTTTTTTTTTTAAAGCTGTATTTCTCAAACAGTTTATATAAGATCCAAAGTGATTGTTCCCAGGGATGCACAACATCCTAAACTATATGTGCATATTTTACTTGGAGGCATTACTGTAATCCCCTTGCTTTAAAGGCACTTTAAGTAAAAATTGGCACTATTTACCCCACTCTCCCCTACTTGTGTAGGGGAGAGTGGGGTAAATAGTGGGGTAATAGGGGTAGAGTGCTGCACTTTACTAAAAGCATGTAGTGTGCAGTGTGTTCTCTCCTCATTTTCCAACTGAATGGAAAAGATCCCAGCGAACACAGTTACTGTTTGGAAAAGGAGCTCAGTCACATTTTTAAAGAGCTGGCTTGGCCGCCACTCGCCTCGTATCACCGGCTCTCCCGTCAAATCACGAGGCTGATGAAACCTCCTGTTATGCCGGGTCAAACGTCAGGAATCCAGAGCGATTTGGACAGTTTTGTCGCGGCTGATGAGTTTCCAGCGCGGTGTCTGTGCTGTCTGGTATGAAGTGGATGGTTTTGGGTCGGGTGGCCTCGAGCCGTGTCGTCTGACATGTTCCAAGAGGTGAGATCTGAGGTCTGGACGGCCCACGCTGCCCTGACGTAAAGCCCTGCATGTCAGAGATGTTTTGGAGTTTTTTTGTTTTTTGCCTTTTGTGATGACTCCTTCGACGTGTGTCCAACTGTCAGACTGTGGTCTCGACTCCGGTCTCTCTCTTTGACATGTTTGGAACGAAGCACAGGCGGGAATCGCAGAGGGTCAAGAGGTCAGGCTCGGTCACGTTGGCGTTATTTTAGTGAAAAATGATGGACCCGCTCTCAGTTCTGGGCAACTTCCTGTGCAGTGCTGGAGTTTACGTGATGACACTGAAGACAACGTAGGCTACTTCAGGTGGTAAATGTAACTTAGCCATGGAGGACCAGCAAAACCTCAGGCTCAGGTCGAGCTTGGATACAAAAAAGAAGGCCTGTTGGGTTAGGGTTGGGTTTGGTTACCATGCTCCCGTCTTGGGTCGGGTTCGGAGAAAAATATGCGTGTGTGTGTGTGTGTGTGTGTGTGTGTGCACATGTGGTGGCTTGCTCACCTCTAGTAAGTCGTCACTCTGCAAAGACCAAACTCTAAAAAATCGAGGTGACAGACATGCTTCCTTACGCCTCCTCTGTAGAATAAAACTCATTTACTGACTGTATTTTGTCGCCTCATTGTCTGTCAGTATGAGCCTTATCAGTTATCTTGTATATGGTGGTCATGGTGTTTTCCTCTGTCTGCATCAGAAAGACACTGACTCAACCCAGAAAAAAACAAAAAAACAAAAACAGATTAGCAGTCAGGAGTGTTTACGCTCAGCGTTTGATGACTAAACTGGAAAGATGTGGCATCGTTTCTCTCTTCTCCTCTCGGCTGTCAGCTCACAGATTTTGCTGATGAGCGACAGCGACAGGCCGAGCTGTGGACGCTCAGCTTTCATGAGGAGCAGCTGCTGATGGTGGAAACGTGGTACATAGATAGATAGATAGATAGATAGATAGATAGATAGATAGATAGATAGATACTTTATTCATCCCGAAGGAAATTCACAGTTGTTTTTTTTGTTTTTTTTTTTTGTTTTTTTTTATAGATAGATAATAATAGGGCTTTAGATAGATAAAAATAGGGGGCGCTGTGGGCATCGCTTTTGGTTTCCTCCACCAAGAATTCCTGGAGGGAAATTTTCCTGCCTCTTGTCCCAAACGACAACATCTGTATGTTTCATTTCATATTCATTACCATCTGTATATTTCACATCTCATATCTCTTTTTCTTAGGTTAGCCCTTATTGTATATTTTTAGTTTTTAGTCTTTATAGTCTTGTAAATATTTAGTCTTTATTTTATTTTATTTAACTTTATTATATGTTTCTACTGTTGCTGCTGGAACACCAGAATTTCCCTGGTTGGGATCAATAAAGTATATCTATCTATCTATCTATCTATCTATCTAACAAGGAATTGGAATATCCGCCTTGGAACGCCTGCAGACATCTGTGGCTGGTACTTAAACCTGGAAATTTAATTTTTTTCCAAACCAAACATCCATTTTGAAGCTGAAGTTAGCGAGCGACATAGCGTTTCTGTTCTTGAAGGACAGTCAGAGTCTTACATGTAGCGTGCCAGGATGTGGTCGATGGTCATGTGACCGTCTGGACGGACAGAAATGTCCTGCTGTCTGATCCCAGCAGCAGCCGTCACCTTGAGCCGTGGACAGAGAGCATCAATCAATGGTGCAAAGTTGTGGAAAGAATCCGAAACTTTGATGTAAGTGCACGATGGTGATCAAAAGCCTCGGCGGGTCGCAGATCACGCGGCGGGCTTTGATTTCCTCTCCGGCCCCTGAAAGCCCACGGGGGCCCGCGGCGAGCAGCGGAGCGGCCAAAACAACCGGAGACCTTTGTGCCGCGTTCGGGCCGCCAAGCGGGGAGGCCGAGCCCGACGGGGGAGGAGGAACGGCAGCGGCAGCAAAATGAACCTGAGCTCTGTGAAATAGCATTACATCAGCCAGGAGGATTCATTTAATCACAGCTGTCTCCATTTTCCCCGAGTTGTTTGATGTGTCACAAAATTCCCACTGGGATGTAAATTAACGGCAAAAAGCGGATGCAGAACTTACTGACTCGGCCCTTATTATTTAAAAAAAAAAAAAAAAAAAAACAGTGAGCAGGTTTTGAGTGAAGAGTTTGCTTCTCTTTATTATGTTGCAGGATATGAATAAAAAAGGCACCACATGAGTGCTTGCAGGTGCCAAAGCTGGAATTATCAGGTCAGCAGCAGCTCTAAAAAAGGTTATCCTGAACACACAGGCAGCAGGGCCTTTAACTGTTAACTGGATGGCAACATGAACATAGCGGTAATGACACTTACACTTGTGCACCTCCATGTTTGCTCCTCCTCGGATATAGATTATTTTATTTCCTGTGTCCTCTATGGCGTGTGTGTGTATATTAGCCATATATATGAACATATAATTTGAGGTAAGTGTTTTCTCCGGAGCGGCACCGAGCGCCGCGGCTCCGGCGACAAACACCTCCACCCGACACGGGACGGAAAACATCAGAGCTTTATTTAATCAGGGATGGCTCTTGAGAGGAAGCTCTGTTTTTCAAAGACGTCCTTGATACACAAAGACTGTGTGTGTGTGTGTGTGTGGTTAAACACTGAACACAGGGCAGCGGTGAACAAGATACACTTTGATTAAAGAGGTAAGATTTAAAGGTGCACCGTGCAAAACGGAAGAGGGTCGTCTGCAGTGGACCGTTTACATTTACATTTTTATTCTGCATCGTGCATCTGCAAACATCGACTGGTGCATTTATGTTCACTCCACAAACATAAAGGAACAGCCTGACACGACGAGCTCGTAGTCCTTTGTAGTTTTACAAAAGTTTATCAGAGGATTTGACAACTCTTCACCGGTGCACCGTGACAAATATTCAACTGCACATACTATGTTCGCTTGTGCAGCTTTCATCGATGGGAAAAAAACATTCAACATTTCATATTGTTTTTATATTTTTATTCAGTATCTTATTCTTGAGTTATTCTATTATTGCTGCGTCTTTATTGTTTTAAATTGTTCCATATTGTTTTTTATATTTTATTCAGTATTTTATTTATTTATGTATTTATTATTATTATTATTTTAAATTAACCATATTTTATGAGCGTGCATCGGTCTCCTTGTCCTTTCACTTCTTATTTTATGCTTATTTGTCAATCAAGATGTAAAGCACCTTGAATATCATGCATTTGTTTGAAAGGCGCTATAGAAATAAAATTTGATTGATTGATTGATTGAACAGCTTTGTTTGCAAAATATATTATAAATGCCCGCAAGCGAATAATGAAAAATTCAAGTGAATTAAAGTGCGCTTCCATAACATCTGTTTAAGCAAATAAAATGTAGCCTGTAGAATGTGTAGTTTTGCAAAGATGGAGAAAATCGATTCGCATACTTGCAGCTGTAATGTATTCCTTGCTCCAGTCTCTGCATGTGTGACACAGTGGAATGTAGGTGGGCATCTATTGGCATCGTGTTGCATGTGTTCGCTGAATCTTAACAAACATGATGGCCTTTCTGACATAGCTGGACGCCCACTGTGGTATTATGCAACCCACTGGAGTTCTGGGCTAGATACGCCCACTTGGATAAGGTTTGGGCTCTGGTGAGGTGAGGGCTTATGGGCTTATGTCGAGCCTGTTTGGGCAGCAGGCCACAGATTTTAAATCAGCACCGGGGGTGTAAAGCACAAGATTCATCACGATACAATACAGTATCGATCATATTCTTTGGACAATGATGCAATATCACAAAGTCGGCCACAAAATGATTTTGATTTGATTCGATTCAGGGATCTATCATCGATGTGAGACGGTGTCATCATGCCCATTTATCACACAGTTACATCACAACACCGTGTTTCTGTTTTAGCTGCTCGGCCAGGTTCGTCATGTTTCCTGAGTACTTTACCTCATACCGGCTGGGTTTTGTATGTTGGCATTTGATTTGTCAGCTGACCCGCCTTTTCTCTGAAATCCAAAATATTTCCACACTGCTGATTTACTCCTGAGAGCAGAAAAGTCCCTGAAGTTCATTAATCCCCACAGGAGAAACTTGTTTGCCACCACAGACAAAAAAAAAACAAAAGACAGTGTCCACAAGACGTTATGCACACAGCAGGTAAGACCAGGCACAGCAGCTGGGTTTCCATCCAAATATATCGAAATTTTTGAGCGAAGTTTGTCAAAATGCGGAAAAGAAAATGCGAATTTATGCCTGATTCCATTAGTTTTGTTTTGCGATTATTGAGAGGAGAGTGCGCCGTGAGATGATGTCATAAGATAGCGTCTGTGTGTCGACTGAACAACAACAAACACTCAGCTGACACTCAACAGCTGATCAGGGACAGATTCCTGCTGAACTTGTCGGCTCTTGGGAGAAGTCTGCTTACTGTTTTGGCAGCGCTAACTTCGTACCCAACCATCCTAAATAAGGAATAAGAGACTAATAATAATAACTAATAATAATAATAACTAATAATAAGACTGTAGCGTAGAAGTGTGACTTGGTATCCAGTCCAGTCGTTGTTTATTCGCAAAACCTGTTTCCACAGCAAAAAGTCGCATTTTCTTTTATCGATATGCTGAGAAATCCACCCCCTCCAAGCGTAAAACTTTTTTGCGAATTTTCGGCCGTTTTTTGAATTTCTGGCGTTTCCATCCAAGTTTTTTTTTTTTTTTTTTTTTTTTTTTTTTCGCAATTTCTGAAAATGCGAATAAAAATAGGTGGATGGAAACCCAGCTTGAGTCACCTCAACACCAACACAAGTTCTTCCATCAACAAGTTATGCAACAACAACATATAGAACTGCCACATACATGGGGACTTAACTCCATAATAACATTTGGAGTTAATAACATTTTCCAGACACACCGAAATGTAATTCATGGCCTTTTGACCGTCTCCTGACCTCGTCAATATTTAATTTGAGCTCCATATTGGTTGACATTCTGCTGAACGTCCATGTAAGAGACTAAACTAAAGGGGGTGTGAAGATGCTTCTCCGCCACTCGACGTGGGCGAGAACTTCCCGCACAAAGTCACAAGGATCGATTGGGTCTCGTTTTTCCTCAGTTCTCCTGCAAGCATGAAATCAGACGTGGCCTGGCGATGTGCTGCCTGTTTGTCCTGCCACTGCAGCGCTGTCTGGAGAGGAGTAGCTGCTAAATCAGTGGTATTCAGAGTCAGATGCAGGAGTGCTTGAGAGGCTTTCAGGGGATTTAATCTCACTGTAATTAAATCACTGGAAATCGAAAGAAAACTGAGTGATTATTTGAACACGATGTTTTAATCTCACCACTCTCAGTCTGTTTTTCAGTGTTCATCTAAAACAACTTGTAGAAACCAAAACATCTTTTCACATCAGCGTCCCTCAGGAAAAAAAAAATCATTTGACAGTGACATCAGGGCTCTGGGATGTGAACATTTTGAAAACCCCACGGCGAAATGATGGACTGAGTCGGATGGATTCAAATCAGACTGCCATGTAGCTGAAATGAGCTGTCCGTTTTCTATGTGGCAAAACTGCAATTTAAATCTTTGCTGAGTCATTCATTTCTGCAGCTTTGTCTTCTGTTTCAATAGTTTTTACAGCAGCAGAGAAAGACCTGTCATCTCTCCTGGGTGGTTAAACATCGAACACTGCAAATATGTCGAGCCAGCGAGGCTGAGCTGAATCAAATTGTACTTTGTGTGAATGTGTTGCAGAGATCTGAGCTCTTTTCCAGGCAGAATAAAACAAACTGTGTGTAAACACTGGGTAAACAGCGACTGACGCAGATCACAAACTGTTAAGATTATATTTCTCCACTACTAACTGACAACAACAGGATGAGGACATGACATTTCCACATGCTCATTGTGTGAAAACTTCAGCTGTCTGCAAGGTGTACACGGGCAAATCCACCTCAATTAAAATCAGACTCATTAAAATCGATATCGGCTATCAGGAAATTGGAAGACAGTCTTAATTGATTTGGAAGAGAAAGTTGTTCAAAAGATGTTTTACTTTGCCAGTGCTGCTGCTTTTAGGAAAACTCATGTGGAGGACTTTATTCCGCTGATGGAAAACTGGAGTGAAGAAAGTGTGAAGGCTCTGAAAGTTCATGTTCATATCGTCGTGGAATGAATGGAAACCAGCGGCTGGAGGAAAGGGAGGAGGAATCCAGTTCTTAAGTTTACACATTTTTGTCGACATTACACTAAACATGCAAAATCACTGCCATGTTAACTAGTAACTGCAGCAGAGTGCAGGTTTTACAGTAACCTACCAGCCCTGCTGTTTAATGCCCCAGTGTGTCACTGATTTTGCAGTGATCGTGCAGAATATTTCAGCACAGGTTTATCTGTAGCGACATCTGTTCCTGTAAAAGACAGGGCAGGTCTAATGTACTGCCTCTGCCTCTCTCTCTCTCTCTCGCTCTCTCTCTCTCTCTCTCTCTCCTCACTTTGCCTCGATTTCCTCTCCCTCACACAGACCTGAAACTAGTTTGTGTAGAAGGTCTGTAATGATAAAAAATGAAATACTCACAGGATTGGGGGTAAACAGGATGAGATCAGGGAGGGGATTGGCTGCGGCAGCAGTTGCAGGACTGGGATGGGACGGGAAGAGAAAAATTGTGATTGAGCAAGATTGAAAAAAAAAAAAAAAAAACGGTCTCTACCCGGGGCTGCATGCTTTGATTTTACTGACGAGTCCAACAGGAAGACCAGCAGCTCGTCGTCACGCTGGAGGTGACTGGAGGTTTTCAGGTCGCTCCTCTTGTCGACAGCCTCTCCAGTGTTGACGCGACGTCGCTGCTGAAGAACCTCAGCTCAGACATTTCTCTCTCTGTGATGCTGCAGAGGAGCACAGGAGCTCCGGTAGGTCACCCTCCTCCTCCTCCTCCTCCTCATCCTGGTGCCTGATAGCAGCTGACAAACAGCCACATGGTGGGTTACTGCCACTAACTTCCCCTTTGGGATCAATAAAGTATTTCTGATTCCTGATTCTGAGTGTGCAGTAATAAGTTGTGTGGTAACAGGCTTGTCACACACACACACCCATAGGGAATGTTGTTGTAAAAATCTGCACTGGGCCTTTAAAGTGAGGGTTAAATAAGACAAAAACATCTGCTGAATCTTCTTCCTGTATTTAGTCTTGTCTCCTCTGCTGGATCCTTTCCCGCTGGAGAGATTAACTTCTCTCATTTTTCCTCATTATTTGCATTTAAGACGTCATGATCATTTTCGGATTTGAGCCCCAGGCTGCGACTGCAAGTTCCGCAAAAAGGCGTTTTTTTTCCTTCAGAAATCAGAGAAACGCTGAAAACTGAGAGCAGGAGCAGCGATTATCCAGATGAGCGGCTGTTAGAAGTCGTTGTAATGAAGATTAAAAACTGGTTTTGCACATGCAGATGCAGATGCAGAACAACATCATTTCCATAAGCTGGCCCAGCTGCAGAGGACTGCAGGCTCCCCGCTGCGGCGCAGGAAGAGCCGGTCCTCCTCCCTGCTCGGCTCCAAACGAGGCCAGCATCTCCTCGCTCTCAGCAGGGGGCCGAGAGGAGCCCGGGCCCCTCAGCCTCCTCATCTCACTGCTCTCCTGTCAGCTGATCCTGACAAATGATGCAAAGTGCAGCAAACCGAGCCTTTCCTCTGAGCAAATCACAATAACAACTTTCATATTCGTCGAGAATGAGATTTGGGGATTGTTGTCGGTGTTACGTCAGATATTAAGCTGTTATTTTCAGCACTGCTGGATTAAGAAGTTAAATAATTGACTAGGATATATTTCCTTTTCTTTTTAATTTCCGATCAGTGAATCAATTATAATGATAATTTCTGTGGTCCATTAATTATTTTCGCTGTGTATCAAATCCAAAACACTGTCTGATTCCAGCTTCACTAAGATGCCAAGATTGTCTTCTTTTCTCTGTTCATATCTTTATAAAATTAATACTTTGGGGTTTTTTGGCTGCTGGTCAGACTGAGGAAGCAATTTGAAGACACTCTGCTATCATTTATGGCTTCTTTGATAAGAACAGATCCAGCTCTCACAGATGAGCTTAAAACAGTTATCATAGTGTTTATAGCTGATTCTAGTTTGCAGCACCCGTCCTGTGAGAATTTGTGATTATTTTTCACATTATTTTGAAATTAATTGAATTGAAAGCTGAAAGCTGAAAAAAATGAATTGAAAATTGATTAATCGCAGTCCTTGTTTTCAGCAACATGGCTTGCCAGTTATTTCTAGCTCCAGGTTTTGTTTTGTCTATTTTTAGCTCCCGTCAGCGACTGACACCATTCAGTCTCAACGGACCAACTCCCACAATGCACCTCTGTGCCTCCGCCGGTTAGATCTGAGGGATGAGAAATCGAGAGAAAGCTCATTCATTATGCCGGTGCTCCTTGCGGAGTGTTTCCAGGCTCCTTCTCCTTGGCAGCGCACCGAGGTGAACGCAGGTCTGACGGGAGCGAGTGAAGAATAATCGATGCCGACAGATCAAACGCGTCCGCGGCGACTGGACGCAGGAAACCAGGCCGGAAAACTCGACCTGGGAAAATTGCACTGCTCTGAGAGGAAATCCTGGTGATCTGAGGCCAGAATAACAATATAATATTAATATTCTCATCAGCACCCGGACCTTGAGGAGACATCGCCGTGACTTGGGCCTTTTCCAAAGGTTTGGATGAGCTGATAGAGGGTGAGGTGGTAGCTATTTTTACAAGTTTTTTCTTCTAAATTTACGACTTCAGTCTCGGTAATTCTGAGTTTCTCCTCTGAATATTACCCCCCTTCCTCTCCATAATTTTTTTCTCCCTAAAGCGGCACTAATATGAAAAAAATCTCCCCTCTGGTGCGTCTCTCAAAATACAGGGTGACCCAAAAAAACGGGAATTTTTGAAGTGCGTATTGGCAGACATGAGCAAGTGGCAGCACAATTTTTAAAAAATGAAAATTCCATCATTGTTTCTTAAATGGCATGTTTTCAGGTTTCAGTTACTATGAATAAAATATTTTTCTTCCATCACTCTTGGTTTTATTGGATTGTTAAAAAGTTCCCGTTTTTTTGGGTCACCCTGTATAACCTCTCACTGTGCCGTCCTGTCATTGGCTTAAGTTCAGTGTGCCGCCCTATCATTGGCTGACTTGGTTGAATGAAGGCGGGGCCACAGTTGACACTCCAGTTAAGAAAAAAAAAAAAGTAGAGCTGTAAGGACAAATGATGTTGGAGGAATACGACCGACCTCAGGAGACACTTGAACGCCCCGTACCTCGCTGTGCAGTTCAGACTGAATCATCTGAAATCATCTGTGTGTGCTGCGTTCATCTCATTTTAAAAATCACAAAAATGCATTTCGACCAAAATGAGACTAAAACTTCTCTAGATTTTATTGAATTAATGCTGCAACTCATACACACACACACACACTAAAAAACTGAATTTCCAGCCAAATTGTCAGCCTCGTTTTTCCTCCTTTTGAGGAACGTCAGCCTCGTTTTTCCTCCTTTTGAGGAACGTCATGTTAATTGAACCGCCTCGCGTCTCGTCACACTACAAACAAGTCCAGCTGACCTCGATTCACCTCAGCGGGGATACACAGATCTATTACATCCTATTTCTATTTCACCTCATTCTACCTTTCTTGTATTTCTTGCTTTGATGTTAACTTTGGTGTCGGCGACTCGACTGCCGTGTCATTTGAATTTCTCCTCCAGGGGATCAATGAAGGTAAATCTAATCTAATCTAACCCAATCTAACGGAGACTGAAAGAAAAATAATGAGGCAATCATGCGACTCCTGAAGCTGCGTGATTCATTTATCAGAAAATTAAGAGTAAACAGCGCAGGAAGAAGACTTTAACGTTGGCTGATGTCTGGATTTGGTTGCTGATGTTGGTTAACTGTGGCTCTGCTCTGACTTTAACGTCTTAAATAACGTCTTAAATGTCCTGAATGTCCACTAGGATCCTGAAGCTGATGGAAAACCATCTGATAACTTCTTTTTTAATCCCCTGGTTTATTCAGAGGACTGAGCTGCTTCCTCCTCCTCCTCCTCCTCCTCCTCAGGCTTGATGTCTAAAAACAAAGGAGAAAAGCCAGACACAGACTCCTTCCTGTCTGTCTGCACTTTTTAAAGGACACTTTAACTCTGTGGTGGCACACTGCAGTGCAGCCAGGGCTTGTAGAAAGCATCAAAAACGGGCTCCTCAGAAAAAAAAAAACTTCACACAACAGTAAAGAAGATGAAACACAAATAAAACAAGAGCGACCGCGCGCTGTGCAGAGCGTGTACGCCCGCAGCCTCTATTATTTATCTTCTGAGTCGCAGGAGGAAGACGGCAAGGCCAGGCTGACAGAGCACAAGCACACACACACACACACACACACACCTGAGACCAGCACAGCATCACACTGCTCACAACAAGCACAGAACATATGTTTTCTGCCAGCCGAGCTGCACATGAAAGTAAAACCTGTTGTGGTTTTTCATTCAAATCTGGTTAAAAGTGAAGGCTGGAGCTGCAGTGAAATTTCTTTCACTTTCTTTTGTTTTTTACTCAGAGTGCTGGCTGGGCTGAGGACAGTTCCATTAAAAACATAAAAATCTGTCAAAGTGTGAGGCATGCTATTTTTAGCAGATAGACACACGGCTCTCCATTGGCTATTATTTAAAATATGGGTTTAATGAGACTGATTTGATGAGACGAGCACTTGTGACTAGCTGCTAAAAATAGCATGAAAGTGTCTGATACAGAGTCTCTATCATAAGGAGTTTATCAGAGACTCGCTTGTGTTTGATTCATGTTACGTTTGAAGAACAGGTTCTTTGATCTGTCATAAAACTGATATTCACGAACTTAAAGGCCCCCTCCGGTTATTTATTAAGCCACTTTATAAAAGCCCCTAAAAATAATCTCGCTTCATAAATATTAAATATTTAAAAGTTTAGATGAAAAAAAAAAAAAAAACATTTCTTAGTGCCTCAAGTGTAACTCTAAATCTTGCCCTCATTATAAATGTGCAGAACTGCGAATATGCAGATAGTGTCTGCTGGTAACCAGAGCTCTGTTCACACAACCACGACGTTCATGAAAACTGTGCCGTATTTCATAACCTAACCATGAAAAATAATCTAATATCTAATCTAATCTAATATTGTTCATGTGAAGCAGTCGTTTGGTCTGGTTGATTTTTTGAAAACAAAACCCGACCAGCACATCTTTGAGCGGAAGGGGACTTGAACTTTTAACTTTTTGTTGCTGTTTTAATAATAAACTGTCCACCAATAAAGGCATGTTTTTTTTCCCCTTATCATTCTAAATTTAGTGGTAAGTCAGTAATTGGTTAAGGGGATGATCCGTATTTTTTTATTTATTAATTTTTTTCTTTACCTTGCATAAAATGGTTATTATACATCTGGCTTGGTGATCAATATCAATGTGATTATTTATCGGGCTGCTGAGGTCTCCAGATAATCTGTATGTGTGTGCCTTCAGCAGAGGGAGCGGTTATGATGTGACTGTCAGATTTCTTGGATCAGACGACCAAACATCCCAGACGTGCTCACATCAGCCTCACATCAGCCTCACATCAGCCTCACATCAGCCTCGGCTGCACTGATTCATCACTGAAAGCTCTTCTAGTGAGGACGCCGACACTCTCACTGCCAAAATATCTCCATCTGAGCAAGTCAGTCCCGCTGTCAGTGCTCAAACCTTGTTTTTCCTCAAACAAGTGCGAAAAAAAATACTGCCAGTAGGATGAGACAATCCCACGCATTTGTTTCATAAATCTGTTGAAACAAGGCAGAATAAGGCAGATCTGCCACTAAGATCAAGAAAATTGACACTTCATTCAACAATTCTACAGACAAGCTGATTAGTGTTGGAAACAGGTGGGATTTTTTTCATCCCTTCATGCCACTGGCAGATTTTTTTTTCTTTGAAGGAAGGAAAACGCTGAAGACGTGTGACGTGAACAGAATGAGCAGAACCTGAGCAGAGAACATGAGGCTGTCAGAGGTGAAGGTGACGGGAGTGGAGGACAGACGCTGGCTCAGCAAAAATGTTCAGGCTCCACGTGAAGATTTGGCCAAGCTGTGTTACGTGACCTCAACTGACTGCAATCAAATTATTTCTCTTTTTTTAAACCAGCAGCAAGATTAAGATGGAAGTGAAGTGAATCTGGGTTTCAGACATTTGGCTCGCTAAGCCCTGAAGACATCAGGGGCTTAGCCCAGCGAGGCCTGGGTGCTGCCAACATACAGAGACAGAGCTCAAAGGTCTGAGGAAGACAAAACATCATGTGGATAAAGAATAAAGTTTATACTTTTCTTAATCTGGTGATCATTTTTAAAGAAGGTTACTCCTATGTCTATAGGATTAATAGTCATTAATCTGAATCATTAATCTGAATTAAGATGAATCCCAGTACCGGGCGTCTGAATCCCAGTACCGGGCGTCAGGTTCTGTCACTTGGTCCATTTTCTATTCACATACACTGTTTATATTATATATATACTGTTTATATTTATATAGGCTGTTTATATTATATATATACTGTTTATATTTATATAGGCTGTTTATATATATAGATAGATAGATAGATAGATATTTATTATATATATACTGTTTGTATTTAAATAGGCTGTTTATATTTATTATATATATACTGTTTGTATTTATATAGGCTGTTTATATTTATTATATATATACTGTTTATGTTTATATTTATATAGGCTGTTTATATTTATTCATATGTACTGTTTATAGTGATACATACTGTTTATACTATACATATTGTTTATATTCATATATACTGTTTATACTTATATATCTTATTTTTTATATTTACACAATCCTTGAATCCTAATCTACCCATTGCCCAGATTTCTGCACTGCCAATAAATGTCCACTCCTTTAGAGACGGATTGGACTTTTGATCAGACCACCGCTGCTGCCTTCACTGCCCACATCTCCTCCAGCTCCTCTCTCAGCTCGTGGTGTTTTTCACTGCTGCCTCCTTCTGCTGTTTGTGGACCAGCACCATGTCTGGTGGATCAGCCACCAGCTGATCTGTCTGGATCTGGAAGCCCCACAGGATCTTGGCTCTGTCGTTCTGGAGGTGTCTTCATGTTGACCCTCTGACGTCCAGCCCCAGTTCAGTGCAGATGTTCCTGTTCACTCTGCCGGCTGCTTGGTTGTGGTGCTCCATGTCTGCTGTACCTGCCATCAGAGCCTCTGTGCTGTCTGTCAGTCCAGCTTTTCCAGATGTTTTCTCCATATCAGCCACTTCTGCTATCTGTCGGTGGTACATGCCATGCATGATAGTGCCTCTTCCTCCTCCTCCTCCTCATTGGGCTTCTGCTGCCTGAGGTATTAACTTAGCACGCAGGTGTCAAACTGGTGCCATGGAGGGCCAAGAGGCTGCAGGTTTTCATTCCAACTGAAAACTCCACCAGGTGATTTCACTCATTACCCCACTTTCAAGCAGAGAGAAGGAACCAATCAGTGAAATCACCTGGTGGAGTTTTTGGTTGGAATGAAAACCTGCAGCCTCTTGGCCCTCCATGGCACTGCTGCTGACTCTCAGATCTTGTCCTGTCCATTCAGCTGGCTCTTCAGGACCTGCCTCACTCTATGGAGGTATTCGGTTTTAGCTGACCTCATGATTTCCATTTACCTTGCCAATTCCAAGGTGTTTGCCTGTCCTGCACATCTGCTATGTTGCCTTTGGTTAGTTCAGCCCGTTCAGTTCTTCGGTACCATCCCACCAGTTTGAATGACATGCTGATGTCGTCGCTGTAGAGCCAGGTGATGTGGATCAGTGAGTCGACGTCTCACTCGTTCCTGGCACACAGCTTGATGTCAGTCACTTTGTTCACAGTTTCCTACATCATGCAGGAACTTCAAACTTTTATAATTAAACAAACGGTGTGGAAATTGGTAGGAGATGAAGCGAGTTATTGCCAAATTTAGGCTGTTAGCAGACGTGTGTATCTCTAATAGACAGACATTTGTCTACAGCTGTTTCTCGGCTGTTGTACTGCGTGAGGAATATCACAGCAAATAGAAATGAGGCATATGGCTCTATCAGAGGCAGAATTTCTAGACTATTATTTCCTACGAGGCTTTGGATGGATACACATACACACACTCACATACACACACACACACACACACACACTCACCAGGTCCCTGATCTGCCAGCGGACAATCTGTGGATGGAGTGGATTTTCATA